>NC_056464.1:6294644-6653811 GCF_008729295.1 Plectropomus leopardus
CTTGCTAACAATGCAAGTTAGCTATGTTTAATAAATGACGGCTGCATGTGGCCTGTGTCAGAGCCACAGAGCTGAGTGTGTGAATCACCCACGTACATGTCACTTAACCAAATTGGCAAAGCTGATAAGCCGTATTTACATAGCAGTGTTGCTGGGCGTGATTACTATCGGTAAAACTTCCCCCCACGCTTTAATGGAAAGTTGGGATAGAACTTAGTGCGGGTCACAGCTGCCCTCGGGAAAATGGCTCAATTACAGCCGTGGATACAAACACTCATGTGGCTGTCGGAGTGGTAAACAGATGTGGGGTGACAGTCTGTAGTACATGATCAGTCAAGCAGCTGTTGCAGCACCTTCATTCATTCACTTGTTCTGATGATGGATTCTGACCCCCCCCCCCCGCATGAAGCGGACATTATGAAGTGTGACTTCAGTCCCCGTCTCTCTGTTCTGATGCCGCTCTGAAACGACACACAAACTTCTTTCGAAACTGAAAAAAAAAACACAACATGAGAGCATTCAGAATGATGCCACATGATGTTATTTTGCACAGTGCATTTGTGCTCACACAGTGTATTGAAAAGGACATCCCCTTTAGCTGTTGTCTCATTGGGAGCCTACCTGTCACACGCCTGATATGACGCTCTTTGAATGTGGCATGTACATGTGATCAGAGCGCCAGCGAGCGCCCAGATGACAAAGTGACTAGGAGTGTCAAAGCAGCCTACAAACGGGCCTGTCCTCTTCCACAGAGGAAGCTGGGAGCAGCAGAGGCGCTGCCTTGTCTCATCTGCCAGCAGCGCTCACTGCCTTCCCTGCCTCATCACAGCGGCCGCGTCTGATGGTGCGCACAACTCTGCGCCGGACGGCTGTTTTGATTTCAGCCTGTGTGACACATCTGTTGCTTGTCACGTTGCATTGTGGCTGTCTGCGAGCTGAGTGCGACCGGGGCAAATGTGCTCCTCGTCCCTTCTGTCCGTGTTTACAAACAGGGCCTCGCGCTTACAAACAGGCCAGCATGGTACACATCATGTGGAAGGTCAGGAGGCCACGCGAGACAGTGCGTGCACCTGTGCGGCTGGTGGCACGAGCCATCAATCCTGCTGCAGAGGCTGCAGAGGGTGGGTGCTGGGGATTAGAAGATGCATTACCTGCTAACAAACCGTGCATTAAATCTTAAGTAAAAATCACACGTATCTGCAGTGTTGATTGTGTATAAAAGGAAAAAAGAAAAGGTATGGTCACTTTATTATCCTTTAAGTATTCCCCATCATTGTACACCGCCTACTGAAAATCAATTATTTCCCTTCCATGTCTAATTGAGAAAGTTTGCTCCAGCTGTAAATCAAATCTCCATCTCCATTCCTCACAACGTGCTCTTTATGGGCTTTTAAAGCGCCTCGCAGGAGCATTTCACAAAGCTACCAAAAATCAAGAATATTCTCTGCGAGACTCCCGCTGTCAGCTTAAACACATGAGCAATGACCATGGCTAATTGGTTCCATCCCATCCATCCAGCTATGAAGTACACATGCTATATCAGCGGAAATCAAACGACATTGTTTCAGTCAGCGTAAGGCAAGCCCGGCACTAAAGAGCCAGAAAGGTATTTATTAATGGGATGTTACAGTAGCTTAGGAGGGGCGCATTCACAAGTGCTTCATTTCTGCGTCCTTGTCTTCCCAATCAATATTCAAAAGTGCCTCGTAATTACACGTTTAGGATTCATTTACATGCAAAGTGCCAGTGTGGACATAAATTAAAATGGAAAAGTTCTTTCTGGGAGATTTTTTTCATTGCTTTTTTTTGTCCTTACACTAATATTCTTATTATCTAGTTTATTTGTATTATTTCTACATATTTTGATTTCATTGGAAATAAAACTCAAAAATAACAGCAAAATGAGAAGGTTTGTCTACATGAGCAATTTGCATGAACCCCAGCCTGTTATGTAAATGCAATCCCTCTTAAGAGGGTGGGGAAAAAAATTTGAGACGGCTCATTTACATTGTCAAATGACACAACACTCATACTTTCCATTTACTATCAAGCTGTTTTGCAGAAGCGCTAACCTGGAAACGGTGTGTGTGTGTGTGTGTGTGTGTGTGTGTGTGTGTGTGTGTGTGTGTGTGTGTGTGTGTGTGTGTACTCAATGTAACAATACTGCTGAAATGGAGGTTGGGTGGAATACAACGTGATCGAACACCGTGACTGCCATTTTGACCGGCCTCGTCAGACCACAAGACAACACGTAAGCGGCGCAGGCACGGCAGGGAGGCACGGCGCTGCTATGTGGCTCTAATATATTCAAAGAGGGATCATTTACTTAAGGCTTGCATCCAAGGATCAGTCTGGCCTTCATTAGCCTCAATCTGACACGGATGTGAACAACATGTTGGCTTGCCACATGAACACTGCCCCTCCTCCCGCCAACACCCCCCAAACACTCAACTACCCCCCTCCCTTCTGTGAGACCTGCACAGCAAATTCCTCTGGAAATATCACAGGTTGTTAGCATTCCAGAGAGAATTTTACATGGGTGTACACTCAGGCCTTAATTAGAGACACTATTTGATCATTCAGCAGCTGGGCTTTATTAAAAATATGGGTTCACATCGCCCTACAGTCACCCCCGGCTCAGTGTGAAAGAGCTCACAGAGGCTGAAGAGTCCATGAAACAAGAATATGCATATTCATTACTTGATACACGGCGTCCCTGGATGGGAAATCTACGCCCAAGCAAAGTATTTACACTCAGTTTAGAACAACATTTGAACATCTTCTCAGTGTCATCCGCTTCTGATCTGAAGGATGTGGATGGATTTGGTTTTCTTAGTATCATTTTTATTTTGAAAAGCTGACCAGGGAAATGAGTGAAGTAAGGAGTTTATCTCATATATCAGTATGGCTTCAAAAGAGAGTCCCATTATGATCTAAATGCTATTTCAAACAGGGCATGCACAAGTTGCTCGAGTCTCAGCCCATTTGCCCTTTAGTTGCCCCTCTGGAGATAAAAAAAAAAAAAAAAAAAAGTTTTATATTTTGTGTTTTGAAAGAGAAGTACAAGAAGCTCATAACTCTTAAAATTAGAGACAAATTGTAAAAAATGAAAAAATATCTTAAATATATATAAAAAAGCATTACTGCCTCATAGTTGTGTGCCTCCATGAACCAGCTGCAGTTAGATTTTACATTCTGTCATGACAGTTGACAAATGTTGCTGCAAAGAACCTAAAAAATCCAAAATGTGGACACTTCACATGCAATCCAACAGCACAGAAGATCTATACAATTACAACAGTTTCAAGATTAGCATCACCAATTCAGTATCAGTCTGAAAACGTTACGGAGTTACCACAGAGCAGCACAGCGTCAGACACAGTGAGAGTAAAATTTAACCGTTCATTGTCCTGGGTCTAAAAGTTCCCTTTCAGTCACTTCTGCAGCAGCTGCTCATCGTATCCATTGATCTGATGTGATCAACTCTGACTGGATCGACAGATTGATTCTGGTACATGTACTGCACTTTAACAGCATTTTTCTAGTCTTTGCACCACTCAAAGCACTTTCACACTACATGTCAGAGTCACTCATTTACACACACATTCACACACTGGTGGCAGAGGCTACCATATACACATTCACACTCCAGGGTTCAGTATCTTGCCCAAGAATACTTCATCATTGTCCGGAGGAGCCGGGGATCAAACTGTCATCTCATTAGAAGACGACCAGGCCCCGAGACTTATGGGACATAAAATATGAGAAAATGGATGGCACACATAGGAGAAAAATAAAACGTGAAGTTTGCTGCAGTGAAATTTAGTCATAATAAGCATAAGGATTATTGAGTTGTGGCCAAAAACATGTTTTGTGAGGTCACAGTGACCTTTGAAACAGATAATCTTACAGTACATGGACCTGCACTTGTATAGCACTTTTCTAGTCGTTCGACCACTCAAAGCACTTTCACGCTACAAGTCACATTCACACATTCACACACACATTCATGCACTGGTAGCCGAGGCAACTGTACAACATGCCACCTGCTGCTCAGTTTGAAACACTCACACACTGATGGAACAGCCATAAGGAGAAATTTGGGGTTCAGGATCTTGCCGAAGGACGTGTTGACTGGAGGATCAGGGCATTAAACCACCAACCCTCTGTTCTATCACTTGAGTTAAAGCCACTTATCAGTGTATCTTTGATTCTAAGTGTACATTTGTGCCAAATCTGAAGAAATACCCTCACCAGGTTCTTGAAATATTGCATTCAAGCGACAGACTGTGTCAAAGCCATACCCTATGACCCCTGTCATGTGACGCGGTTGTTATGGAAAGCCATGTCAAGCAAACATTTCCAACATTATTATTATAATGGGATGTATTCCTATAAAAAAAAGTGTTATTCTGTTGGGGACTAACCCCAAAAGCTCCACATCAGAGTGTTGAAGAGCCTGATGATCAAGTTATAGCTATAGTGAAATATGGGATAGTAATGCTAAAAAAATTATGTATAATCTTTTCTGACATTTTGTGCTCGTCCTGTATTCTACAGATGTGGTGAGGGATGATTTCAGGGCTTTTTCTATCCAAAAAACTCATCCCGTGCTTAAAAACCTATCTTTAAATAAGTAACATACACAAAACACATATTTAAATAGTAAAAAAAAAACAGCCTCAATCACAACACATTATAACCTTTTACAGAGGTCCACTGAAAGCTTCAACTTAAATGTCAGCTCAGAACCTGAGCTACATCGACCTGAAGAGAACCGAAGAGACGTAAACTACATCTGACCAAGGTCGACAGGGACTATAAAACAAACACCGGGTTTAAGGTGAAGTCTTCCCTCCGTGAAGGTTGGCCATGTTTTGTGTTTACACTACACTGCAGGCTTTGAAATTGTTTTGCAGTGTGGAGTCTGCCCAGGGTCATTGTTTGTTTTTGACGTGTTTATACACCACACAAGGAGTAATGACTTCTAGGATAGTCAGGGGGATGCAGACATGAGCCGGCACACTATCAGCAATTTTCTTTTCTTTTCAGCTTCCCGGTCAACTTTACACACTGAGAGGGCTCTGACACACACTGGGGGCATCGCCATCGTGTTTGGCATCATTCAAAGTGATGTAAATATATAACTGCACAGGGAAATGAGGGAATCAGTTACTATGCAAAATCTTGTCTTATCACTTAGTTGCACTCAAATTCACAACAATTTCCATATGATGCCCTTTGAAAAACCACTGGAACACTTAAAACACTAAAAACAGCTTGTGCAAAAGTTGGAAAATAATGATGCAAAGCTGATACATGAGTAGTGTTTGTGTGTTAACTGACTGTGTACAGACGTGCATGAGAAGCACTTACTTTGATCTCTGGCTCCACAGGATGTCACCACTGGAGTCTCCTGGCTGGACCGGCGAGCAGCAGATACGAGGGGAGGAGAGAGGGGGGGGGGGGGCAAGGAAGGTGGGGGTGGTAGAAGAGAAAGAGTGGAAATTATTTTAAACATGAAGGTGACTAGCCAAAAACTAACATGCTTTTTTTCAAAGCACCTTGTTACATACTAACAGTGAAGTCAGCTCAGATGCTGTTTGGTTGAGTATGTGTAAGCGCACACACATCATGGGAGGGGAGCACATAACAGGTCACTTTGAAATTCATTAAGGCAGAATTAAATAGGTTTCACTGTGTCCCCCTCTTTAAATATCTGTGGATACATATTTAGCAATCTTAAACGAAAACCCCCTTGACTAAACAAATAATGACACATTCCGAAAATTGAAAAAATTAATTTGAGCATTGCACTAATTTGCATTTAAACACTGCTCCTCCCTGACCTTAGATCAAGCACTTTTTTAATTACTGGCTTCTGAAGGCTGAATCCCTGCAGTGTTGATGGAAAAATAAAAACAGTGCAAGTTTTACAGCTCACTAAGTGTTTTTATTTCATATAAATGAAGCTAGGGATGTCAACGGTTACCACACAGAATACTTTTGACCAGTTGCACATTTTGTTTTTTGCTGTTCCCCATGTAGTAGCAGCCTAGTACTAGTACTCTCATGTGCAATGCTAAAGAGGTATTTATTACAGGCGGGAATCACCAGAGGCCCCACCATACAATAATATTACCATGATACTAAAGTCACAATATAATATGAATATGAATATAATCACTGTAATTGCCGCAAAACGTATCCAATAGACTAAAACACAATTGATTCTTTAATTTCAGAAGGCTACCAAGAGTTTCATTTGTATCTGTAAAATTAATAATCTAATTTTTTTTTAAAATGTAAAAAGATACTTGACGTGCGGGTAACTTCTGGCTGCGGAGCAACTGACTTCTGGTTTAGCGCTTCACTAGACTAAATGGCTGTCTAAAAAATGCAGTCTTGCTGCTCTTTTAGGCTTCCCAAATGTTGGCAGCATTTCATTATACTTGTACAGTGATAATAAAGATCTCTTATTGAACTGGATGGCTTATATCTAGATAGTGAAATGACTTGTATCCACTGATGTAAAGACATCTCTTTCCCAACATAAGTCTATGGGAAAAAATATCTCTGGGCCCATGGGCACCACGTGACTGACCAGAACACTGTAATTCCACTTTTGGCCACTATGCAACATTTTCATCAGAGCCTGGTGAACTTCCTGGGGGGGTGAGAAGTGGATACTATGTTTCAACTACTGCATCAAGGAAACGATAAAAGTTTTTTTTAAAAAAAGTATAAAAGTTTATAGTTTCCTTGCGTTGACTCTGCTGTCTGCCAGCAAAGCCAACAGAAAAAAAGACATTTAAATCATAAAATGTTAAAAGTTCACATTCTCATAACACAATGAAATGCAGTGTTAAAGCTAATTGAGTAAATGTAGCGACAACTAAAGAAGGGCGCCCTTTGTATTTCACATCATTTTCTATTTTGTTTTTTGTTTTTTTTAACAGTTAGTTACTTGTTAATGGGTGTTGGGCTATTGAAAATAAAATTAAGTGAAACTGACATCCCTAGGAGCTACCCAAGCTTTCTGGAGGCTATTAACCCAGCCTTTTCAAATCACCACACATTAGCACTCAGCCTCTCACAGTTGAGCTGTGTCATTCAGCCCCACTGCCCCGTGCCCCTTCACCTTAACTCCTTCCCTCCGTTGCAAACACAGAGGGAAGAAACAGCAAAATGTGTTTCCTGAAAGGGAGGAGAGGTGGAAAAAGCCCATCCTGCCCCGAGAATCACCGCCGCCCCACCAGAGCCGCCGCCACTGGCCTTTCTGCAGAGGCAGCAAAAGTTCCCCGAGAGGGGAGTGTCTGCCAACTCAAACAGGGCTCATTCTCCTCTCTGTGGGCCGCCAGCCGCCCATGTGGGCCTGCGCTGGGCTTCCTGAGGGCTCGCTGCAGCTGGAGCACTTTGAATAAAGGTAACAGCAATGTCACAGCTACTGTAAACTTGCGAGGCTGCTCCTGTCAGCAGGACGTTCCCAATCAAAGCAGAAACAACCCCACCTCAAACACAACACTTTTTTTTCTCTCTTTCCAACCGGCCCCAAGTCCAAACTTCCCACGAATTACAAAGAGAGCACACAGGCAAGAGGGCAACCACTGTTCCCTGATCTTGCCAAACAAAATGCCAAGAGACCGGGAGTGACATTCAGCTCTGGGGTTTAAAAATACGAGCAATTTGAAAATGATTAGAGTCTTATTTTATTGTTGAGCGCCTGACACAGGAGAGGAAACCAGAACAATCAAGCCGACTGACTTTTTTTTTTTTTCTGCTGAATTTAGAAACACTAATTAGTTTTGCTCTCGTAAAGCCAACCTGAAAACGACCAATTAGAAAGTGAAAATGAGACGTGCAGAGGAAACAAGAGCTTGTCATTTCCACTGTTTAAGTCCCATATGCACAACTTTACTGTGATGGCTTTCTCTCTCTCTCTCTCTCTCTCTCTCTCTCTCTCTCTACTGTGATGGCTTTCTCTCTCTCTCTCTCTCTCTCTCTCTCTCTCTCTCTCTCTCTCTCTCTCAAACACACACACTAATGCAAACATCTCTCTCTCTCTCTCTCTCTCTCACACACACACACACACACACACACACACACACACACACACACAACACACACACACACACACACACACACACAGGATGATGATTGGCATGCAGCCTGTGAAACCTGATGTCACGTACACACTCTGACCAGTTAATGGCACTTTACATCAAATGGCATTTTGCTTAGTTAGAGGGAAACCATTACAGATCTGTATGGCCACATCAAACCCCGGGCTGAGCAGCTTGGGCCTGCAGATGTCTGAAGCACCAGGCTGGGGAGAGGATGCAGCCCACCAGGCTGACCACAGCACCAGCTGCTTCCAGCTATAGACCTACCAGGGCCAAACTGTTACCCCCTCACAGGTGCCTGGTTTCTATGAATTTCCTCTTTCAAGGGTACTGGAATCATTCCTCTGCATGTAAAACTGTCTCATACTAGAGGCTGCTGCACTGTAAAATAAAAAAAAATTAAGTTCCTTAAAATAATCTTGGAAACTGACTGCCTTAAAAAACGTAAGTAAATATTAACTTCATTTATGTTTACTTTATAGATTCTTATAAAGTTTATTTAAAATTAAGTTACATTTAATTGATTTTGTGAACTTTATGCAACTTAAAAATAACAATTTTAATTAAATGTGTCTTTCTAAGTTTTAGCAACTTCAGTAAACCAACTTTACTGTGCTATACAGTACTGTCTTAGGCCACCTTAAACTTTACTATTTTAGAAAGGTTATAAGGATCATACATATTTATTTCTCAGTGGTCTCTTTACTAAAATACAACCAGATCATACAGGAAAATGTAAATATTTCAGAAAAAAACAACTTCAACTGGCTAAAGCTGTAGTTATTTAGTGTGTGTATTTAGATGTATTTACTTAATTTTGTGAAGTTGTTGCAACTTAAAAATGACAAGTAAAGTTACCTTGTTCTTTTTAAGAGTAAGCAACTCCAGTAAACCCAATAATGAAGGTCTGCGAGTTCTGTTTTGTTAACATCTTAAAGAAAATACAAATAAGACTAAGTAGTTTGCAACCAGCAGATTACAGATCTACAGTACTGTAGATATCTAGATAATATCTAGATGTATATGTATATATATATATATATATATATATATATATATATATATATATATTTCTCAGTCAAAAGTCAAAATATCTTCTTCAGACTGAAGTCAATATTATAATTAATATTTAGTGTAAAACATGGAATTGTATAACCTAAACAAAAAGCAAACTCAAACAGTCAATATTGAGCTTTTATAACATGTCTGAATGCAACCCGTGTAAATACACTGGAGGATTAGTACTGTAAATCTCATACTGTCTGCCCAAGAGAGTTCAACACATGCTAAATGGAAAGGGAGGTCACACTAAATACTTGCAGTTTTAGCCTGTTCAAGTTGTTTTATTCTGAAATATTTGAATTTTCCTGTATGTTGTGGTTGTATTTTAATAAATACTATTGAGAAATAAATTTATGACGATTATAACCTTGTTAAAATAATAAAGTGGCCTGAGACGTAAAACCTGGTTTACTGAAGTTGCAACAACTTGGAACAAGATTGATTTAATTAAGCTTGTCATTTTTAAGTTTTTAAGTTATCAAGTAAATATAACTACATTTTAGGTGCACTTAATAGTTAGATAAAAAGTTAACATAAATTAGGACTAATTGACATATTTATTTACATTTTTCAAAGCAATCGTTTTTTAAAGAACTTGTCAGATTTAACAGTGTACCTTCATCTACTTGTATTTCATACACTGCATTTCACCTGCTGAGTGCTTCATATTTAGCAAGCCCTTAAAAATTAAAACTTGCAGAAATTATCTTCAGGAATTTGCTATTCCCCGAGCAAACAGTGGCAAGTGTTTCATCACTGTCGGACTGAAGACGGATGGGCTGTCAGTGCCTTCCCCTGTCCACCATCCAGCTCCTGGGCCGGGAAGTGGCTAAAAAAGGGCCGGGGCTACGCTTTCCAGGCCTGCGCCTTTTACTGGGAGTAATTCTCAGATGCCAGGTCGCTGCCAACGTCCTTGCAGCCAATGGCAGAGAGGCCAGTAAGTTCACATTAACTGCAGAGTGTAACTGCGCTGAACATCTGCTCATGAATGAGAGCGCTGCCCACTAACTCAGCGAGTTGAGGCCCACTGATGAAAAATTCAACGTTCTCCTGGCTGGCACGCTTGTTTTGCACTATTCTCCTGAGCCCCCCCAGAATTATATTAAGAGAATTTCAGCACGGCCTTGTGTATCTGAGAGAACAGCTGGCACTGAAAAGGGATCTGCCGCTCGGCGAGAGCTCGGGGACTTCACACGGGATCTGCCTTCTCCTACACCATTTGTCCTTGAAGGAAAAAAAATATCAGTGTTAAGCACCCAGGTAATAATAGGAAAGCAGAGGCTACATTTAGCTGATTACACCACCCGCGTGCACTACAGAGGACAGAGCATAACCAATGAAGACATGAATCGATATGGAGTGGAAAGAGAAGACAGAGGGGCAATTGTGACAATAAGTAGCTCCCTCAGGAGACCTATTCACTACACCTCTCCTTTGTTTGGCTTGTTTAGCTCATTAGATTGTTAACTAGGAAGGATCTGCCCCCAACCCCACAATATGGAATGAGTCTAATCAGAAACAGAAGCAGTCTGTTCAGGGGGCGACTGCATCAAAGACTTTGGAAAGTATGAAGGCAGTCCCACAATCCTGTCCTTCAATTGCTGCAATTATGTGCCTCATAACTTTGTGATACTACTGCAGAGACATAACTGACAAAAAGCTATTAGACATCAAATCAGAAACTTTCACTTTCACTTAATTCCGCTCATGGAAACAAGACAGTTTAAGATCAAACCACAAGTTATTCGCTGCATTACATTCCGTGATCGGAAAGGGGCAGAGAGACGAAAATCTTATTTTACCAACCACTTTATTAAAAAATCAAATAGAAATAGATGGTCTGTCAGTTACTTAACAGTCAATACCTACAGAAAAATGAGAGAGAAAAATAATCAAAAGCCATACACAACTAAAAAAACATAACCTCGCAACTTCTTATTGTGTATTATTTTCTCCTTAAACATTTTCTTGAACTGAAAGATTACCCTTTAAATCATTCTCTATAGAATTCCAGTTTGACACCACATACTGAAATACACATTTGCTTTAAAGTAGTTTATGCATACTGATGTTTAGAAACAATTTTTTAAAATATTTTTTAATAACACTGCTTTTTGCACTAAACATAAGTAACAAACACTGTAATTCAACTACATCTTTGCATGTAGTTGAATTGCAAAGATGTTGCATATTGCATTAATCCTGACTTGATTAACAGTCCATTGGTGTGTTCTCTTGAATCCACTTTATTTTTAATCCCTACTGCTCTTTTCTGTCAGATAAACTGGCTGTATGTTACTTGTGTGCTTGTTTCCCCACACTCCCACATAATAACTGAGGTAAGGTGAAATAAACTGAGTGTATACATGAAGTCTCTCCTCTGGAAATGATGAAATCGTTCCTCAGTTTTAAAAATGTGAAGTTTAGGGAAGTGATTACTCCTTGCAAACACTAAGAATAAAAGATTACCACACTCAGTAATTTCACTTCTGTCTTTCTGTGAAATACAGTTAACAGATTTCTGTATGTCAGCACACGACACAACCTGGAGCTACCTCAAGAGAACCAAAGAGCGAGACCAATCAAACATCTTTTATAGAAAACACTGCATGATGTGGGAAATCATGGCAAAAGTCCAGGATCTGCGAATATAATATTGCCATTGAAAAGCAAGAGGATGTCTGGAGAGAAGCTCATTTAGCCGCTGACAAATGACAGCACTTTGTCTTCCTGACAAGATCCCTCCTTCATCAAATGTCCAACTTCACATGGAAATAGGAAATCACACATTATCACACTGACAAACAATTACAACCATGTCATTAGCAGCAACCCTGGGCCTGAAACCATTAACCAAACACAATGTTGCACACCACGCTAACCATCAGAAGAAACACAGGATGTAGATGAAAAGACGCAGATAAATCAATCATAACACAAACAACCTGATGCTTACAGTTTGGAAAGGATCTAGATGTTGGGAATACGGAGGGAGGAGGAGTGGGGTGATAACGGTTCTTTGTGCCAACTAAATAAATCAAGGAATAATCTCAAGCAATCAAAAGTTCCTCATCTCCGAATAAAGATTTATGTCTTTGTGATGACACAGCGGTGCTTGGCTTATATTAAAAGTCAACACTTTAGAGGAGTTTCTCTCTAAGTGACTTAATAAGATACAGAGCATTAGTATCTTTTTTAATACATCTCCCAGTGTCAGGCGGCAAATGAAAACGCTAGCCTCTGTAAATATGACTGCTTACTTGGAACACAAACATTGTTGACACCTAATGTAATTTCAGCGGGACATCCGACTGAAAGCGCACCGGGGTAATATAATGCTCTTAATGAGAATTCCTTCCAGCTTGAGACCTTGGCGAGATAGCCATAATGCATGGCTTCTCTTTTTAATAAAATAATTGTTACAGTTATTAAAGATGAATCTCATCACAGTCGAGATGACAAAATAATTCATTACCAAAACCAAGGCTTTAAATAGCTGCAAATTATGAAGCCCTACCCCCCCCACCCCGCGAAAATACACTTCCAGATAAATGGGTTCGTTATTTCATATAAATATTAGATATATGCTGCCCTTGAAAGGGAAGAAATATTGCAACTGTCCGTTAAGAAGTTTGCAGACACACAAAGCAACATGCACATTGAATTAATCAAAGAAAACCTAATAATAAACAACCAAAACGATATAATTAATTTGACTTTACATCATTACTTTATTCATAAAAAAGGCCTGTCATTATAACTGCTTTTGCTGGACGATATATTGTCCCAGAAATAAGAGAGAGAAATGATATTATTGTCATTTTAAGACCATTGTATGCTGCCCATATAATTGTAATAAAATACTATAATAATAAATGTAAACCCTTCTTAAGAGCAACAAAATTTTAGTTCAGACATTGATATTCGAATATGAAAATTTTTTTTTAACATATTTCTAGCATTTTGTAAACTGTGATTTTAAAGGTGTTGTATAAAAGTTATTATTATTATTATTATTATTATTATTATTATTATAACCTTCATAGGAGTATCTCAAAATGACTCAATTTAAGACTTAACACAAAACTTGGCCAACAAAAATAAAACAACAAGTCATCTAACCCATACAACCACATAATTCATATGTTCATACCTCTGACTGCAACCTAAAGGAAGGTTTCCTGTATCAGCGCACCTACTGGTGGATGACAGATTGGCTTGTAGGCCTATGACCATTAACAGTCGCAGTTTGAAATTTGTGGGTAATCATCTGAAACAGTAACAGTTACTCCAAAACTTCATGATTAAGTTCAGTAAAAACATCACGGTTTAGCTGAAGATAAGTACGTTTGTCACTAAGGTAAAATAGGTCGCGAGACATATAGCAACATACTAGGTTTTTATTGTTAAAATAACTCTAGGGTGGCTGCCTGAAGAATATGGGTTATAATTCCTGCATGTATGTGGTCAAATTTTGGATGAAAAACTCTAAATCAAAACCAAAAGATGCCTCTTATGACAATTAGACAATTTTCGCAAAGCACTGGGAACACCAGCCTGTGTGCTGCAATTTGCTGGGGGATTTATGGAGAGTAAAACAAAGTTGTCAGAGGGTAAAAACTACAACTGACAGACTTTTTGTCTTGTTGTCAGAACCTAGCAAGCTATCCACCATCAGGACTGGACATCCCCCGCTCCAAAAGTGCCGCTGTAGGCTACCAGTAAGCTACACTGTGTCGTCTTTGACATGTTTTATTTTTATACAGTTTATGTACATTTTGGTATGGGGTGGAGAGAGAAAAAAAGAGAAAATCACTGAGCCCAAGCATTACAATGGAATTGTTAAAGCTGGACAATAGACCTTTATCGTCATCATAAATGTTGTTGTTATTTTCTACAGTGGTCTTAAAACATTGTTTCTCTATTAAATCCATAGCTACTTTTTATACCTATTAATACTGCCATCATGTTCACTTTTATGTCTGCTGGTGGTTACCATACAGCCCATGCACATATTATAAATATTATGCTATGCATGCTATCACTTCCCTTTTTGTCTTTTCTTTCTTTATTTTGTTGTGCTGTGTTTTTGAATTGATTGAATTGTCTGTTTGTGATACAGAGTGGCACAAATAATGCCAATCACAAGTTATCAGATCCACAGTGACATCTTGATGTGAACAATAGTTCAAATTATTAATGCATACATTGATTAATCTGGATTTATATATAACTATTTCAGCAGTAATGCCACACAGTCACAGCTTTGCCAACGTGGTTGCACACAGTTTATCTTTGGGAACCTGCAGCCTTACAGGATCTCCATGTGTGAAACACAGAAAGCGCTGGAACACATGTTTGTGCAAACTTGATCCCCCTTCCACCCCCTTCCCATTCACAGCTCTCTTCTAGTTTTATTTATGTATTCAAAAGAGATAATTTACAGTGATGGCATGGAAACTTCCCAGCATGCCTTTTAACCTGTCGTTTTTCACTCTCTCCGCAGCAGGATGTCCAGAGGAAATGCTTTATTAAGATCCTGCCGACATGAAGAGCTGCCGTGACTTACTGGTGCATTACTGTCTAAAAGGCAAAGTTATTTAGACCAATAAAAGGCTAATATATTGTTGGAGTGGAATTACACATAAGTTATCTCTGCCTTAATAACATCACCGCAACCCCTGATGTTGTTTAGATCAATAAAGCCCATTAAAGTACAGACCTCAAGCGCAGATAAGGCTGCGCTGCCACGGCGAAATACTGCTCACTGGCATCTGAGAGAGCAGTGGTCTTTCTCTGGCAAACAAAAAGTGGCCAAAATGAGAAAAACACTTCAAACTTAATACCATAAGGACGTTAAATCCAATGAAGTTCATTGTCTGCCTCGTGGAGCCTTCTGGTCTTCTGGCAAGGCAGATAAACAAGTGGAAAGATGCTAATGGATTTTAGATACTGGTCAGACAAAGTGAAGAAAAGGTGGAGGTGGGGGGGGGGGGGGGGGGGGGGGGGGCGCTGCCTCGCCGCTCTTGATGTAAGAGCAAAGGTGAACTAACGGCCCTCGGCTCCGTCTCTGTACCGAGTTTCCTGTTCGGAAGAGGAGGGCTTTAAACTGTTTCTTCTTTCAACACTTCCAACAAAAACCATCTGGACCTTTTTGTCCTCTTCACTGTTACATAACAGTTGAAATTTTCCATTTATTTCCAATCTGTGCCCCTAATCATTATCATAATCCAGTGTGATGATGTCATTATAAACACTCGCTGATTTTGATGCTTTCTGACAGCAACAAAAAGAGCAAAGGAAACTACAAAAACCAGAAAGACAAAGACTGAAGCCACATACAGTGGATATGCAGGTCATCAGACTGTATACCCCCAGTGTTGAATTAATGTGGTTTCCCATCATGCTGTGCTCATTCTTAGCAGTGTCCACCAGGTGCTGCACTAAATCATCTGAGCAGTGACTGCCCATCAGCCCCTGAGGTGTGATGACCACAGTCTGGCCACTCCCTCGAGGATCCGCCCCCAAGTTATGATGACAACACAGAAAGGAGAAGAAGACTCTGTGTGTGTGTGTGTGTGTGTGTGTGTGTGTGTGTGTGTGTGTGTGTGCGCGCGTGCGCATTTGCTTTTAGGAGTGCAGAAGCGTTCACGTGCACTTGTAAATTGCAGCACACAGAGACACCACAGTTCTCCACAGGAAACCACAGGAAACAGAGTTTTGACGCTATCTCTTCAAGCACACGAAATGACAAACAAGATTTTTTTTTTTTTGGCTTAAAGTACGGCGTGTCCCCTATGGCTTATACTGTCAATAGGAAGTTCACAGACACAGAGCTACTCAGGTGGGGGAACTGCACTCAGAACAGAAACAAGCAATAGACATTTTAAAAGGTTTCTGGTGCTTTTGGCACCCTCTCACCTCCGTGTGTATTTCAGAGGACCACTCTGACAGAAACTGTAACGTACTAAGACTCTCCCAAAAATGATTCCATCCTCTTTATTCCTCTTTCTTTTTTTATATTTGTGCTGTGCTTTACCACTCTTGCTGTCATCAACTAGCAGCTGTAGTCACTGTAAGTCATTAATGATTAACAACATCCTGGCAAGATTGTTCTTACACCAGCTTTACTTAATATAGTGAATGAGAGTTCTTTTCTTTACATGAAATGAAATTTGAGGAGCTTCAGATTCTCTCAACTTGGGGTCTACACGGAGCCTGATGGCACTCCTGTCCATTTTCAAAACTACAGGTTTTAGCAATAGAGAGCAAATATCAGTAGGCAGGTTTCCATTACAGATTTGTGCAAAACTTAAGCAATACTTTTAAAAAATGTCGATAAAACACAACTGAGGGATGACTGCGTTTCCACTGAGTGATGTTATGCAACTTCTCTTCTTGCAACAACATTCTAAGAAGCATAGTGATGGATGTTCAAAACATTAGCAGGTTTATTTCTATTGCAGTCACCGCACCAGCCGTCATTATTTCCAATCAAAGGCGACATTGAAGTCATTCAACCAAAGAGTTTTCCTTAATAACTTTTGTCTGATACCCTTTTTCTATTTCAGTCGCTCGCTTTGAAAGCTGTGCAAAAGGTGAAGAACGGCTGATTCATGATGTTGAAAAAAGGAATCTTTATTTTCACTGCAAAAACCAAAGGTGTCAGCTGGCTGGAGGGAGATCGCCTGAAGGCTTAAAGCTTCTAAGCATCAATAAAAAACAACCTAGCCTACTTACTGTTGGCTACATTTGCTATATATGTCATTACCAGCCAATATCCTAATATACAAAGTGTTTTATGTTTAATAAGTACAAATGTAGGAAGATAGGCTACTCAACAGTCTTTTAAGTGATTTTGTCTGCAGTCTGATGATGCGCACAGCTGATAACTACATGGTTTGCTTACATGATGTAACAGAAGTGCATATTTAATGGATTCAGTCTGGTAACAGACCTCCGATGTTACGCGTGCAAAGTGCCGGTTTCCTGTAATGACATGGCTGCTGAGTCAACTGTGACACCTGGTAAAATTCAGTATCCTGGTCCAGTCCAAACTGGTTTGAATTTTTTAAAACTGAGCTGTCTTTAACATTTACAAAGAGGCACATTTGTCAGAATTTTTGTAGAGGACGAATTTAGCCATCTAATTTTGTGGGGTGTTACGGAAAAGTAAATTAACGAGTAGTGCAATGGCTTACAGTTGGCAGGGAGTAATACGTAAATTAATACTGCTTTTCATAAGTGTGTCCTGTGTTTGGCTTCTTATCAAACCAGTTAGAAAAAAATTACACTGGCCTAACCATAGCTTTGATGGTAAAAAACGTAACAGTGCAGAAGATTCTTGTGTGTGTCCACATACACACACACATTGGGTGCAGTCATGATTGTGAATAATATCCCTGCACAATGATCGGCTCTGGCAATGTAATATTACCCAACAATAAATACATCATGGACCAAAAAAGGGAGAGAAGAAAAAAGAGGAATAAAAGCAAGTTAGAGAGAGAGACCAGCTCCAAGTGACAGCATAAATAAAGTGTGGCACATCTTTTACCTTCTTCAATTATCTGCCTTTTGACATGCAAGCTGAGCACAGTGTAATTAACATCTCAGAAGATAATGGGGTCGCTACTCACTGATCAATCTCACACATATATTATTTGCCTTTTACCAATCCAAGCTCCTGTTATCCTAGGAAGAAAATACTCCACAAGAGTTTTTTTTTTCTTTTTGGTTTGGGGCAATTAATGAAACCTAATGATTCATCTAATTCAGCTCATCTTCCAAACATCAATTAGGCTAAGATCCAGCTTACAAGCAAACAGAGCCTTTGCTATCAGAGTAAATAACTAATCTTTTCCGACTCATGCAAGATGTGTTGTCATTGCCAATTACAGACAGCTTCACAAGACAGAGAAGAATGAATAAAAACATTGTGAATTCTCTAAGACTGTTCCCTCTTTGCCTTTAGGAGTAACAGGTGTTGCCGCTGGACCCTCTGACCCAATAGAAACATTTAACAATACAATCTGGAATTGATCTGACCTTCTCAGTGTTGGCTAAATGAACTTGTTTTTGAACAGGGTTAGTTTTGGCTTATTTACTCCAATAAATACAAATATTACAGATTGAATCAAACCTTTTACCAGCTCAAAATGCACATTAAGTTCATACCGGCTGCCCATTGCTGCCAGTCCTAGAGGCTAAGCATTTTATGTAAGGCTGAAAAATATTTTTTAATCAAATCAGTATGTGTGTACTGTACACAAAAGCCTCATTTCCACTGGTTGGTGTGGTGCAATTCGACTCGATTCTACCCGCTCAGAGCTGTTCTTTTCTGTATGCAGAAGTTGTGGGAAGTACCTGATACTTTTTCTTGTACCACCTCCGACGAGGTTCCAAGAAAGCTAAGTGGATAGAAGGTGGGGTTAGAACACTGCAGACCACTTACAGGTCAGACAGATCCGTCAAGAGCACAACACAGGCTATCCTACACAAACCAACACAAATTTTGAAATAGCCAACATATGATCAAAAAGATACGAATACAGACAAGATTTTTAAAAAATGGCAGCCCACAAAACCGTGCCATGGCCAAATCTGTTTGGCTCACGATGAATGTATCCAGCAAGCGGATGAAGCAACTTGCGCTGTCCCGGGTAGAAGATGATGTTGTGGCAGTTTCATATGGTAATGTTGCGACAATCAGCTAAGAATACCACCAATATTAACTGACAAAAGCACCTGGTACCAAAAGTGAGTAGAAGAGTAAGTAAGAATGCAATATTTTCTATGAAAAATAAAAAAGTATCAAGAACAATTTCTGAAGTATTACCAACTTTAAAGCACATTTGATTTGCATATACTGTACATATGTATGACCTATTGGCCCCCGTCAAAAGACACTTGCCACCTGGACTTTTCTGGGGGAAACCCTGACTTAAAAGTGCACTGACTCTGCACCACAAAAAGCCCAAGAAAGTTCCAGCCAGAGAGATTCAATCTTTATATATTTACAAAATACAATGACACTGCCACAGGTTAAAAAAAAAAGAAGTTATTATTAGTTCTGTTGTTGCCCTCCACCACCACCAACAATGTCTGCATGTCAGCTATGCCACACAGGAATAGTCCTTTGCCTGCTCCCTACGCTGTGAACATGACAGACCTGTATAGCAGTTCTCCTTCAGGTTATTTGCCAGGTGCCTTTGAACAAACCTCAAATCAGCGCTGAGATTTATGTTGTTTATGTTGGGTTGTTTCTGTCAGGTCCAAAGCTAAGTGTCTGTCCCCTGAAACAATTCACCAGCACACAGCTAAGCCACAGGGATAGAGGTATCAGGTACATTGATAAGAGGAGGAGAAACAACACTTCCTCTTTAAGAGGCTGAACTTAAAAAAAGTGTGTAATAACTATGCCCCTGTGATGACAACTGCTGCTTTGGTTGCATCACTCACAGATCTTTTAATAGTATTTGGGCTGCGGTGTTAAACCTCAAGACTGAATATAATACTTGCCATTATTTGGTAATGCTACGAGCCTTAATGTAGTATTTATTGCTATTTATGGGTCATTCTGTCACTCAAACTGACTCTGTATAATGTCAAGGAGTGGATGACATTTACTGTAAAAAAATTATAAAAAATAAAAAAAAACTCTTAAGTGTTGCAAGCAAGGTTAGCTATTAAAGTTGACTCAATTAGAGAAGTGGATCATTTTTTTGCACTTTCTGTCAGGAATTTCATCTGAACATTCAGAGTTTCCAACACATTAATTCATTTGTGGCGGCATGCCATGATTAAAACATTTGCCGCCAAATATTTGATAGTTCATTTTGAGCACTATTGAAGAGTTTGGTTATTCACTGCACCAAACTCTCGAAGCACACCCCGGACACAGAGGACGCAGCAGAACATCTGGCACAGTGAAAGTGAAACTTATCCGTTCATTGTGCTGGGTCTTAAAGTTTGCTTTCACTCACAAGCAGCTGCTCCTCCGATCCATATAACTGATCTGATCAGCTCTGAAGGATCGACAGATCATTTATCCATCCAGTGACTTAAACTCCTCAAACTGCTGCTGAAATAAAAAAGTCATGACAACTCCGCCTGCGCTGTTTTCATGGACCAGCAAAAACAATGTTCAAATTTAGAAAGGGGACACAGAATGATGAAAAAGGGGACACCCAAGTTAGTAAAAAGGGAAGTCTGATCAAAACATTCTCCCATTCTCTATACCTGGACAAATTCTAGCAAAGACACTGCTTTCCACCATATTGTTTTGCTATATATACAACAAAATACTCTTTAAAAGGTCAAAAACTTTGAAAAAGACATAAAATAGCAATGACCAAGAAAAAGATAAGAGAGCTGATCAAAAGAAGTGAACAGAAGACAATCACTGCTGTTGTTGCTGCGGGGAGTGTTAAAAGCTGTACTTTGAGTGTATTATTAACTCAACGCTGCCTGGACACGTGGGGACTGTTTTACAATTTAGGCTTTAACAGATGTGCATTTTATGTGGCAGGTTCTCAAGAGTTTAGATGCCGCTGTCCACATAGATGAGGCCGTAAGGCAGGTCATAAAACCTGCCTTTGAAACTTTGGGGAGGATTAATGCCGACATGACAGCAAGCGGGGCAGAGATGTGTGCGGTTCACCTTTTGCATGCTTACTGATCGACAAAAAACTGCCCTACGCTCAATTCCATCTGACTAATTATGTCAAATCTATCTGTGCCTGGGTGGTATGAAGTAATGCGGCACACTTTTTTCAAATGAGCAGTTTACCGTAATGTGAATATCGTAAGGTGATGACAAAGGTAATTGTACGGCAACCACAGCGTACAGTGTAATTACTGGGATTTACACACCTTCAACTCCCCCCAAACCCCTGCTTTACAAGGTGGAATTCCTGGCAGGGAGCACGCATGCACACATCCACATCCACACACACACACACACACACACACACACACACACTTTCCCTTGGACTATCTTAAAACACACCCTCTCTTTAACACTTTTCTCATATACTCAATTTTGTTCATTTTCTCCACTTCAAACAGGTTTTTCCTTTCACTAAAGACAATATCTGTCCCATAATGCAGTCTTAATGCTTCACACTCCTTTTTCTCAGTGACCTGTGTTGACTTTGGTACCACCTCCTGGGCCAGGCAGGAAGGCATGCTGAGTGAGCTCTCTGTTGGCTGTATCCAGACGCGGCCTCTTACACAATGCAGCCCAGCCCGGCCCTGCAGCAGGCCAACCCCCTCCTCCTCCAATAACCCACTTCCCATTCTTGATCAGACCTGAGGATTGTAGTGTGAGGGTGGAGATGAGAAAGATGGGAGGAGGTGTGTGTGTGGGGAAGGTGGGGTGGGGGGGGCACATCCTGCGTGAAACCGCATCCTGAACAAGCATCGCTGCATCTCACTGTAAATAAATACTCTCTCCTCCGCGCAGCTTCCGTCAACTGTCACCGCCTTGGCTCCCAATCACCTTCAAGTCCAAACAGGAAAGTGCAGGGAGGCGAGGGAGATGGCAGATATGAGCTTTAATTTGCTTCTCGCTGCACTTTAGCCCCGGTGCACGCTGCTTCCTATTCTCCTGCTCTGACCAGCTGCCCCGGCTTCGTTCCAGACCCTGAGTCCTTCCTGTCACCTTTCATTACTACATTATCCAGGAGGAGGCTCCCTGTGTAGCCGGGAAATCACCATTTGGTGGTGCTCCCCCCTCCGTTTATGGAGTGTTGTACGAGACATTCAAAGCCACGCGCGACATCCTCAGAGGAGTGCTTGCTGCCTTGTTACCTGCTAATCCCCTGTGCATTATCACAGGAAGATGCAACAGAGCAACGGAGCATGACGGAGGCAACAACTGAGACATGACAAGCTCTTGGGCTGTGAATTGCTTTGTGTTGTAAGGCTCTCATCAGACCGGCTCAGTGTGTGAATATCTATCATTTGATTAAGCATCAAAGGGCTGCTTGTTGTGATGACAAAATGTTTTGGATTACAGACAAATGCAGGAACAGGAGCAGCCACTCAATGAAGGGGGTTTATGAGAGAGCAGCTTCACTTCATGTTTATGCTGTTGTCCTATTTCAACTTTTCCTTGGAGAGTGAGAGCATCCAGGCCCACAGTCCTCCAGCACTTCTTGCATTGTTTTATTACACTTGAATGAGTTGAGCTGAAAATTGCATGCAGCTGCTGACTGCAGCGCATCAGTGTTTGGCCTGGGCTTAGCTCTGCCCACCAGGCTTGAAAAACCATTCAGTAAGTGAACTGTCAAGACTGTGAGCCACATCTACATGCTTTCTGTATGGGTGCTTATATGCTAGATAAAAATGTCACAGTTACTGGAAGAAAAACTGTCATATATACGCATTTAAAAAAAAAAAATTGACAGGACATCATATGTAGTGGCATATATTTCATAAAATACATTGCCAATTAAATCAAGAAATTATTTTACTGTAGGGAAGTTCAGGGCTGACATCACTGTCATGTGATGTTTTTTGTTTTGTTTGTTTTTAATTTTGTTTATTGTTATTTATTTCCCTTTGTGCCAGGGTTACAGAGAACTGTTTAAAGGTCATTCAGTCCTTCATTACACTATCTTTGAATAGCACAAATTCCATTATACAAGTTTATGAAACAACTTTAATACGAAAAAAAAGTTAAAAAGTTAAAAATAGCAACTGCTTAAAAAGTCTGTCACTAAAGCCTGCCTCTCACAAAAATCTATTCTATATTGACGTGGAAACAAATTTCTCCTTCAAACCACTGTATTTATTCAAGTTTCTCACAAAAACTAAATTTTGCAAGATGACATTTACTTACATTATGATAATTTACCTTTGCTCAATACTCATTATTACTGAATAGAGTGTGAATGCATCACAGTGTCACTCAATGCAACCTCCGTTAGCTGGTAGGCATATTTTTGCATGTTTTCTAAAAGCTTCTGGAGTTTAGCAAAGTTCAAAGATATGACTGTAGGAGACGACGAATACACTTTAAAAAATGTTTTCCCCAACGGCATCATGGTAAATATCTCTTTTCAACCAAAACACATTGTTCATCGTCTCCAAGACGTCACTGCCATCATTGAATGTCATCTTATATGGCAGTCAACAACTGCATCGGCAAATCAGTCAATACCGATGTCCGGTTGATAAATTGGTGCATCCATACAAGCAAAATGTTATCCAACTGACATTGAGATGAAGACATGCTGGTTGTTTAATCTGTACATAAAGCCTAAAAAATAGCAATAAGTAATTCTGAGCAGTCCACTGCTTTTAAAGTGATGACATACTATTTGCAAAAAAAGCAATGCAAGAGTACTTCTATTCAAAAGCATTAAAACAACAATCTGAGGCGATCGGATGAAGGAAGTATGACTAAATTAGTCTCACAGTTAAACATTCAGTACACAACAAAACATAAGTTCTTTTGCTGAAATAGCCCCTCACTATTTGAAGCAGGAAGAGATGATAACTGTTATTATTTTCCAACCAAATTGGCAGTTAAGATAGGCACTTCATGCAAACTCATTCATGGGAATGTTTGCAGGAGGGGGAGAAAAAAAAACAGCAGAGAACAAGCGGCAGATAATAAAGCCAAAGATTTAGTGCCATCTGTCCGTGGCCTTGAATTTTTACATCTTATCCGAAATAAGCTGAATGTGATTAAGCCAGTTCTCTCTTTACAGAGCTCCAGCAGTGTTAAGCGAGCCATTCTGCTTCGCTTGTAACATTTGTGTTAAGTTGTGCCATCTTGATCAGGCGGCCTCCCCGTTGCCTGAGGAGAAGGCTCACTGGCCAGACACATTACTGCACAGAGCAGCATCTCACTGAGCATGTCACAACCTGCCCGGGGGAGGGGGGGTCTGCGAGCTTGGGTGTGTTTATGTTTTATCCTCAGGACCCCCGATTGTTGTTCATTTCCTGTACAAAAACAAAATAAGCACATAAAGGCCAAAATGTGCTCTTCCCCGGCCTTCACCCACATCACAGCACTTTTCCGCACAAGTGGCTAGCCGCAGATTAATTATACAATTAAAACAATTTTCCGCATCTATCTGTCAGACTGATCTAATTTACCATTCAAATGACACTAATGGAGTAAGCCTCTTTCTCTCTCCTTCCCCGAGCGAAGCCTTTTCCCTCTGTATCACACAACGCAGCAGAGCCATCTGCGACAGAGGAAACAGAGAGAGGCATGGTGTTGTATTTGTTTAGCAGGATGTTGGTGAATAAAGTTGAAACCCGGCAGTTTTCATCATGGTGCAGCAGGGAAATAGGGAGGTTCGTTTGATTGTTGGTTCAAATTAACCCTTGGGTGAGGAGAAAAGAAGAAGCAGAGTGACCTTCTTATTTTCTGAGACAACACTCCCTTCAACTAACGCTGACATTAATAATTCATCGTGACAAAATACATTACCGAGGAAGCTGAGTGTACAAACAGTCACATTAAAGCTGAACACTCAGCAGCACGTGAGAAATAAAATGTAATCTTTTACCATTTAACCCTTTGAAACCAGGGAAAACTGGGCTGATTTCTTTAAAAACACGGTATGAAGGCAATGAGCAACTTAAGAAGAAATGACCAAGAAATTAGCAAGAAATTGGTCAAAAGTACAAGAAAATTACATTAAAATTAGCACAAAAAACAACCAAAGAAACAAAAAAGTGAGCAAACAGGAAAGTGAAAAAATAACAACAGTGAAATGACCTTGAAAAAAATGCTTAAAACTTATATTTTTTCTGTAAGATAATTTAAAATATATAATCATAATAATTACAAATACAGTAGTCTAGTAGGGCTGGGTGATATGGCTTTAAAATAATATCACTATATTTTAGGGCAATATATGATATACAATATATATCACAATATTTTTATCATGTCCTTTAAACTAATGTTAACTACTAAAGTAAAATAAAAAATACTGAATGAACTGCAGTTACAATAAAGTTAAATAAAGTAGCTGCTGTCAAATAATAAGTTGAATACATTACTGTTATAATACCATTTAATAGAATACATTTATATGGTAGTTAAAATACTTTTAGAGTGAAATTTAAAAGTACTTATAATTAAACAAATCAAAGTAGGACCCATGGTGCTTTTATTTTGAAGGAATTGGCTTGTCTCATACAGGATGTGTCAATGTTTTTGCTGTGAACTTGAAGCCTCTGGTCAATAGTTGGATTTTAGTCTTAGTACAATTTAACAGCTACCGCGGCAACTTTAACCGTAATGATTAATTCCCCGTAAGCAGGAAACAAACCAACAGCTCCCCAGTTCATATATTAATAGTATTTGCAAATCGCAGTAGTGCTTTATAGTTGCAAAATGTGACTAAACAATCACAGTCTGAAGCTCTGCAAAAGCCCTGCTTTGTGTGTCTGTCTGTGAGAGGTGGAGAGCCATTAGAGAGAGCGAGAGAACCAAAACGCCAGTTGCTTATAAAAATGAAGTCACAATTTATACTCAATGTTCACGATAAAGTAATTTTATACATCGCATAGAACAAAGCCGCGATACAGCAAGTATATTTGATATATCACCCACCCCTGTTGTCCAGAATATTTTTCCCTTCCTTTTTTAAAAGTAATTTTCTTAATCTACTAATTTCTTGGAATTTGCTGGACATTTCTTGCCAAGTTGCTCATTACCTTTTTTTTATGTTTTTGAAAGAAAACTAATACTTGTGAAAGGCGTCTGAATGCAGCAGTGACGCTGATCAAGGTTTCAAAGGATTAGGTGAACTGAAACATGCATTCCCAGTCTTGTGCCATTTCCACAGACCCACACAGGGTGTGAGCGACACAGGCAGCCAAACCTTGACCTGGATATCCTGCATCTCTGTCCACCCAGTGTGTGTACAAGGAACACAGATAGGAACTACTCCTACACAAGTTCAAGGGAAATGCTTGCGTGGCGTGGCTCTGTCCTTTCCAGCCCAGCTCCACCAAAGCACAATGGCAGCAGAGAGTTTTATGTTTATGAGCTCTCCTTCTGATGGGGATACACATATCCATTAGATATGAGTCTACCCTATAGAGGGGGTCTGGTATTAACCCACAAAGCAAGTGCCCCATCAGCAGAGAGGAAAAAGCTGCCTTTTATGGCAACAGATCACAGACTCAAGCCATTGGCCACAGAGCCCACAAATGAGGCGTTAAGTGTAGTGGCAGGGCAGCGGAGAAAGAGGAGCAGAGAGATATGACCCTCCGCTCAGCCATGCATGAATCTGCCCTCTGCCTCCTTCCCTTTCTCTCTCTGTCTTACTCTCTATCACCCCCCTTACAAAAAAATACATCAAAACAGTCTTAATAGCCCAACAGCAGTCGCCACAAAATAACAACTGTCACCTGCAGCAGAATTCATTACAGCATTGGTAATGTCGCAGTCCGGTAATGTAATTTTTATAATTGAATATTAATTCTTACGCAATATTTGGAGAGATTCCTAATGGACGTTTTCTGTAATTAATTGCCAGATAGAGGCAGGGCTAGTGCGGCAAAGTTAAAAAACACAACCTGACGTGGAGATTGGGAGAGAAGAGGGCGGTGAGGGGGCCTGCTGGGAAGGTTTCATCATTGTGGCTGACCCCCCCTGCTGCTGGCAATGGCAGGAGACAGTGGGGGTGGGGGTGGGGGTGGGGGGGGGGGATAGACTCCGCTTCACAGTCAGAGATTTAATTGCACGCAGATTCCATTACCTCTGCACAAATGTCACATTCTCTTCTGATCAGGGGGCACGGCAGCCACTGGCAGCATGGCTGGCAAGCAGCCAGACTATAGTGCAGAAAGTGTTCAGCCAATCAGGGCTCCCGGGGCAGACAGAGGTGAGCAGAGGGACGGAAAGACTCGAGTACGCCAAAGATACTGAAAAACAAAGGAGAGTCACGAACGCAAAGCAGCTGACGGTGCAACATTCAGGTAGAGGGCAATATGCTGTATTAATTTTATTGATTTCACATGGACAATTATCAGTATTGTTATCACTATTAGTCTTACGGTTATTATCATTGATTTTCAATTGGCAAAGATTGGTAAATATAGGTTCATTAATTGAGAAGATATTGCTATAGCAACAAATTAAGAAAAATGATATAACAGCTGATGTATTTGCTTTGACCTAAAAATATGCTTGCTTGCCATATTGTATAAATAATGAAAACTTTTGCAAAGATATACAAGTGTCCTAAAGCACTGAAAACTTCTGGGTTTTTACAAGATTCACACATAAACCTCTGAGCTATGCATTTAAATTTCAAAACAAAAATATCTGAAGTAATCATTCACTTTGAGGATCTTTTGGTATTCATGACAATAAATAATTATTTACAAAAAGTGGAATTTTCAGTTGTAATTACTGCCCAATAGGGCTTCAGCTGGGGGTGGGAATCTTTCAGTATCTCACAATTGGATTCAATTTTGGGGTGACAGTTCCATTTTAAAATCTATTCTCGATTCAAAGCGATTTCTGAATTCCAAATGAAAGCAGAATTAAGTCTGTATAAGATTATTGAGTTTTTATACTAAATACTCAGCTGATTTATGGACATTTTTTTTCCCAGTACGAATAATACATTTTATACATAGCACTTTACATGGTAATTAAACAGTTATAGAAACAGCAAAGCAATAACAACATAAAAACAACTACAGCAATGAAAAGAATAAGAGGGGGACTAAAAGATCACAGATGTAAAGCATATTTAAATCGTTTTGCAAGAATGATTGGGAGTGTTTGGGAGTTGAGGTGTCGGAGGAGAGTTTCACAGGAAGGGGGCAGCAATAGAAAAAGTCCTGCTTAAACTGTCGCAGCCCGCCCAAATTTATTACAATAACTTACAATAACAGTTTCACATCAACATCCCACCACACCCAGTAAATGAAACTTACAACACCAACACACACATACCAGTGTATAGCCAACACTTGCGTTTACTGACACATACTGTACACACAGAGTTAACGTTAGCAGCCAGTAGCAATACCACCTGCTGCAAGGAGAGTAACTCAGGTTATCATCTACTGCAGATACGCAAAGGGGACGCAACAAATCAACACTGTCAGACTAAAAAAATTTAGAAATCAATTTTTGGAAGTTGTGAATTGATTGAGAATGGTAAAAAAAAATAAGAACTGAGATTCTTGCATGAAAAAAAAATATTCAGCTTAAGTTCCCAGAGCCCAAGGAGATGTCTTAAAATGTCCTGTGCTGTCCAACCAACGGCACAAAACCAAACAATATTCAGTTTCCTCTCACAGGTGACGAAGATAGGTAACATTTCACATTTAAGGAGCTGGAACCAGTGAATTTGTGAAATGTTTACTTTGTTTTAAAAGTTAAGTTTTAATAAAAAATACAATTGTTTTGGACAGTATGAGCATACAACTAGATAAATGAGACTCAGATACTACAAGACCAGCTATGTTAGAGTCTGTAATGTGATGTTTTGATATAGTTTTGCTGTTGTTAATATGGACCCCCTTTAGTTCAGGTCATAAAGAATGTTGGCTGTTTTTGGATTCTTTGTTCACTGTGTAGGCATGACATGTGTAGACGCAAACTAAGTTTTCTTCCCAAATGATCATTTTGTGGGCAAAGTATTCCTTTAAAAGAGACTTTTAAAAGACAGAAAAAGAACAGTGTGGTGAGTATTTCTACAAATACACTTAATAATTATTACATCATTTTAAGACAGGTACTGTGCAGATAGCTGTGTTGTTAAAATGAAGGAGAGTGGAAAGAGAGTGAATCCCTGTCACAATTTTATAGTTACATGTGAGAGCATCATATCATTGTTTGAAGCTTATTCGTTTAATAGCTCTCAGGAATCGGGACCTCTAGGATTAAGAGTTGTGAAGAGTTGTAAAGTGCGTTGGCTCTGCTGATTCTGAACTGAGCGAAGTCCCAGACCTTTTTTAAAATTGCTGGAAAATCAGATATGTAGGCAGCAATTCAGACTCTTAGAACCAGTCCTCACAAATACAGTCCTGGAGTTTAATTTATACAAAATTATTGCAATATTGGTGCTCAGTAAAGTCATAAAACGATATTTTACCCAAACTATTCAGCCATATTCTGCACTATATGTGTTTATCATTCACGTCCGTGCTCACTGGCCTCAGCAGCTGAGCAATAAAAGTGATGAAAGCTCAGAATACATCTACTGGGATGTGCTTCCAGCTTATTATGGTCTGATACAAATAAGCCTAATAGTCGAGAAGAACAGCGCTTTTGGAGTCACTTCACAGACAAACTGCACAAACGTTACCATATGAAATAAGAGACGGGTTGGTGGGAGGACTGCCACATACCCTGATCACTGGTGCAGGACAGATTGGCGCTCCATTCCTCCAATCAGAATTTAGCACACAGTCTCGAGGGCAGGACCACTGGGGTTTCACAGAGGACAAAAACAGAGAGAGAGAGAGAGAGAGACAAAAGGGGGGGGGGGAAGATACAACTATTACAAACAGGAAGTGAAAAGGTGGGGAAAGCCCCTACACTGCTCTAATGAGCCCACATGTACAGAAATGACATAAGAACTGGCAAAAGTAAAAGTGCTCATCGTCAGCCGCAAGTATTTGATATGTTATGACGCACCGATTCCTGTTGGTATCCCCTGGCCTACATACATAAAAAATTATCTTTCATATCTGAAAACGCAGATAAGCAGCTATGACGGACACAAATGATGTAAAATACAGGCAAATGGTAAGTATCACAGTTTCTGTGGTTCGTTTCTCAGCTTTAAACAGTAAACATGTCACATGGTTGACCTTTGTTAACATCTCATAGCACTTTGATAAACCCACATAAAAACGTGCTGCTTTCATTTCATAGAGCCGTGCGTGAAGTCAACTGTGATAAAACACATACGCCAACAGTATGCACGGAATTTAAAAGGTGTGTATTTTTTTCTATTCAAAGTTCCCCGATAAGAGAAGACAAATGTCAGAAAAATATCAAACACATCCTAAATTGATTACAGATCCACCACAAAAATCACTTTACGGCAAATTAACAATATAAAAATTAGGAGATTACTACAAAAGGGGACCCATTACGCTCATTTTTGCTCATTTTTGCTCATTTTCAGCTTCATACTTGTATTTAAGGTTTCTAAATGAACAAAAAACACTCATACTGCCTGTGACAAAACACCTAGTTTATTCACCCTCTGTCTGAAATGCTCCATTAAGTGCCTGTCTCATATAGCCCACCTCCCAAAAAAGCCCAATCTGCTCTGATTGGTCAGCATTTTTGGGTCTTCTATATCTCTGCGTCTCTGCAGTGTCATTGCAGCCAAGGTATGACTGCAACAGAGAATAGCAGCACTTTTCACCATGGAAAAAAAAGTTTCTAAACACAACAAGACATGTTCCAATTTGAATACGATCCTAAATTTGGGACAAACTGACATCATCTGCAACTAAAACATTTGGTTTCCCTGATGTTAGTATGTAGCTACATGTATGTCAGCACTGTACTTGCAGCTAGAGAATGACTGCAACTGCAAGTACAGCGGTTGTTTTTACAAATGTCATTAAAAACATTGATTTGACCATACATATCTATACTAACTATTTTAAATTGTTTAAATAGGCTATTTTTTCAATATTAATACCCCAGTATAAGCTGTGCTTTCTTGCTCTGTTCTATGGCTGATGTTTACAAAAATCATTCTCTTGTTCCCTGCTACGTACAAAGAAAAGAAAAGTTGTTGTTGTCATGTTACTGTCTTGTTATATTTATCTTAAAATAAAAAAGAATTTATGTAAATTTTCTCTCTGGTATCAAAAATGGTCTTGAACATCAATATTTTTTAAGCATTGTGACAATACTTTTTCAACAACGCATCACCTATGAAAGTTACGTGTTCAGATCATTCAGAACAGATGGATACCTGAGGGTTTTTTCATACTTGTATTAATTCTTCATGCATTTACCTCATTAATTTGAAACTCTCGCCACATTTAATATGAACATCCTTCATTGTAACACTAAATATACGACACAAATTACAGAAAAGCATAATAAGTCCCCTTGAAGCACTGTAACAATCTGCATGATGGTATGAAACCACATGTCTGTTTGCTCTGGAGACTATTCTCACTAATACAGTGACCTATAAACCCTCCAGTGGTCTCCACCTTAGTAGAAAAAAATATTAGAATATAACATGTTTTTCTTTACATAAATGATGCATGACTTGTACCACTACAACAAACACCTGAAACAACAGTTTGTTTATTAAAAAACCTGGTGTTAAGCTCAAAAGCATTCATCTGTAGCCAGACAAACAAGTGGAAAGATGCTAATGACTTCCAGATACGCTTCAGATCATGCAAATGAGGCAGCAGAAAGGATGGCTCCTGGTTTTGTCCCTGTCACAGGAGTCATGGCTGCATGTGTGGCTTGTTGCCCCGTGATATATGTGTGTACCACTTTGCTGTTTTAATGTGGCCGCGTCTCCGGCAGCACAGCAAAAGCAATTCAGCTTCCAGTTAATTGGCCAGCTCTGTGAGAAAGCGTGTCAAAAACTAAATCTATAACTCTGTTTCTGCGTGTTAGCGGTGTAGCTCTCCAACCAGACACAACAAACCGCAGCCCCGACGTCCCAACTCCTCATAATTCACCAGTGTGGAATTCGACTAACCCCATTAGTGCAGCCGTTGTTTCTACAGCCCCGTCCACATTCCTGGACCAAACATAGGCCCCAGATAAGACCTCTCTGATTACTCAGTTGCATCGCTATCGTTACTCCTCAAAATATGTTGATCCCAACAATGAATGCCAACCACCTATGGATTTATGGCTGATCTACTGAACGTCAACATCCTTTAATATCGACTCACTTTGAGAACATTAACAGAGGGCACTCAGTGACTTCAACAAAGATCGCTGCCATGTCTCCCACATACAACTCACTCAAGCTTCAGCTGATGAGAAGATTCAAAAGAGATGGAATTTATGAGCAGACTCACAAAAGGGATGTTAAAATAGCATGGGAGTGCATCAACACTAATGAGGTTGCTCTGATTTTGAGTCTTTATTGCAAATTAACAAGCACTGGATTTTATAAAGTGGTTAGGTTTAACAGTGTAATGTGTCCATAAAAAAGACTAAACAACCAAACACTTTGAGATATACTGCTACTGAGACGCCGACACCAAGTTAAATATTTTTACCTCCGGCTGTAAAGCATTCTCACTCTGTGGCCTTTTGCATGCCAGCTGCTCAACACTCGACTCACTCCTGCTCTGGAAACATGTGGTTGTAATCCCCTCTTTTCACTCAAATTACAAACTGTGTCAGTTTCTGAGGAAACTCTGCATCCAGCCACTTTGCAGCAAGCGTGTTAATTGCCGCTCATTTGTGAGTTTCCAGGCAAACTAGACGGGCATTTGAAGCTGTCCATCCTTGTTGAGAGGTATGAGAAGGGGCAGAAGTTAGGGCCCGTCAGGTGAACCAAATAATGTTTTTTGCTATTTAAATCAGTACAAGCCATTTGCTGCAGGTCTGAAAATACAGCATTTACAAATATTTGAAGTTATTGTCATGTTACACCATTAACTACAATGCAGAGCTTATGTAACTTATTCAAATTGTCAAAAAGAAAGAAACGTGAGTGTGAAAGGGAAGAGGAGCATAATAAAGCATTCAGAAGAGATAATATTTTAAAAGACTGCAACCTGGCATCCATAAGGTCTATAAAAGGAATCCACTGCATGGTACAACTTCACACATTTTTGGTACCAGGTGCTTTTCTCTGCTTTGTTTTCCACTGGAAATAATACCCTCTAAGTGTAGGCGGGATTCTCAGCTGATCACCATAGCGAGAACACATGAAAGTGACATCATCTTCAACATAGGGCTGGGCAATACACCAATACCATATTAATACTGTGATATAAGACTTGATTTCGTCTTATATTTTGGTTATTCTAAGTGTTGTCTTTTCCTGGTTTTACAGGTTGCATTACAATAAAATTATGTATTTTTTCTGAATTAACCAGACTGTTGTAGTTGTTCTATTATTTGCCTTTCCTCACTTAGTCATCATTGATTATTATTTAAAACAAATCTCATCTTGTAAATATTTATTAACACCCCAATAGTCAGTCCTGCAATATTGTTGCATTATTGGGATTTTTGATTTTCGCTGTATCGGCCAGCCCGACTCACATGGTTCTTAATTTTTAAGACCTGCTCCCACCCCAGAACCGCTACATGCAATACTACATCTGCACATATGCAAATGACCAATTAGTTTCATAACCTTGAGCAGCTTATCTGTTAACATTACAGTTAACATGCCTGTAACTAACACACCTGACTAAAGCCACCCTATAATCTCAGTGGCGCAGAATACAGAGCCGACACAAAAAGTCAGCAGTTGGAGGATTAAAACATTCAAACATTATACTAAATTATGATTATATTCTTTTTTTTTTTTTTTTTTTTTTAAATATATTCATAATTAAACACCCCCAGACCCACGATTTCCAACCCAGTGAAGAACTCTACACTGAATTCTTTAATTGGCAACCAACAAAGGAGCGTCTTTATCTCCTGAATTGTATGGTTCAGAAAAGTTTCGCAGACTGCCATTTTTTTAAATCTGGGTTGAGTGAATTAAAAAAAATGTTGCTCGTTACTGACAGTAACTTAAAAAAGGCAGATTTGTGCAGAATGTCCCATGCAACATTAGTGACCGTTCTCTCTGACCTGATCTGTGGTCTGCAGTGTTTTAAATTCAATTTGGTGCCAAAACAAGAATCACTATTCACAACTTTCAGCCTGAGAGAAACCATGCTGCAACACTCTAAAACAGAGTCAGGCCACTGATCAGGTATTGAGACTGCTGCCACACTGGGGGACATTGGTGCGGTATCGGATCAATGGCTTGACCCATTAAGTCACAGCACTCCCAGTACCTCATCTAAGAGCCGGTCTTCGGGAACACCCATGGCTGACCCATGCTGCTGGGGACAATTACAAGAGAGTGGTCTTTCAGGGCCGACGCCCACTTGACCCGGTAGCGTAAAGACACGGAGGAGATCCACATGATTTAAACTCCTCCCCAAGACGTGCTGACAAGGTTAGAGGGTCAACGCAGACATTAACAGGTCAGTGTGTGGCCCACTTGGGAACAATTACTCCCAGTCACAGCTAAGTGGACACTTGATTGAACACGACGGAGGCAGGACACACTTCCCACAGATAACAATCCCCAGAGCCATTTAGGATAAAAAGCCCTTGTGATACAGCCTTTATGGGCAAAATTCATCTTCCTTTTCCCTTTTAAAAGAATGTGAGAGTGTGATAGAGAGCCATTCTCTCAAAGAGATGAGTCTCTCAAAGCATTACCATTTTCTAGCAATACTAATAGCTGCTTATGACACAGAAACAATTACAAGGTGACTGGGAGAAAAAGCTAAACAATGGGACGAGCTGTTAAGATTTCATTTTTCATTTGTGGAAAAAACTGATATCTCTCCGAAGAAATGGTCATGTCTTGAAACACACTTCGACAGAATACTCATATTTCACAATCAAAACAACGGCGGCAGAAGTGCAGTTTAACATAAATATACCAGTCCGCAATAAATCTCTCATCTCTAATTAACTGTGTGGGTGCTGCAGTTTTTTTATGCCGTTCGACCTCTAACCTACTGACAGTTTGACCCCTCTCCCACCACAATGACTAAAACTTTGCCTCGAACATCTGGTGTCTTTAGACAGCGGCAAGCACCCTCCCCAGCTCTGAGTCGTTTCATGTCACAACTCAACAACAAATAGTTTGTGTTTCATCATAAAGTGTGGGGTTTACCATGTACTGCAGGAGATAAAAACTAAACAGATGTTTGGGGGTAGCTACTGCAGATAAAACAGCAAACTAAGCAATGTGTATCTCTGTGTAAAATGGTCACTCGTTTTGTTTTTGTACACAAATAGGGCTTATCGATCCGCGAACACATTTCCCCCAGCATTTGCATAAGCTGTGTGTTGTTTGTGGTGTTGTTTCTTTTTTTTCCCAGGGGCTTTGTTTATTTATTTCTCTGCGTTGAGGAAATCAGTTTCACATTGCCCCCCCCGATCTGCAGCGGTGGCTGGCGCTGCAGCTGTTGGTTGTTAGTGGCTGGAGATGACACAGTTCGCCACTTCTGCCGGGAGACAGCCTGCACGGAGAGCGGCGCAGCTGCAGAGCAGGAAAACTCATGCAGAGGAGAGACTTTGACATTTTTAAGATAAGAAGGTAAAGAAATAGCGTTGTTGACAGACTTATATTACTCCAGAGACAAAGCTCATCACATGCCTCCCTCGCCTTTTTACTGAAGAATCAAGAAGCCCGACATTAGCAGAGGAAAAAAATACCAACTCCTGCTGTGAATCTCTCTCCCCTATGTCTCTATCCCGCCCTCCTCATTAACGGGGCTCTTTTCCAATTCATTTAGGACCCCTGAGATACAACCTTCCCCAAGAATTCAGCAAAGTGGCACAACATTAACCCATTTGCACACGCTGAGTGCAAAAGCAACAGGCTCACCGGCTGACCCATTGGCTGTTGTGGCAGTCAGCTTTATTCCCCTGGACGGTTTTGTAACCAAGTGGGCATCATGCGAATACCATCTGGGTACCACTTATTTAAAGCTGGCAGAAGTCCCGTGGCAGCCAGCCTGGCAATGAGGAGAAGGGAATAAATTGCATCATTTACTTAACATGCATTTACCGTTGTGCCCGTTAAAAGCCCATGACTAAATAATTTGGTTTTTTCGGGTGCCAGTTTCCGCTGTCAGCCAAATTGTGTTACAAACAGAGCAACTGTCAAAGGGCTGATAAAGGAGATATCGAGATGTTAACCACATGAAATCGCATTTACCACCAAGTATATTAACAGCCCTCGATCCATTTACACCAAAGAAATCTCCCAGTGCGTTATGCGCCGCACAAAACCCATAAACAGACAATAAACACATTGTAATTATAATGCCAACTCTTTAATTACGTGTGTCATTTGGGGATGGTCGAGCTCGCTAATTGTCAGAGTGATGTGAAAGGATTGGGGGAGGCAAGAAGGAGATCAAGCCTCGGGCCCCAATGAGAACCATATTCCCCACTCTCGGAGCGTGTTAGAAGGCAGAAAATTCAATTGGCACGGTTCCAGAGAAGAACAGTCCAAACAGCCTTAATCAGCAGGGACAAACTCCATGCAAATCATTTACATTAGCACGAGTGCAGAGAAATATCTAAGGTTTCACTCCCAGAACATGAAAGCAAAGAACATGTTTGCCTCCTATAACCTCACAGCCAGGTGACTTAATACAAAAACACGAGTTCAGTTGGGTCAGTTTCCTTACACCATCAAAAGAGGCATAAAACTAAAAGTGCACCTACGACTCTTATTTAGCTAGAGTTGGAGTGGGAGAAATATTTCACTTGTCATTATTATTCTATGGCAATTCTTTTTATCTTCTGCAGCAGAAACCATTAAATTACAGGACAGAGACAAAGCAGAATGTGGATGACACAGTTTAATCCTATTATTGCCAGTAAACAGTAGACTTATTACAGAATGTTTAACAAAAAAGGCCCATAGTTGGTTGTCTGCATAGACAATGGACCCAGCATCACTGTTTGGTATTAATATTGTGTATTTTTACCCTGCTTACGCTCATAAGACCATTTTGGCTTACATTTATAAAAGGAATGACCATGAGTGTTTAGGTACAATATGGACATCAACATTTCTAACAGAGTTATTGGTTTCAGTTTTGTTTTCTTTTGGGGGTTTTTTTGGCTTAGTAAAAGAAAGCATATTCATGGCAATTAGAATCATAGATTGACTCTTTAAATTTTGAGGATGGTACGAAGTAATGCATAGTAACTATTATCAGGGTTTTCCACATGTTCATTTATTTGTGGCAGCCTGCCACAATTAAAACATTTTCCACCACAAATAGATTTTATCTTTTTGGAGCTGGTCTGTTTTTTAGGAGCACTGATGAAATATATTTACAGTTTTTCTCTGCACCTTACTTTCGGAGCACAGGGCATACTCTGGGCACAGATGGAGCAGCAGAACATCAGGTGCATTAAATTCCAAATGTTTATATTTATATTTTTTTAAATTTCACTGGTCATTTTTCTGGGTATATAAGTTTGCATTTACTCACAGCAGCCACTTCTCTTATCCACCGATCTGATCTCATCAGTTCTGAGCGAATCTACCCCGTGAGTCACAAACTACTGCTACAGGGAAAAAAAAGATCTCATGTTGAGCTCCACCTATGTTGAATTGATGGAGCCGAAGCTGCAAAAAGCTCAAAATGTATTGAGGGGACACTAATGATATGAAACACAAAAGCATTTAAAAGAAAAAAGAAAATCTGCTGTTATTTTTACTGCCATGGAAATATTTGTAAGCCATATTTAAATTTTACTGCATATTCTATGCAAAGCTTGTGTATATATATTTAATCTCAAGTTTGATGCAAGCATTGCACACTTTAGGATCAATAAAAAAGGAAAGGCACTTAATTCAAAGATTAGACTATGCCCTAACAAAGCACCTGAGTGCATGAAAGAGCACAATGCTTTATTTATTAATGCTAAATTAGTTTGGACAAGAACAGGGATACTTCTAATTTTCAACACACTAAATTAGGGTTTGCTTGCAATACAAAAAAACTGGAATAAGACTCACAGTAAATTAACATATAGCATACACAATTATCTGCTATACTTTAAAGTGATCACCTCCACACAAATAAACTGCAGCTACCCATGTGTTGCCATCAGCACATGGGTAGCTGCAGTTAGCAACAGTATTGTCTGTTTAGGCAAGAACTTGTTTTTCCAAGTCTGGTCACATGAGCTGGAAAATCGTTGCTTATTTTTGGATCAGAGTCCAAACAAGAAGTGAGCAGCCTCAGACACCCTACAGTATTAGCATATACAGTATATGGCATTGAATGTGGTGGACAAAGATCACAGAGTGAATTATTGAAACCGCCATAAGTACAGTGCGCTCTGAAAACACTTCACGAGATGACATCTCGCAGATGAATCATCAGCCAAGCACTGAGAAATGTCAGTTAGGCAATGAGAAACTGTCTCCACCATTGTTTACATATTGACTGGCACTGTGTGGTTGGCCCTGATGAGAACAACACACGGCCTCCAATGGCATGATCTCACTTGGTGGAAAAAGAGCTGTCACTGTGAATCTGGTAGGAGGGTGTGGCATCGCAATCAATGAAGGTGGAGACAAAACAAATCTATTATTGGTTCCACGGCATGAAATCATACATTAGCTAAGCCCCGGTTCTGAAACAGTCGATCCCGCGCCAGTTACTCTGCAATTTACTGCTCAAATTGTTCTCACCTCTGCTTTTTCCATCCCTCTGTCTATGTGAGGTTCAACTGAGCACTTCACTGTGGCCTGCAAGGTCTTTTACACAGGGCCGCTATTGATGAAAGAGATCAGAGTGACTGAGTGAAAGAGAAAGAGTGCATGAAGGATACAGAATTTTCATCTGCTATCCATCTCATATTCTAATGTAGCCATTATGCTCTATAAAGAGACTGCTCATCTATTCATTTTATGGGGAATTTGCAAAAAAGATGACACTGCAAGAGGGTCGGTCGGATTGATTAAAATTCTTTGAATTAGCCCTTCAATCACTGCATACAATTGTGTATGAAGTACACAGAAATGCACTCAGAATCCTGGCCTGAATCCTCTCTGTAGTTGGATATGAAAAGATTGATTTACTCATTGCTAACTGTGAGTTGTTTTCAGTGCGAGGAATTGATTGGTCAACACATTAAAAGCTTGTACATCATGCACTCCACATACACAACATGAAAAGGCTTTTAGAAAAAATGTCCAATACCTCAGAACAGCTGATTGCTTAAGCCACTGCACATTTACAGCATTTACAACAGGTGCAGAACATTCCCAACAAAAGGCTGTAAACAGTAAATAGTAAATGGTTAACAGTGGCAAGCTGGGAGGAAAGCAGCTCTGGAACACGTGTGCATGGAGACTGATAACAGAAATATTCTAAATATAAATAAGACAATAAATAAAATGTGAAACAAATTTGGTTCCCTTTCAAACACAAACTATATATCTAATGTGGTTTAACGTGTGTTTGATCAAGCTACTTCTGTCACAAACTAATCTCTGGAACGTCCGATTGTCATCATCAATTACAAGATCTGCAACTGATGATGTATTAACATCACTGCTAGCCTACAGAATCAGATCTTTTCTCATGCTTCTTCACGATAGCTCCTGGAACAAATTAAGTAACAAATAAAGTTTCAGTTCCAGTTCAGATTCTCTCTCTCACTCACCCACTCACACTCTCCCTTTCTCTGTCTTTATCTTGGTCTTTTTTTAGACTAATCACGTAGTCACTAAGATAAATGTCTTGTTAGCCACAATAACAATTAACAACATTTCCATCTCTAATATAAAAGTGTGTTAACCCATTCATAAGAAAGCCGAGCAGTGTCAGGGTCATAGAGCTAAGTTAGCATTCATTCATTCAGGCTTAATACTGGTTTATTAAACGGATATTCAAGAGTTTATGTTAGGATGTCTGCAGCTATTAGACGCTTAAATTTAATGGTTTTTAAGGTCATTTTTAACCAAATGTAATTTTTTTTTCTTAATCAAGCATTGCAGTTTAGTAAAAAGATAAATAGCATACACGACTCCTGTGCAGAGCTTTATGTAGGAATATGGTTACTAGAATGAGTTAGATTCATCTACATTTTACCAAAAAGTAAGTGCAAGTTTAAAATAAAGTTTTAGGTTAAGTAGTACATTTTACAAATTTACACAGAAGGGCTTTCTCTCTCTCGCACCTTTTCACAAAAAGAAATAAAAGATGAATAGAAGAAATTCCACAGAATATTTGTGGCAATTAAGACCTCAAAAGAGAAATATTTAAGACTATTTAATGACTTTTAAGGCCTAATATCTATAAAATTGAATTTTTAAGGACCTGCAGACACCATGGTGGAATATATCTTGTCTTGTGGGAGATAGGTTTTATGTAGGAGTATGGTTTATACGAATGAGTTGGGTTCCTCTACATTCAGACTTCCTCGTAAGTCTGACGAAGAGCGTTTTGGCTCGAAACATCACTTATTTCACAAATTAAATCCTTTAAGGGGAGCTCCCCGATGTGCAGACCTCTATCTTTTCACATTTTGGTTTATCTTGGATCCAGTACCCACTACGGGATGTGTTTGTCTTGTTTTTGAATTCCTCTACATTTTAGCCAATACGTAAGACTAAGTACAAAGTTAAGAATTAGATTCATTGGCAGGGTTAAAGATCTGTAGCATTAAGTATGCAGACTTTTACACAAGCTGAGCTCATTCATTAAAAATGAATTAATGAAATAATATATATATAGGCAGTTAAGATCCCAGAAATTCAAATTTCAGAACATTTATGACTTTGAAGGCCTAATATTCACAAAGCTGAATTTGAGATATTTTGGGAGTTTTTGGGGACCTATAAACACCCTGATATGCATTTGTGCTCTTGTGCATTTGTGCTGTGACCACTACTTTATTTTTATTTTTTTACAGATCACATTTTTACACAAGAGCTGTGTATGTGCTTCTTGTTACCGCCTGCTGTTATGTCACCTGACCTGTGTGTGTGTGTGTGTGTGTGTGTGTGTGTGTGTGTGCGCGCACGTGTCTTCACTGTACAGAGGTAAGGCACATTTGTCTAAGGAAACAGGGGAATACTAGCAGTGCTGGGCTATTACCGCCAAACAAACCGGCGCTGAAGCGTCTCCTTTAATCATTCAAACTGCATCTGAGATTTGAATTGACAACACGCTTTTGATTTGATAAATTGTGCAGCTATGATGGATTCATAACCTTTCATTTCATTGAAGTTTTGTGTTTCTCCCCCTATAAATATATGCTTGAGTAAATTGCATCATTCATACAGCAAGCGATAACTGTTAGAGTGAGCCTTGTGTTGTATAGAGAGATATGAGCCCAGTGCATATGATCAGGATATCAAAGTCTCCTTCAGCTCTACAAATTAACCAAATACTTCATGTTACGTGAGGACATAGACTGCTGTACCAAAACAATATTGAGCAAGCGTGTGAGGAGTAACAACTGGCTGTATGAAACCTATGAAACCTTTGCAGCTGCTTGCTGCCACTGCATTTACTGCGAAGAGACCCTGACAGTAACTTTGCGGTTGCAGCACAGCAGGAGGATGAATTTCCCACTCACAAACAACAGATTTTCCCAATTCCTGCTGCTGACTATTTCAAACTTGCCACTTGCTGCACGTCACACAGCAGAATGCTGTGCTCGCTGCTGCGTGACTCTAGTGAGCCCTGGCAGGATCAGCCACCATCATCTAAAAGGGACTTTACACACAACCGCAGCATCTAATGCTGAGCCGCTCAGTAAAAGCCACAGATGTATCACATGACAAGGATCTTTGAGTGGATCTCACCTTTACGCTCGCTTGATAAACAGAAGCCTCAAATACTAAGCTTGCTGCACATCTATATCAATCCGAATATTTATGTATTTAAAAGGGACCATGTGCAGTTTAAAATGTAGATGTTACCATTTGATGCACTGTACCAGATTATAGCTTTGAGCTATTTCGCATCTGCAGTCCCTCAGCAGGTCAGAAATATCAACCAAAACACTAGTGGGCTAGAAAAAGACTGTCCCTAGCCATAGTCATTCCTAGCCAGGGGTGTGTTCAGCCAGTTTGCTAGAATAAACAAAAATATTGTTTTGGAAACTGGGCTGGGCTTTTGGCCTTTAACTGAAGTCTTAACATTGAAATTGCTTCTGATAAAAGCACATCTGTGAACAACCTCATTCTTTTCGTCTGACAGACGTTTATGAGCAAAGTCAGAAAGTAATGAGTGAAAATTGTAGTGAAAGTTCCAATAGTCACCGACCATGATTAGAGTTATAAATGGGAACAACAAGGGGCACTACTTTCTCACAATGTCCAAAATCAAAAGCTAAAGTATATGAAAAACACCAGGGTGTAGGATATGGACAAAATGAATATTATGATCATCACTATCTTGTCATTGATATGTTACAATGTTTGAAGAAGTATTCAAAATATCTTCATGTAAATAAAATAAAAGAAAAACACACAAGACCTTAGAAGTTTCACTAAAATAAAATTCTTGTTAAAAAATAAGAAAAAGAAAATTGATTTGACACACATCTTTATACAATTTCACACTGATACATGACTTATTTGTTTAAAAATGAGAATGAGAGGAGATGAAATAATAACTAATTTTCCTCCATAGAAATATAACAAATAACCATTACGCCAGGGAGGTCTTCATGCACCTTAAAGAAAAGAAGTATTGGTAGTAGTGGTAGATCATGGATGTATGAAGAGAACTGGATACAGCTTTGACAATGAGGCCACTTTCATTATTAAGTTGCTGAGGGACGCATGTTGCCCAAATTGTTTGACTTCACTGGTATAAAATGAGATTTTCGGCAGCCAGACAGCTAATTTCTACCAGCCAAGTGGCCAACAAAAGTGTTTTAAACCATCTGTACAAAGAGCATGACATGCTGATATACTGCTAAACAAAATCACATTAGTATTTTTTGTCTGTTTTGGGTTTTATTTGTTGACATTATTTTTGATTACATCTGTTTTAAGGCTACCTCAGATATGTGAATATTTTCACAGGTAGGCAAGTTTTTTTTTGTTTAAACCACAATTGAGGTACATTTTCTTAAACTTTCACTAAGGATTAAAAATCAGCCCTTATACTAAAATTATTTAATATTTATTGTGATGATTAGCAAAATTGATCAGCCTGAACATTTTTATTGTGATAACATTTTCAGCCATATTACCCAGCTCTACTCCTATGTAATATTAGAATTTTAGCATTTAGTATAATCATATGGAAAGATATTAAAGACTACTGAATTATCAACAATCATGACAAAGCGAGAGCTGTCAACTAAAGTGCTTCTTTAATCACAAAAACAACTGTGACAAAGTGTTTATCAAGTCAGCACATGCAGCAAATGGTTAGCCACAATCTCTGCTCCAACACATAATTCCATCCCAGGCTAATCTATTGACCGAGATGATAAACAAAAAAATAACTCCTGTGAAAATAACCATCTCCAACTGAGTGGTTTGGGAACGGAGCCCCACCCTGTTTACAACACTGAGAACAAAAACAAACTCCCTCCAAGGAGCCCGGGCAAATGCAAGTCACACACTCCAACCAATACAGGCAAACAACAACAATGTGTGAGGATCTACTGGGAGAGCGGGCTATCAAACAGCAGCTGCCCGCGCACAAACAAGGTGTGCATCTCTGTACGTTTGAGGGAATTGGAGAGCAAGAGGGAGTGTGTGTGTGTGTGTGTGTGTGTGTGCGTGGGAGGGAGAGAGAGATAGAGTAAGCGTTAGTTACAGGGTGGGGCTCGAAAGTGGAATTGAGCAGCAAACAAAGTCAAATCCCCCCCCCCCCCCCACCGCCCCAGACTCAGGTCAACTGAATCATCAGGAGTCGGGGAAGATACCGTCACCGCCGTCCGTGAATAGCTCGCAAAACCACATCAGTATGACTTCACCGTGGCAAAGCTGTGAGTTTTGAGAACACTCTCCCTCAATATCCAGGGGACTCTGAATGAAGAGGTAATGAATCTCAGTTAACAAGGCCATTATCTGTGAAGGAACTACATCATCAGGAGGGACTCCAAATCCACGAGGCCCTTACACACACCGGCCTTTTATTGTTGCTATTAACTGCTCAGGTACACTGGTAACAATTGAAAAAAAAAAAAAAAGGTAAAAGCACCACATTTTTTATCTCACACTGTACATCATAACAGTAAACAATGAGCATGTATAAGGGACACGGGGCCCAATTAGCCATCTCTGCTCTCCGCTGTCAAGTATTTAAACAGTCTGCTCGGATGTTAATAGTAACCTGCATACTTTCATCTGCGATCCAGACTCATCAGCGCTGGTAGCACCTCTGCTGAAGCGCTTGCACTGCATCTTGGGTAATTACTGCTTCCCAATTACCACCCAGCTGGTAAATATATATCAAATAAACAAGCAACAACCCGTCAATTAGGAGCACCCTTTCATAATGGGGGGTCCAAAGAAATTATGTTTTATGTACAGACTTGAAGAAAGCGCCATGAAAACGGAGCACTTCAAAGTCAACTTGAACGCAACACTTTGTAAAAAATAATTAAAATCACGTGTGTTTTTGTGGCAATTAATGTGAGTGTCTAATTAAAGGTGTTTTAATTGCCAAGAGGGCAAAATACACAACAGGAACAGTGCGGTTCCACTAAAAAGGGACTTAATAAAAATGGCCTTTTCTTCACAGACGACTGAAGAGGGACAGTAACATTGTTGAATTCAAAGGCAAAGGGAACAGCTGCAGCAACAGTCTGTCAACAAAATTTGCATTGCTGCTCTCTCCTCATCTCCATTACTCTCTCCTGTCTCTCCTCAAGCCCACGGAGCTGCCGGCTTAGATCTGAGTACTCTGATGGCTTATCACATAGCGAGCAGCAGGCTAAGCCGGAGTGATGCGCCCAAAAGACATGATCAAAGCGCACCAACTTTCCACCCGGCAATGATGATGGAAGAGCAGGCCCTGCCATGTTATGTTTCTTATTAGGCTGGGACTGCCAACTGAAAACACAGCCAAGAAGTCAAGCAGAAGGCCCTTAAAGATGTGCTCCTGTAACCTTATTCTACATAACGCCGCCTGCTACAGTTAACAGGGTTTAAGTGATAGTCTGTGACATTTTCATATTAGTCAGTTTCAGCTCTGCACCTCTCATTCTCACAATGATGATTTAACCTACCTTTATTTTGCAGCTCTAAGCAGACAGTTTTGGACGAGTCTTAAAGGGGAAAACCACCTAAATTAAGAATGCCAATATGTTATTTTTAAGGCCAAGGAAAAGTTCAATTAATATTTGTGAACATGAGCTACTCTCTCGTACCATTTGTATATCAGTTGGTCATGCCTTGTTACCTTGAATTCCTTCAAGAAAACTTGCATGTCTCTGCAAAAAAAACGTTGATTTATTGATTGATTGGGGACCACGTTAAACAGCAACTATATCAAAACAACCGCTACAAACTTTCACACAACTCGTGCATAAGGGCTGGGCAAAATAAAGATATTATATCGAATCAAGATATGAGGCTATATATCGTCATAGATATTGGATATTGCTATATCATGACATAAGGATATAGCAATATATACATATGGCATAAGGAAACATTGTGTTTTTTTTCCTAATTTTAACATTTGCATTACAGTAAAGTGATGTACTTACAACAACTTATCAGACAGTTCTACTTGTTTCAATACTTGCCTTTAACCACTTAGTCACTTAATCATATCTACATCATTAATGATTATTGTTAAAAAATTGAATTGTGTTAATGTTTTTTCAAAGTACCAATAGTCAATTCCTACTATATGACAACATCAGAGTGAGAATTTGGTACTATCATTCAAAAATATAATCAATTTAGCATAAATGCATGTGTTTGGGAACTACTGAGGTTACGACTGGATAAATGAGACTTGGATTATACTGCACAAGTTGTATAAGAGTTTGTATAAAAAGCTTTGATATAGTTTTGCTATTGTTAAACATGGACCCCGATCAATGAATAGCTGTTTGCTGTTTTTTGTCGAGGCATGCAAGAAAAACATTTTCTTCACAAATTCAAGGGTGCATGGCATGACCAATATACAAATTGCCTTTTTTCTTTTTTTAAGTATTCTTTTAAAGCCAGAGACCAGTCTCAAACTTGTGATGTCAAAAATAAAGTCTGTAGCTGCTCCATAGACAATACATGGGAGCCTGATTTTTGTGGACCCACAGATGTTCTTTGTTATACTGTAATGAGTTTTATTTTATTGTAGTGCTCTCAGTGCTAAACAGAAATTTAGCCATATACTCAGATCATTCCCCTGGGTGCGCATCTATATCATCTTTTCGAATTCATTGTATGTGGCGCAGCTCCAGACTTCATACTTTATATCATCACAAATTTGAATTTTAGCACTGTAATTTTGGGTTTTAGGCAAGAATTGTTCATGTTTACTTAATTTTTTGGACTGTTACATGCATTCCTGGATTCCTGTCAACTTGTCATTTCAACATTGCTACCCAGAAATACTTGTTAGTTTAACTTGCTTTTAAAATTATTACAGTTTTATGCAATTGCATTCACCCTATATAAAATGCCATTCTAATTTTTATCTTTAAAATGTATTGTTTTCAATAGATGTTATTTATTAACTTTTAATTAGTAATGTATTGTCATGTTCTGTAGAACAGATGTGCAATGATCATAGTGAATGGTGCGAAGTGCCATACATTTCAGCAGAATTTTAACACAATTTGGTTATTGTAGGTTCTTATAATATATATGCAATATTTTTCCAACAATGTTTTACCCCATAAATTAAACTGTGTTCAATTTCTGAGTGTTTTCTTATTTTTAAACTACCAGACTAGTCTTAGGGAGATTAGTCATTAGGAACATTCCTTGTCTTTGACCAAAAGAGTAATATATGAGTATTTTGAAAAAGGGCGTAGCTCCCCTTTAAGATCTGAACACTTTGGTGCAAGAGAAGACTTTGATATTTCCAGCAGCAGTTTGACACAAACAGAGGAACCTGTGAGATGATACGAGCAGCCACCACAACTGAACAGAAAAAGCAAAGCATGCCACCACTAGACCCTAAAACGTCATAAACAGACAAAACATATCACACATCTAACCACCTTTTTTGACTAAAAAGTGATTTTTGACAACAGCAACTCAAAAATATCAATCCACACAACTCCATCCAAATTTTTTTTTTTTTTTAAACAGTCGATTTAACCTATAAATTACAGTCTATCTAGATGAAGGAAGCCACCTTTTCAACATAAATACCACCATATGAGCTCAGGAAAAGCCTCATTTCAACATGAGCTGTGCCAGGAACTCAGCAGTCACATTATTTTTCACTTTTTCTGATGTCTCCAAAATTGCCAGAAAGCAAAATTGCTTACTGAAAACTATAATGATGGAGAGAAAAAAAAACATTAAGACCTAAAATATCTTTTGGTCAAGACAACCCATGAAAGCGAGAGACATCTCTTGGGAGCTCCAGGCTGCAAATCATATGTTGTTGTTTGAACACACACTTTTAAAAATACTGTGAAGGTTCTGAAGAACCAGAGAGAGGAATTACTAAAAGTTTGTTGCCCTTGCATAATAAACCAAACAACACATGGGAGTATTTCCAAATAATAACTACACCTTCTCAGTGTGAACATTTAACAACACACATCCAATCAAAAATTCCCAAAAAAATGAAATGATGTCACCCAGCAGGCCATGGAAGCCGCATCATGAACACACACAGACTGACACACAGACCGGACAGCTGATAGAAACAGGTGCTGGGGTTTCTGCTGGCAGCTGAGCACAGCTTGTAGCATATGGTTGAGCCCCTCATGTCTAGATTAAAATGTTTGTAGCTTACCTGCATCATTCCCAAAACAGAAAAGTGCTGTGTGCTATTTTTAAAAAAAAAATTTTTAAAAAAAAACCTTTTAGTCTTTACATGATAAGAGGCTCTTGCACTCACTCAAACCGAGAACAGGGAATTAATTGCCTAAAAAAATAAGAATTTGGTAGCATATAAAGTGTCAAAAGATCAGAAAAAAGAGAGAAAAGTAGAAAATGTAACTAATATTTTTTTAACTGACTTTGCATGAATGCACAAATACCTGTGTCTGAATATGAAAGATGTAAAAAAAAAAAAAAAAAAAAAGTCTATATGCTGAATAAGTTTCAGAGTTTCACTATTACTACCCAAACAAAGGTGTCAAATGTCAGAGCAAACCACACCACAGTGCAATTCCCTTACATTTTTATCAATTTGTTCTCGGTCTGTCTTTATGTTATCTGACAAGAGTACATCAGACATGCTCATCTTTTCCGCAGTATTCTCAAGTAAAACTTGAGTATTTGAACACAATTCACCGAGATTGAATAAAGGATAAAATATGTTGATATCAGAAAATATGAATTTATACAGTAATTGTTAAAAGCCGTCATACAAAGAAAGGGACAATGCTAAATATTGTTTTCTCGTACTTTTGCAATAAAACACACTGATAAAGCAGAGGCAAACTGTTATGCAACCAATCTAGCCGAAAACAAATTTCACTCCATTTAAAAAAATTAACTTGAAAATGTTGTTTTGTTTTTTTTTTTCAAAATAATAATAAATAAAGAGACTACTTTTATCAGAAACCAGCTAGGGGTAGGGGGAAAATTTGATATAGTGCATTGCTATATTTTTATGTGGCAATAACTTTACATGGATGCAAGGTATCATTTTTTTTATTAAAAAAATTATAATTTTACCAATACAAGTAATGTTTTGGTAGCCTACTAGAATTAAAAAAATCTATTGATTTTTCAGTCCACTAGATAAACTTTGCTGCAATACAATGATTTTTCACAAGGATTTAAACTTTCAAAAACTGAGCAAATTGCTTTGATTTATTTTGAAAATAAGAGGAAAAATGTGATGAGCAACTTGTCAAAAAGTGTTCCACAAACTGCAATAAATTAGTAGATATAAACAATAATTTTAAAAAGGCTAGGGAAAAATGTCAAAATTTCACAATTATATATTTAAATTTATTTGATAGAATTATTTGCATTTTAAGCACTTTTCAGGTCATTATCTTGTTGTTCTCTGTTTGGTTTGTTTTTTGTTTTTTTTTTACTTTTTTCTCTGTTATTTGTTGAATTTTTAGGCTTTTTTTGTACTTTTTTGGGGCCATTTCTTCTGAAGTTGGTCATGTTTCACATGATTTTGAAAGAAATCTTGCCAGTTTGCTCAGGTTTCAGAGGGTTAAGTGAGATGAACAGACTAAAAACTTTGTTTTATTAGATAATACAGATGTTGACATAGTTTTCCTTTGGGGGTGTAATTTGTGGTTTAAAAAAAACGTAATAAATTGCAATGTATTCTATCACAATACTGAGCAGACTGCAACACATTGAAAACTGCAATAATATTGTATCAACTCTGTCGCCTGTGATTGCATGCAGACGTTTTACATTTTTGTCAGCATCCCTTCCTTTATTAAGGACAGATGACAGTAGAAGACAGTAATTAATGGCTGCATGAGTTAATGGCCGTCCAGAGCATTTTGCAGTCTCCATAGAGACTGAGGAGCAGCACAGAGCTCACCTGAAGCTGTCCACTCTCTGACCAATAGCCTTCCCTGGCACTGAGAACCGTCTGCCTGGGCACACCACAGGGGCCCGGACACACTAACCTTTACCCTGGAAATATTGTTCTGCTTTCCTTTGTTATCACTTCCATTCATGTAATACAGCTCTAATGAGCGCGCCGCACCACTCGTAATCATATTGCCTGTACTCTTCCCCCTTTGTGTTGTGTGAATCAAACATGCAAAAATCACATGACAAATTCATTTACCAGAAAAGTCCCTTTATGCATCTGTCACTTGTCTTGCTTTTGTGCAAAAATTGTTTCAAGCAGCTGGTTTGAGGGCGTCTTGTATCTGAAATCAAATGAGGGGTGAAGACGGCAAATAAATCTGAAAGAAACAATACGCCGAATGCAAGAACCTTATTCCCACACTGGACCGAAAATAACTCTCCTTATCATTCAGCTGCAAGCGAGGGTGCACAGTCAGTTTACAGCCCCTCCGTACCCAGCACAGGGTATTTCAATGTGTGTTCACAAATACTGAGCCGTCAGATGAAAGAGAGGGCCGCTCCACTCAGGGATGGGAGTCCTCACACTGAATGCACGAGTGACTGATTACTTTCTTACCAGTTGAACCTCAACTCTCTACAAAGAGGAGCCTGAGCCCCAGCCTGAAGAGGCCAAACTAGAAACGAGGGCTTTCCAAATAATACAAAATCACAGATTGGTGCGTTAAGGATCTTGCGTCATTACAATGAATGCAGCTGCTCTTCCTCAAATTTCAAGCTTTTTTTACTCCCCCCCCCCCACCAACTCAATTCATTCAGTTGTAATATGGAGCAGAGAAAAGTACAGCCAGTCTAGTTTCTAGAAGCAGACGCGGGGGACGGCATGAACGCTGAACGTCTGCGTGTAACAGCCGTGTCAAACGGCAGGCCTCGCAAAAAGTTGCAAAGAAAGTTCATCCTACGTTTTAAAACCTGGGTCAGCATTTGCGAAGGTCCATTTCTGCATAAGTGAGCACACAAACCCCAGTGCCTGTTCAAATAGTCTGCAGCTCTCTCACAGGCAGCTCATGACAACAGCCCAGCAGCAGCACTGTTTGATCTCCAATGTTTTCCTTAATCTGGGTTGTCAAGGTTCGCTTGTTGGAGGCTGTTTACTTTACTTCTCCTACAAAAAAGTGTTTTTTTTCCCCTCAGACAATGACTAATCCAAAGACCAAGAAGGAGGGAGCACTGCCAGCAATAGTTGTTAAAGCTGCAGTTTCCCTTTTGTAAAATTTCAGATGGTTTTAGAGTTGCTGTTGCCAGCTGCAGACTTACTGTAAAAAATATTAGGGTAATATTTCATCCACATATGTATGCAATTCACTCTGAACAGACGCACATTATCTGTATGTATTTTTAACAGAATTATCACTTTTGGTGAGAATAATAATTCAAATTATTAACAAATTACTAATAAAGCAATATGGATTAACTACACAATGCATTTGTTTATAAGATGTATATATACATTTTACAGCTGTGCAATTAAATGCATTATCATACTGGTGATCAGTGTCCAATTATCTGCAATAAGCTACACCTGTTGTTTAACATTAATTTAAATAGAGATAGATCTAAAATATGTATTGCTTTGTATGTATTTATACATGGCAAAAAATATTTTTGTTTAAGTACATTCCTTTGGACAGTACATTATATTAATTTACTTGCACACTATAGTCATAACAGGATACTGTTAATGTAACAAAATGTAAACTCTATTATTACACGTTTAAATAAAGTTATTTGCTACTTCAGCACATTTACAGTTAACAAAATATCCAACTTACTTAATATAATTACTTTGAGCCATACAGTTAAATACAACACAACAAAAACGCTTAATGTCGGCGTTTAAGTTGAAGTTGTCACAACTATAATTCAAAACTAATTCTCGAAATCCCTTTGTGTTCATGAAAACTTAACTATATCCGCTTTAAATGTATTGTGTGCAGCCACACCGAAACTACAGCCTCCAACAACGCAAATGACGGACAGCCGAATAAAAGTCGACCTGCCTGTTAGCTAAAACTCCATTACACTTATAATAAGTATAGTTTCGGGCGGTTGTAATGCCTTCCTCCGGTGTTTCGGAGTTTTGGAGGACAGCTAACACGTGGGGAAAAGCTCCCTCCCCGGTCTTACTCCAAAAGAAATCACGGCACTCAAACTTCCTTTAACTTAACTTAACAACTTTTGACGGTTAACAGGTAGCGCTGTAATTAACTCTGAACGGCTAACCAGCACTTTTCAACCAACTATGGCCATAAAGGTGCATTCCCTCCGGGGTCTCGTGAGTAGCCAAGTTAGAACTTTAAAACAAAAAAAGTAGAGGATACAACTCGTAGTTACAAAACACACTCCGGCTACAAAGACGTTAAACAGCGTTACCGAGCAGCCCTCGTGCCAATAATGCAGGTGTTTATTTCTTCATTTCGCTAACTGTAACAACTGTAGAAAAGCGGCAGCAAAAAGCCAAGCCAAAGTCCGTGTGTGTATGCGTGTGTGTGTGTGTGTGTGTGTGTCTGTGTATTTGAGTGCAGCATCAGCAGGTAGACACGATACAGCAAAGCTAATGTTAACATCATGAGAATAGTGAAACTTACCAGAATGGAAAAACGCTTTACAGCGGCTAACAGGGCGCACGCGGAGGGTACCGATTTGCTAGTATGCGATAACGACCCCGTGCACGCGAGCTCGCGACAACAAATCACACCGTAAATACCAACAATATTACTCCGCCCGCCTCGGTGTTTGGTGGCGAGGTGGTAGTGGTGGTGGTGTTGGAGGAGGAGGAGGAGGTGGTGGTGGGGGGGACTAACTAAGTAACTTAACTAAGGAGAAAAGAGATCATCTTACCGAGGGCGTCGAAAAAAGAGCAAAACGTGGAGTTTCACATTCGCCGCCTCGCCGTGTGCCTCGCGGAGAAAAGCACGAGCTCCTCTCTTAATGTTGTTATTAGATTTTAACGCGGCGAGGAAAGAAGGGGAGAAAAAAGGAAGAATCGCGGATTTGGATGTTGTTGTTTTGATGTTCCAAGTCCGTGACGTCATATCCACCTGCTGGGTAAACAACGTTCATTGCATCGCGGGTCCTTCACAGAAACATCACAAGTACAATTCAGTAGCACTTAGTAGGTCCTTTCTACGGGGAAATGTAATGATATGCATTAGTTTTAGCTCAAAGTGTGACAGGAGAGAGGGGGCTGTCAGAAAAGCTAAAATGTCTAAGCTGACTAATTACAGCCGAGGCAGAATGAACTTATTATTTCAGAAATGTCTCCTTTTTTTTCTTTTTCTTTTTTTGATCTGTGGTCCATCATAACTCTTCTACTGCAGAGAAATGCTTTGACATAATCATCAAAGATGTTTTAATCTCAACTGTGAGGAGTTTTAACTATTCAGCGAGGTGGTATTATGGGTTTTTAAAAAATGACAGAGTGCAGGTTCTCTCAGTTTAATGTGGTTATATTTTCTGGCATGTGGGCCATAATATTTTGAAGGCAACATTTAAATTTCAACAAAGTTATTTAAAAAAAAATCTCTGCATGGCATATTTTTTTTGTGGTTTTAAACTTTTATTCACTCCCATACAGTCATTTTCCTTTTAACATGACTGTCAAAAGAAAAGGAAAAACATTATGAGAGTAATTAAAATCTCTGTCACTTGCCCCCCCCCCCCCCCCCCCAAAGACGGGAATCATCAGTTCAACAGTCCAGTTAACACTCATTGTAAAGCAACATTAATTTAACCTCAAGAGAAAATATTTTAAGTCGTTTTTTGCCCTTGATCAAGGTCTGAGTGGCACAGCTCATTTAGCCATAAACGACATTACATTTATCATGGCTGCATCTGGGAGGAGAGCTGCTGATGAACTCTTAGGGAAGTCTGTTTGTTAGTAGAGAGCGCCACCCTCTGACCATGTCCCATCACTGGCAAAATAATACTTCCACAGTGTATCTGTAATATGTGATTTCATAAGGGTTTTTCTTCATCTTCTCAGTTCTCTGTTGTGTCATTTTACTATTTCTTAACAACGTTTTTTTCTGCAATATTCTTAAAACCATCAATGCATGTGGGGTTTTTATTTTGCCAAACATTCTTACATATCTCAGGTCTAGTGCTAATGTGTTACATATTGAGCTTAAAATTAAAATAATAAGCTTGAAAACTTTTCAGAGTGGCATAATGTTAACATTAGGTACTGTAAGTTATTTATCAGAAGAGGGGGGTGGCTGAAATGTGATTGCTTATTATTATTATTATTATTATTATTATTATTATTATTATTATTATTATTATTATTATTATTATTATTATTATATTATCATTTTATCTTGACCCTCTCCAAAGCTACAAATATTTTCTCTGACCCTCCCTGAGACCCTGGGGGGAAATCTATAACCCTCCTTACATCGTACATTTAATATATATATATACACACACACACACACACACACACACACACACACACACACACACACATATATAGTATGGGCAGGAGAGGTATCACCAAAACAGCTGATTTCCTCAGAAAAATATAAGTCCTCCTTAAAAATGATGTGTTGAAGGACCTTTGGAAAATTGTACTTTCTGGCTATGATTAATGGTGCGTTTTGGGCAAATTTCAAGGAAAGTATGCCTTTCAAACAAAGTTGTCAGAAAATTCCAAAACCCACAAACATTAAAGTCTCAGGAAGTTTAGCAGTGTTGAAAACAGACCTTAAGCTCTGGCTAAAGTCAGCCCAAAAGTGTCATCAACACCAGTAATTACCTTGTAGTCACTCTATTTATTATACTGATATTTTTTATTACTTTACACTGATGGAATTTGATGTATTTTGCTGTCTTATGTGGTGTCTTTGCTGCTCTGTGTAACGTGCACTGTTCCTGCAAAACATTCCAAAAAAGAGTGAATAATGATAAATACTGTCAGTTTCAAAATTTTACATTTTATGTTTCACATGCATATGTACTGTGTTGCACAGGGGTTACCATGACTGCGTGGTGACTGGCACTAAGCACAATATAAACAAATCTTAATTCATAGTAACAGTGACACAAAATGAAGCCAAACAGGAAAAAACAACATTACATGCTTCCTGTTACCTGCATACTGTGAGGGCAACACACACACACACACATTTCTTGGGTCTTTAATTGTCTTATAAACATTTTAGAGAAATACATTTGACAACAATTTTAGCATAAGAGAACAAAAAAACCCAACAATTATAAATCAAATCAAATCAAAAGCATACTCTTGAGAGTATCAGAGCAGTCAGCACTATCTAAAGAATGGATGTCTACAAAATTAGATATGCATATACTGTACATAGTACATGCACACGTGCTGAATGTGCTGTGCACAATCATATAAACATACATACAGTACAAAAAATCTAAGCCGTTCTTAATAAATATATCAGAAATAATTGCCATGTTTTATCAGAGTTTGTAGAGCCGAGAAAAACATTGTATCAAACTCGCTCCACATGTAACAAGTTGCTCATTTCTGCTAGTCTTAAAAGAGGGCAGGTCTCCATTTTTCAAGAGTTAAAATAATACTTTTTGCCACAAACATGCCGAATAGAATTGACTTTTGTTACAAGTGGGAAAGAGCTAATATGTCGGGTCTGCTGTAATATCATAGTTATAGATTTACATTTTGGGCAAAATGGAGAGACAGACGAGTAATGAGAGTTTAGTTTGTTACAAGAGTAACGCAGTCTGTGAAGCACTTTAAACCCTTTGAAACCTGGATCAGCATCACTTTTCTTGTGCTGCTTCCAGACGTCTTTCACAAGTATTTAAACTTTTTAAAAAATTAGTTTGAATTCTTTCAAAAACATAGGGAAAAAGGCAATGAGTAGCTTGCCAATAAATGCCCCGCAAACTTAAGAAACTGATTCAGACTTTTTTTTTTTAAAATTAAAAAAAAAAAAACTGGGGAAAATGTCCAGAAAATTTATAATCATCAAAAAGTATATATTTAAAGTAATGCTACAGAATTATTATTATTATTAATAACACTATTTTTCTAGGTCATTTCCATTTTTGTTTTTTTGTTCATTTCAGTTAGGTGTGTGTGTGTGTGTGTGTGTGTGTGTGTGTGTGTGTGTGTGTGTGTGTGTGTGTGCATGTGTGCTCTAATTTTCAGCTAATTTTCTTGTACTTTTTTTGCACATTTTTGGGTCTTTCTTTTCCTGAAGTTGGTCATTGCCTTGTCCCCATGTTTTAAAAAGAAATAAAGTGTATATGCTCAGGTTTCAAAGGTTAAATTGAATAACTGTCTGAGATTTATGGAGTATCTGTGAATGTCTTCAAGTTATAATGTTTAATTTGTATTGCTTACACACAGTTTATCATCAAAGTAATATTTTGTTACATTACATACATAAGAGATGTATATCAATAAGTAATTGAAATTATAATTTAATGTTTGTTGACAAAAAAGTGTCTTCAATCCCACTGCTCAAAGTTGTCAAGCTAGAAAAAGCCTTATTCCCACTGTGCGGGCGCAGTGTTTTTTGTAGCCGTCACACAGACACGCACCAGTCACTGCGTGGCCCCCGATGCTACCACAATGTTGTGTTTAATGACCTCGGGGCCCATGAAGCCACCGCAACACACACACACACACACACACACACACACACACACACACACACACATCCTCTGAGCCATTCAACTGATGAGCTGCAGGGTTGAATTTAAAACATAAATTGGGGCACGCAGCACACATTCATACACAGCCAGAACTGCAAAAACTTTGCAAATAAAAATATGTGATTAAAAACACAAATTTCTTGACCTGAAAGATTTGACCATTTGACACCCAGAGAGAACTGAAATGTTCTTATCTGGCTTTTGAATGATCTCATCTGTAAATTGATGATGACATTCTTCTGCTCTGTGAAATTTTATCTCCTATATTATTCTCATTATATTCTTAACAGGATTTGCAGTTTTGATTTGTATACTGATCCAGGATTACTGCAGTTTTTTTCAGAGGCTGTAAACATAATTGTGTGGTGTAATTAATGAGAGAAACTGTAATGTATGTGCAGTTTTATGAAGACAATCTAACACATGATCTGTCTAATTCTTCAGTGGCTTGATCTGAATGTCAATACTGGATCCATGAGCTCAGCGGAGCCCGGCGGGGCCCCATGCGTCTGGGCCGGAATTTATTATCGTGTTCTGCTGGTGTCGCGCCGGTGATGTGTTGTGTGGATTAAGGCCCTGACTGGATGGAGTGTAGTTACAAATTAATTGAGGATCACTATCAGTTACGTAACAGCCTCTCCACACATACACACGCAGACAACAAAGTAATTAGCTTTCTGTTAATTAGGTAATTAAGCAAATGAATGGGAGCTCCTCTTGATTTCCAAAGGGGGAAGGATGGCTTTCATAGTGTGTTTTTCCCCTGCTGCTGGGGGGCTGTAGCATTCAGCGTGTAATGAAAGGGAGAAGCTGCTCGGATAATGACCAGGAGAGAACCATCAAATGAGTCAGAGAAGAAGAAACTGATACTTTGTGCACTACTTTGCAGTTGTTGATATACTTAAGTGGTTGATGTGGTATATCATGTAGTATTTTTTTTTTATTTCCAGTGATCAAATTTTTTTTTTTTTTTAAATCTTAATTTTATACAGTAAAATATAATATGGAAAAACTTAAAAATTTATGAGAAAGCCAAACATGAAAATGTTACAATGGTTTCAACATGTTTTTCTTTGTTTCCTGTAACTCCGTAAGGCCTATATAATCAAATCCCAGTTATTTTTAAAAATATTACTTCAAAACAATAATATGAAAACAAAAAGTCATTTGTTTTAACTTAATTGCCTTACATTTTTAATCGGCTGAATTTGAGAAGACAAGTTAATCATTACAAAATCACCTCAACTTGTTATTCAGTCAACTGGAAATTTTAAGGCAGCCTAGATGCTAAATTTTTTAAGTAAAATAAAAAAGTGTTTTTATTTTTGATCTTTCACAGACATACACATCTTACCATTGTGGTGGAACAGCACAGTCTCTCTTAAATCTGACATTTAAACAACCTCTTTGCAATACATTATGTGGTACCTGACACGTCTGCTACAATTAACCCTTTAAAACCTGACAAAATTAGCTTGATTTCTCTCAAAAGCAGTGGAAAAGGGCAATGAGCAACTTAAGGAGAAATAACCCAAAAATCAGAAAAAGAAAAGAAAATCAGAAATTTCTTTTTAAAAAGAGGGGAGAAAAACAAACAAAGGAATGACCAGAGAAAGGTGCTTGAAAATAATAATAGTAATTATATAAAATAATTTGAAATAAATTACTATGACAATTATAAATACAGTTTTTTGTCCAGGTTTCAAAGGGTTAAGTGCTCAGAACACTAAAACCATGCCAATGCAAAGTCTTTTATTGGTTGCAGTTTGGTTAGGTTCAACGAACAAAAAAATAATAAAAAATATAGGTTTAAAGAACAAAAAACACTTGGTCAGTTTTAGGAAAAGATTGTACGATACACGTGATGTAAACTTACATATTTTGCATTGTTTCGTAAAGTACCCTCATAAAGTACTTTATGTTGTTAAATAAAGACTATAAAGTGACAAAACCACGTTGACTTTTTGTCCACACGTCTGTGACATAAATGTATGTTCTTTGCATAGTTATGTAAACTACCTATTTTGCAAAGTTACAGAAACCACTGATGTAAAGTACTTTGCACAGTTGCTTAAAGTCCACAAAGTCACTTGTCTATGTTAACTTTTGGTTCATGCAAATATGACATAAATGTACACACTTTGTGTAGTTATGTAAAGTATTGCAAAGTTATGTAAGCACCTACATAAAGTACTTTGCATAGTTGCGTAAAGTCCATATCAAAGTGTGTGCTGTGCGACAGAAAACCCACTGATGGGTATTACATTTTTAAACTTCTTATTTCATAAAAACATACTTAGAACTATTTGCTTTGTTTGGAAAATCCCTAATGTGTGGTGTTAATTTCTGCATAAATATAAATAGATCTGCTAAAATCTGAATCTAAACCTAGAAAGACTCAAGGGAAATTGCCACATGATGCAATAATGTATGTTGCACGGTAAACTTGGTTTACTTATGTTGCTCAAACTTAAAAAGATCCATTTCATTAAACTTATTTTTAAGTTGTAATAACATCACAAAAATCAAGTAACTAACTTTTATTAAACTGAATTAGATATGAAGTATACAAATTAAGATTACAAACATTTTTCAGATTTTTTTCATTTTTCATTTTTCCTAGATTTTTTAAAAGTAAAATCAACTTGTCAGATTTTACAATGTACATAAAACTGATCACAACATGGTCTGTGGATTATCTTGAGGAACCACATCATGTTTCTTACAAAGAAGCCAGAAATCTCCATGGCCAACATCTCCAACACATGGCAATTCACACTGAAACAATCTAGACTGATAAATAGCACTGCATGTAAGAAGAAAAATATGTATTTTTGATTTAAGGATGAACTCTCAACACATGCAAACAAGAAAAGCGAGCGCTCCCTTTTTTTTTTAATCTTGGTGTTTATAACAAGTTAGTCTGATGTCATTTACAACAGCAGGTGCTAATAAAATCAGGCTGTGACCAGCATGCTCTTTTTAGGAGTGTAAAACCACAACACTTACCCCATTCTATAACAATGGAGGTAATAAACTTCCTTACTTTCTGAAACTATTAGCGTCTTTACCCGGAGGACAAACTTTGTATGATAACGTCTAGATTGTAGCAGAGAGATGATCTTTATAAAAAAGGAATTTGGAACATTCAACTAGTTTTAATGCTTGGGTTTGTGTAAGTAAGACTTAAGGTCTAACTGAGGAGCTGCTTTTGAAATGTAGCCCAAAGGGATGCGTATCCGATAAATCATGGAAGAATAGAAGCGTTTCCCAAAAGATCGAGAGAGTATCTGCTGCTGGCGGGGTCAGCTGCTCTCTTTATCCTTTTATCATCAGCGAAATGTTTCTGAACCACACACTGGCCTGTGACTCCTTATACTGTGTGACTGTGGATACAGTCATTTCTGTGAGTGTGCTGGTCCGCATCAGCCTTTTTTTCTAACTATTTCAATTGGCTGTGAGAGTGCAGCTGAGTGAAAGCATGATCAGCACGGAGAGGAGGTAGATGCACTCGGCTCTGCTTTCCTAAATGACTGAACAGCCTTCTGAATGCATTTTTATAACCACAGAGGACAGAGACACTAAAGCCAGCGGTCCATGTGACTGCTGGCTTTCAGCTGCCACGCAGGAGACAATCGCATCAAATTTTGGATGTTTCTGACATGTTAAGAGATCAAAATCACTTTTTTGTGTGCTTTGGCGTCGGTATTACAAAGTCGATCAATATGGACAATAAGAAAACTGTTTTTAATATATAATGCAATTAGAATCTTATCCAATAATTATTTATTTGGATAAAAGAAACTGGTAAAGGAATAAGGAAATATGCAAGTGTCGCACTAAAAAAATGTGACTGGTGTGAACTGAATAGATCTTAAGTACTGCAGCTTTGATTAAAAAGAACTGAATAAAGTAAATGAATTTTAACAAGTATCAAAAAGTTATTTAGAATTCTTAAATATCTGAACAAAATGATTTCAGATGCGAAATATCTAGGCTTATTTACTTACAAACAGGTAAACCGAGAATAAATAAAGTAAAAAGAAAAATATAGTTTTTACTGGCTGTTAAAATTCAAATACTTCTGTCTCTCACTGGCTTCCATAACAAAGTGTCTGATGTGAAAAGTACTAAATATGCTGAGGCAAATCAAAAAAGAAAAAAACAAAAGCGTTTTCATACATGAAAGCATGAGGTTATCAGTGAGGTAATTTTGACTGTAAATTCAGAAACAAAGACTGGTTCTACTTTATCGTAGAGCACACAATTGTAGAACCGTTGCTACTCAGTGCTTTCCATTTAGAGTATATGTATGTGCAACTGGTGCATGTAAATGTGATGAATCAGCACTCAGTCGCTCGACACAAGTGAAAGATGCTGAAACACAAATATTAACACACAACCACCCCATGCCAGAATTTGGGGAATATTTTTTGTTGATTGCTACAGAAGAAACACGCGTTATTAACTGTATTTTATTCTCATTTTATTTACTTTCTCCGTGTCACTGCAAAAGTCATGTTTTTACAAAGCAAATATTGTCCCCTTAAAAACTACATAATCAATCTATCCAAGTTGAACTACAAAAGTGGTGCGACATACAATAATACCACAAGCATTCAGCTTACTTTAGCCTACACTTTAAAAGTATAACTGCATTAGTGACGGTAACTCGATCTGGTGATGAAGTGTTGCGTAAAATGTCCCAAATTTGTACAAACAGCTGATACACAAATATGTGTTTGTCTCTGTTTAACAAGGGTGCTATTTATCATTATAATCAAATAGGTGAGGTCACTGTAACATCTGGTTTTGAAGCAGCAGTATGCATTAACTCAATTTGTCATATATGACTTTTTCTTAACGATAAAATATGACATTGTATTGGCATATGCTAAATATGGGAATAGCGTGACCTCATGTTACTGACTTTAAATCCTCTGGAAACGTGGCTTGAAATCATAAGCACGCACACCTTATATCAAAGTTGAGCGTCTAATTAAGTCGTTGCAAAATCTGAATGAAAATGTTCCCAGCTATTAGAAAAATTGGTTCAAAACAGCTCAATTTGAGGAAAATAGCATTTCTCCAGACTGCTCCAGCTCTCTGACTCTGACTGTGTTCGTAAACCCGATCTGACGCTCTACACTAAAATGAGAGAGCTGTTGTTTGATGCCACGAAGCGTTCTGTTTCTCTGTGAATTAACAAATGGAGAAGTTCACCACACGCTTCCTGCTTTCGGCCTTTGCAGCTCCATTTCCCCAGACAGAGCACCCAAAGCGTGGTGCTCTGAAGAACCCAGCAGTACACTCCAACAGTGCTCCGAATTTACCAACGGTCCAGTTGATGACAAAGTACGCTGCGGAACTTAGAATGAATGTTTCCAAAACACTTTTTCTATTGAAAGGAGCGTTGAGGGGTTTCATTTTTACATGTTAAATTAGTATCAACAGACACCTGATGTTGAATTTTTGATTAGGCCTAATCCATATTACGTGATATGGATCGTGGATAACCACGCCCAAATCAACCCAGCTTCAGGGAACTGTGAAAAAACTAAAATGACATTATTTCAGATTCAAATGAGGCTAATGTCTGATCATTTTTTAGGCTTTTTATTATGCATGTTAGACCCTAAATTACATATTATAGTTTTTGGTTCCCAGGGGCTTTAAAGCTGCATTTCTCTGTGTGTTATAAGGACACAGTCCAGTAAGCAAACTCGATACAGTCGGGCAAACAAGTTCCACTGAGCACCACTAGCTGAGCACAAAAAGGTGCAGTTATCTTTTCAGAGCAAAATGCTAAATAATCCAAGACCCTGTTCAGGACAGCAGAGTGTCTACTTTTGAACACGTGTGTTGAAGGAAATAACAAACGTGGTGTGGCTGAGGAGATTCAAAGAGGCACCTTTCAGGATGGGTTTTGTTTTTTAACTAAAGCTGAGTTTCTCAGGGCTATATCTGTGCTGAAACACGTTCTGATTCCCTGTGATGGCTTTAGAACTGAGGGACGCTGTGACTGGAATAGGTAGTCATGTGCAATATTTCCAAGTGTTGCCCTGATTTCAATCTGATGCAGAGTTGATGAAGTTTTAAGAAACCAAATGGGACATTCACTCCATCCTCAGAAAAACACCAGATGACTAAAAACGGCAGAAAAGTGCTTTGGCACTGACTAAGCGGACTTAATTACAACATGATATGAATTGAGATGTTTTACATATCAAACCATTAACCACTAATTAGCTGCTACCTCTATACCAGGAATAAATTGTGAGGTCCATATGCCGTGCAGAGAACAGGACCGGCACAGTGCAGTTCAGTATAGCAGGTCAAATCCAACACAAACTAATAGACTCAAGATGTGATTTTTGCTGGATATAGTCTCTGAAGATCAGAGCTCTAGGACCCACAATCTAAAGGAAACAAGGCATCAGTCATTAAAAGTTATAAAAATATATTGATAACAATTTCCTTGAATGTAAAATAAGATCCTCGATTAGGTTGTGGACAGCGCCTCGACGTGAAGGCAGGTACAGAGTTCCGGTTCAAATGACAAAAAAAAAGTGTGTTACATTCATTTAATGTCTTGAGCGTCCTCCTTCAAAGGCATGATGTTCCATGTGAGCTGAAAAAGTCAAAGTGATTCATGGTGAGAATAAACCTGATACTGACTGCAAAATGACTTTTTGAACATATGAACATTTCTACCTATCCCCAGATTTCAGCATTAAAAGAGTTAATTTTAAAAAACTAATATAATAGTCCTTAAAAGGCTTTTCTGCTTATGTACCAGCTTAACCTCATTAATTTACACTGTAGCTCATCACACTTTTGGGACCAAGTATTAAACATGTAGTGACATGACTGGCTTATGTAAATATGTGGAACAGGTATGAAGGCATCGGCATTTATCTTGCAACGTCAGTAAAGCCTCCATTAGCTCACAGCTATGCATGCTCCTTAAATCATCCTCTGGTGTGCATGCATGCTCTGGTGGGAACTATGTCCTTTAAATGTGCACAGTTCAATCTGCAGTGCACATATATACTTTTTTTCTACAGTCACATAATTTGATATGTTTCTGACAAAGCATCTGTAAAGCTTAAATTTGGGGTAGGCAGTTTGATTTTGGCGTAAACGGGTAAAAAAATCACACATTGTAATTCAAGTCTGAGGTGTGAGAGAAAACTAGACCTCTGGTTCTGTTTTTAAGCTTTATGTATGTTATATGTATTTACTCCTCTATTTACTGTATTTATTTTTATGGTGTGCATTGGTTGTGTTTAGCCCTCTAAAGAATTTCTTCTTCTAATCTCGTCTAATTTGGTAAATCTGGCCCCCGACCGGAGACTTTGGCCAATCACAGGTGATTTCAGAGAGAGGGCGTTCCTATTGGCTGTTCTACAAATGCAGATGTGCATGCATGTCCCTTTGGTGAAGAATCCTGTAACTGTTCAATAAAATAGGATTAAATAAATCCATGAATGGGAAACACTGTGTTACTGTATGAAGCATGTGCATGTGCCTGTTGTCGTCCACCTTCCGCTGCTTTGAACTAACTTCCTTTTCTAAATCCAAAAGGCGCAGTGCATATATAGAAGTGGGAACAATGGGCATACTTACACTTATAAAAAACGGCTTTAAAAGTTATGTACGGGAGGAGCTCATAGACTTTTCGCAAGATACTTGCTTCGTTAGCAAGAGATGCATCGCTATTCCACACTTGTACAACATCTTCCCGATCCCGAACGCTAACACTGACACCAACGACCTCATCGTCTGGAAAACAGGAGAAGACAAAACAGACAGCAAATAAGTAACTCATCAATGCAAATGCTATATTGGGAATGTAGTGACATTCCTTCTGAATGTAAAAAATGCAGTCACAGTAACTTCAGTCTGACGAAATGTAATCTGGTTTAAGAGCTTTACTGAAAAAAGTTGAAATTACATGGTAAATAAAACTATGCAGCTCAACTACACTGCACATGGCGTCAAGATTAAAGGGAGCATCCTACTAAAATTCGACATGCATGCATTTTTTTTCTTTATATTTTTATTAGGGCCGGGACTCGATTAAAAAAATTAATCTAATTAATCAGAGGCTTTGTAATTAATTAATCGAAATTAATCGCATTTTAATCGCATAGAAATATTTGGCCAGAGAACAGTGAGGAGCAATTTATTTTTCCAAACCCTAACCCAACCAAAGCGGTCTCATCTGCTTCTTCGTTCATTGTTGTTGTCTGTAGCATGGATGGTCTGAAGTCATGAACGGTAGGTGGTGCGCTAGTATAATCGGTCTCCCGGAAACTCATCAAGTGAGAAAGGTTCCGCGGTGCAAAAATTGGTGTGATTAAAATGCGTTAATTTTTTTAACGCATTAATTTTTGTGTAATTAATTAATCGTGATTAACGCGTTAAAGTCCCGGCCCTAATTTTTATACATAATTATATTCTATACAATGTCAAAAAATAACATATATTGTCATATTGTGGCTCTTACAGGGCAAAAGGAGGGGAAACCCATATCTCTTTTCAATCTGTAAACAATAACAATAAACAATAATTCAATGTGAAAACCATAAAATGTCTGGTATAGAATTACAGTTGCTCACCTGAGGCACAGTGATCTGCAAACTGCTCCCCGATGGTGGCGAGTAACAATTCTTTCCAAACTGCAGACTGAAGCAAGAAGAACACAGGAGCTAATTAATAATTCATGCATTTTTATTATTATGTGATATTATTTTGTGACAAGAAGCTGAACAACACCTACAGTGCTTTCTTTTGGTATTTTCATTTTCCATACTCCTCCTTTTGCATTGCTTTCTTCTTCCCTGTTGGTGGAAAAGTGTTTCTTTTTTTTGGTTTTCTATTCAAAACTCAAAAAGTTATCACAATGCAAACATGTACATCCAAATGTGATATAAAACCTGTTAAAGTAACAAGCAGGAAAACTTTAGTTAAACAGTACTAATTATCATATCCCATGCCTAGCTAATGGTCTTACAAGTTTAATAACTATGCAGTGATTCCAAAATAACACAATGTAATAATTAAAGGTTTTATGGCATACTTCTATATTTACATCATATTTTCTCAGTAGACCACACACACCACAATGGACTTAACCCTGTGTAATTTCAGTATCACAACATGCAATTTTTTGATCATAACATACAATTTATCACAATGTGCAATTACCCATGTCCAATTGGTGAAGACATTTTTTATTTATTATGTATTATTTATTTTTTTCTTTTTGCTTTATGTATCTTGTACCTTCCTTTGATATCCCTTTGCTGCTGTAATAATGCAAATCTCCCCGTTATGGGACTAATAAGTGATTATCTTATCTTAAAGTTGAGGGGGTGCTGTGTTGTATTACATAACTATCACATCATTGTGAGTTTTTCCTGTGTCTCCAATGGCTGAAATTTTGTATTATGACAGTTAGCGCATGAGCTCCATTAAGAATCTGCCCTCTGCTCATGCTGGTGTTAAGAAACACAATCATAATATGTATGAGAACAACATACTCACCACAGTGGCCTCCGTTCTCCGCGCATTAAGTGATAGCTACATCTCAAAGGCAGGGCTGTGGCTGGAGGGATGTTGTTGTATACACTCCAGAACGTCTGTACGCAAAAAAAACAGTCGAAAAAAAGGTCATTTTCACTTTCTTAAAACTCAAATACGAAGTTAATGTTCTGTCACCCTTCATCCAATTCATATTTGATTTATTTACAGCATTATAGTAGAGTGTCAATGCAAACAAAGTCAAATCTGAAAAGAGCCACCATGCTAAAAGCAAAGTATTTTCCATTTGTCTTTATTTTCAGTCACCAAATAAAATGTAATCAGTTCTGTCAAACTTTGTGTATGTGTATTTCACAGGCTTTGTTATGAAAGGCTTCCCCAGAATCGAGAACTCCAAGTGTTTCGCACAATTAGAGTTTATGTGTGGCGGTTGAACTCTTAGAAAATAAGTGCAATTCCTAAAAAAACATGGATAAAAAAGGAAATGCCAAACTTGGTGAGAAATGTTCCACAAATTGCAAGAAATAAGTAGATTTAGAATATTATTTTTTAAAAAGTTTAAAATGACTAGGGAAAAACGCTTTGGAAAAACTAGTTATAGTGATGACAATTACATATTTAAAATGGTGTTACAAAATCATGACAACACTTTTTCGAATGCATTTCTCTGTTATCTTATCTTTTGTTTAAAAACGTTTTTAAGGATTTTTTAAAAATATTTTGTTCTAATTCCTTGCTTGTTTTGGGGTAATTTCTTCTTCCATTGCTCTCTGCATAGTTCCTGTGTTTTTTAAATAAATCAAGCCAATTTGCTCAGATTTCAAAGGGTTAAAACATTTTTTAATGCCTTTAATGTCCCAATCTGTATAATGAACATATTTACACAGAATAAGATAAGAGTATGAGTAACTGTATTTGGTGTGTCACCGCTTATTCAAACTGAAACTACAAGCCCGTTTCACTTCTACCAAAATTAGCCATGTAAACAAACCTTTAGCACCTCCTCAAAAATATTACCATGAAAACAACACACCGACTTACTCCTAACCTTTAGGGCCCGCTTTAATATCACACACACTAATATTAATCTGCACACAAAATGCACTTTTCAAAATCAAGCTTTAAAAAATATTATACATAAACATGCTTTCTGTCTTCAGTGAGTTATTTTTATTATTTTTAACCAACATCAGTCCTTATCATAAATATTACATATTAATTAATTTTCTGAATTTTAGTTCTTTAAATTCAAGATTTTTGTCATGTTTTTGGATTAAATAAAAACCCACAAAAAATTAAATACTTTTAATGTACTAATATACTACATGCTAAATAGATTTTTATTTTAATTATTACTATTATTTACTATCATTACTATCATTATTATTGTTAGTATTATTATTATTATTATTATTATTATTATTATTATCACAGCCTGGGATATGTCAGTGACTTACAGCAACGCTGATTGTAACAGTGTGCCTAATGGAAATAGCAAGCATTTTCTCCAAATACCAAATATGGTAAAAATGACATCATCTGGTGGAAAATAGTAAATATTTCAAATTCCAAGTAAAGCCCAGAATGACATCCAGAAATACTACAGTGGATGTTTTTATGCTTTTAGGGCTATGGGATCAAAAACTGCAGTCTGAAAGGGATTTAATTGTGCATTTTTTTGCACTTAACAGTTTTTGTTTACACAGTGTATTTTAGACTTATTTTTGGGAGCTGAGCTGGAAATTCCAAAATTAAACAAAAATACACAATCTTGCCAAAATGTATGCAATATGCATGAACACAGCCAAATTATCAGAAAATGAAGAATGAAAAGGCTGTAAAATGTGTCAAATAGTCCCTAAGCCATCAAAGCATCACACTAACAGACAGTAATGCATGCACTGCAACACTGTATATCAATCACACATGAGAAACGACTGTCACACTTGCAGCACGACAGCAGGAACTTTACACGTCTGCAGTCACAAAGGTTTGAGTTTCAGTAGATGAAGCTGATGCAATATGGTGCCAATAAACCTGTGCTACAAGTTCATGTTTCAGGATACAACGGTTTCATTTTTTCCCACCACTTGTGCCTACTGTAGCTTTAAGAGCAAATCAGCAGCTTATTCCCTTAAATCAGTGAGGCTCCTCTCAAGCAAATTTGACTCGGAGCCAAGTCATGCACTTGATCTCTTTGCTCTTAGGATGACGAAGCTCTTTGAGCTGACACCAAATCTCACCTGAACACTTTGTACCGTGTAGATCTTCTTCAGATTGGATTCACACTCTGCGGCCGTCGTTCCTGGTAATGATCTGGAAGAACGAGGGGAAACTGTTTCAGCCCACAGTAATGATACACTGATGGAACAAGGAAAGAAACAAGCCGTCTGTGCTGCTTAATGGGTGTTGACCAGCTTTGGAGCAGAGATTTCTTTTTTTTTTTTTTAGAGGTTTGGTAGAAGTCCCATTACTTCTATGGAGCCTTCATTCATGCCTGTATGGATTGTATGGAGCATACAGCCATACTGAAACCAACAAGTTTTAAAGGGTCACAATTCATATTCTAATCTAGGTTTTCAGAATTTTTTTTTTTTTTAATTACCAAATGAGGCAAAACTTTACAGACACCAAGCAGTCTTACGTAAGACTGCCACTAACATTTTGTTTCATTACTGATTATACTGCCTATTATTTTACCATTAACTGCTGAATTATCAAAATAAAACTCAACTTTATTTAGTTTATAGGTCCAGCATGTGGGATTTAGTTTGATATAAAGCCAAACATTAAATATAATATTCATAATCTGTTTTAATCACATTGCTTCAGCCACCGCAGTTCTCCAACATGCTTAGGCAAACAGGAGAAGTTTGTACTGAGACTTTTTTCGGTATTATATACTATGACATTTTTTAAAAGTTTAACAGACTAAACTATGACTTTTTAAAACATTTTTTGACATCCTACACTATATCATTTTTTGACAGACTAAAATATAGCTTTTTGATTTTTTTTTCCATTATCCTATACCATGACTTTTTAAAAAAAATATATATATATACTATTATTTTTTTCACATACTATAGTATGACTTTTGTAAAAAAAAACATTTTACATTTTTGTCAGCACACTGTATGAATTTCTTAACCTTTTTTCATTATATTACAGCATTACTATTTGACAGTTTTTTCGACAACCCATGACTTTTTTCAAAATACTATACTGACTTTTATTGATATATTGACATAAACGTATTGACATATATACATAGTGTACTATACTTTCATAACCGTTTTTTCAACATACTGTCCTATGACTTTTAAGTCATACGATATAATGTCGGGAAAAAAATCATCCTCTAGTATGTCAAAAAACGGTTAAAAAAAGTCATGGTATAGTATGTTGAAAAAATTGTTTAAAAAGCCATAGACACCTTTATAACTATGTCAAACACCAAGAAGAGGCAAATAGACATACGTGAGAATATGTAACCAGAGAATACTTCATATTTAGCCTACTTGATTAAACCTGAACTGTAATGATTTTTTTCAGTCAGAATTGTTGCTTAATCAGTTTTCAGAAGTGTGGCAAACTTTTTTTCTTTTCCATGTTGAATGTAATTCTGTGTCCCTTCTCTAAATTTGGACATTTTTGCAGGTCCATGAATGCAGGAACTCTTTGTGATTTTTTTTCTCAGCAGCACTTTGTGCAGTTTGAGTCACAAGGTGGATAATACACCTGTCGCGCTGATGAATTTAGACCAAGCGCAATTGTGCGTGGCATTCTGCTGCTCCGTCTATGCCGAGTCTGCGCTGTGCTCCGAGAGTGTGCTGCAATGCATAACCATATATATTCCAATAGCGCTCCTAATTAACAGTCCAGCTTCAAAATAGAAAATCAGTTCATGGTGGCAGATGTTTTGATCGTGGTCTTCCACCAGAAACAAATGAATGTACATGCAGAGTGGGTCATCTTTCACCAAGTTCGTCATGTTGTTTCTCCAGAAACTCAGCACAAATCAAACACTGATTCAAGATAGGGCCATTTTTGCATTGAACACTGTAGTTCTCCTACACGCTTGGTACATAGGAGGGTTTCAGTTGGTTGCAGTCTACAACCTGACCACTAGATGCCACTAAATCCTACACACTAGACCTTTAAAACCAAAACAAAACAGAGAAGGAGCAAATCATCACTACAGTTCCTGGAGCCAGAGAATAGTTCATATTTAGCCAACTTGATAAAACTTTAACCTTAATTATTTTTTGAAGTCATAATTATTGCTGATTAACTTTTAACTAATAAGTTACTCGAAAATAATTTAGCCAGTCCTTTAGGAGGTTTCAGGGGTTCAATTAAAAGTCTAGTAAATAGGATTTAGTGATATCTAGTGGTGAGGTTGCAGAACTGAAACTTTTTTTCATATGCCAGGCATGAAGGAAAACTAAGGTGACCGACACAAAATCGCCAATGGCCCAGTCTAGAGCAAGTGTTTGGTTTGTCCATTCTGGACATCTAAAACATGCATACTCCATGGAAGAAGACCCGCTCCATATATAGATATAAATGTCTCATTCTAAGGTAACAAAAACACAACAGATCTTATTTTCAGGTGATTATAAACTAATGAATAAATAATAATGCACGTTATGTTCAATTTCTGCTGATAGATCCCCCCAAATACCTACACACTGGACCTTTAAAGGGTGTATGATCTGGAAATTTCTTTTACAGGTTTAATTGATTTTTCAAGTCAACAGGCTGAGCAAACAAATAAAAGATGACTAACTTTGATCAAAACTGTGTCATCCAAAACCTCAAAAACCTTTGCTCCAAGGCAGAAAGTAGAACAATAAACAATGCAACATATCCCATGATCTCATAAAAAAGCAGGAAAGACATGAACTGTATTGATAATAACTTGCCGGTAGCAAATGTACTATGTACAACTGTCTGGCATTTAGTCTACACCAAGTTACATATTTCATCTAGCTATAAGAAAAAGGTAAATGTATTCTGTAACTGTGAAACTTTTAATTAGACCAATACGCCATTACTAGTGTCAAGCTCCTGTGAAAAGGAGCTGTAGACGCTTAATATGCATTGAAAAATAAGCTCAACATTGTCTTGAATAACAACATAGCGGTGAAAATGCTAACTTTTTAACGGTATTGTTTACAGAGCAGTCATGTTGAACCCTCTCCCGCTACATTTGCTCCGGAGGCCTGCTGAGAGCTGTGGCCTTGACTCTACATTTCTCCCCCAACATTTCTGCCTGTAAACTTTCACGCACACCGCGGAGGGGCCGTCAAATATTACCTGTCCAACCAAAACGTCCAAGGTGAGTGCAGAGGCAGCGTTGTCGTCTCGTCTTCTCGGTGTTTCTTTGTGATATTTTCCAACTCTTTCTCGTCGATGTCAATGTTGTTTTCAGAGGAGACGGTCTGTCCGCTCAGGGCGCCTCTGTCCCTCTGAACATCTGTGTGACCCGCAGGGACCGACATTTCAGAGCTAACCTCTCGATATCTCCGCTACGAATCCCTTTAATAAAAGCACCCGGTTTGGCTTTATCTCCAGGTACTGAAACACACTGCCGCTTTTCCGCTTTTCCGCCTACCGACTGCTGACGTCTCTGCGTCACCAGGCACAGACGTCGCAGTTGGTCCATCCCAGAGAGCAGGAGATACAGAGAGAGGTCTCACTCTGTCTGTTTTACGGGTAGCTGACCTGGACTACAAATCACCATGCAGTCATGTAACTACAATGGATAACAGGTCTTACAGAAATATATCTAAATATATCAAACCACCGTTCTTAAAAATAAAAAATAAATAAAAAAAAATTTAAAAATCAGGCCAAAAATCAATAAGGGCCAAAAACTCTACGATTTTAAAAATTTCTTGAATTTCTGTTTTTCTATCTAATATTTCACAAATATAAAATAAGAAGGATGACTTGAAAAACTTGTTTCTACGTTGATTTGACAAACAAAAATTCTCTAATTAAATGAAACACTTTTATCTCTGATACAGAAAAAATTGAACTAATAAGCATTCCACAAACGGGAGGGCAAACAGTTGGTTTTGGGGTTCTTTTTTTAAAGAAACTGTACTTTATTTATCAGAATAGGGAAAAGGGGGTGGCTGGGTTTGACAGTATATATATATATATATATATATATATATATATATATATATATATATATATATATATATATATATATATATATATATATATATGTATATCATGACCCTCCCCAGAACTACAAATGTTTATTTTTCCTTGAGCCTCCCTTACTAACTGGGGGCAAATGCATGAACCTCCCTCCACCATTAATAACCACATTTCACAGTTTGTGGATATAATAAATTGCGTGACATAACTCCCTCCCTGAATGCTTAAAATATTTTTTGGAATTGCCTCCCTGATTTTGCATCACTCTCATAATACCAAACAGCCCCTAAGTGGCCTTAAAATGTCAGTTACGTTCACATGTAACACATTCACCCATGTTTACAAGTAATTGAGTACAATTTCAAAATATTTGTATTTTTTAATTCTTTGCAGCCGACTCTATAGTACTTTTTTACTCCATTATTTAACAGCTTTGCTCATTACTTTGCAGATTTAGATTTTAAATTATAAGTCAACCAATAAATTATGGTAAATTATAACAGGTTAATTAATCATTAGTAGATACTCAAAAATAAACTAATATGGCTAATTTAACCACATCTGCCAACTGCAACCTCAATGTGATATACACATACATTCATCAATATCTGAAGTACATAAATAATATCGTAGAATAGGCCATACAGCATGATAAGTACATTTACTTATGGTATTCTAAGTATATTTTGATGCCGTTACTTCTGTACTTTTACTAAAGCAAGAGGTTAAATGCATAACTCTTACTGTAACAGGGTATCTTTACGTTATTTCTGCTACTTTTACATGAGTAAAAACTTTGAATACTTCCTCCACCTCTGCTTTTACAAATGCCTTTTCAGTCCAAGGGTCTACTATTTCTACTGCAGCTCCAGCTTTTTTTTTTAACAATAACCATGAAATATTCTAGCAAGGCTTTAAGACACTGCCACAGCACACTTACCAAAATGTATCTTTCTGATCCTGAAAGAAAAGTTGATCTGGAGGATTATTTCTCGAGACAGAGACATGTTCAGTAAGCAAGTTTTATCCAAGTACAACTTAAGAGCAATGCCCACTGCAGACCGTGGAATGAGCAAGTGTTTTTCATTAGAGTGACACATCTCCTCATTTGCACTATCTTCAGTCTCAAGCTTCTAGTTTCTTGTTGTAGGGCAGTTCGTGAAAGAACTGTGCAAGCTCCAACAAGACTGTTGTTCTTTTGGCATTTAAGCACTAAAGAAAGTTAATGTGAGGTTTTAAAGCTCCAGCAGTCTAAATCACAGCTGCTAACCATTCTGCTAGTTCCCTATTGTGAACGCAGCTGCACCAAATCCATTGTTAAAGTATCCTCCTCTCCAGAAGAAAGTGTTGACGTTTCTGCAAACCACAAAACCGTTACACTTGCACATTTCATATGTACCATTTTTTTCCACCTGGAGGTGGAGGGGACAGTGATGGAGAGACAGAGGTGAGATGCCTGCCAAGCTGCAGACCACTACACTACACTACAGCAGTCATTGTGTAACCAAAAGCAGGTATTTTAAGCCAAAACACCTTTTTTAACCATTTTTGTCCCAAACCTAACCACAGGGTTGTTGAAACATAAAGAAGTGTGATGTTTCAACATATCAGCTACATAATAATAAACACCTGAATAAAAATGTAATCTATCCGTGGTTTGCAGAAACGTACAATGACAACATTTACTCTGGCCATTGGGTTGGTTAAACTTTACCACCTCTAATACTCAAACAGAACTGTTTCTGTATGAAGTTATCATTTTTCTTTAGCGGGAAATTAACTTATTATCTCCACTTTTTGCCATCCGCATTAGGCAGAATTGCCAGATGACTGCGTTTCCACTGTTTAATGTTCTGCGACTTCTCTTCTGGTGATAACATTCTAACAAGTATTGAATGGATGTTCATAACATTAGCAGCTTCATTTCTATTGCAGTCACCGCACTAGTCGTCATTATTTCCAGTCCAAGGCCACGTAAGCGTGTTATGTGAGCGATAATGGAAAGGCGACCCTCTTATACATGTGAGCAGCCACGTATGAGGGATTTCTGGGAGGTGATAGTGCACAATTTCACAGAGGAATTGTGGATTCAAAACTTCCAGATGATCTGTTCGACTTTTGAAGAGTTACGCGATGCAGTAACACCTCTTATAGCTCCTGCTGCATCATGAGGGAGCCAGTTCCTACTGACACGCACATAGCCATAGCATCATGTGACCTAGAAAAGCCACAAAAAAAAATCCATTGCAGTTTTGCAAAATATGGCTTTTTCAAATCACCTGAAACACCACCTCATGCAAGCGTACAAAGTTTTTTGCAGTAAATGGGGGTTCTTTCAAAACTGACATATTTCCATTAGGTGGATTTTATATTTACAATTTCAGTTTGTGCAATTTGAGGGTTAATGTAAACCCTAACTAACATGAGCCCACACCTGCCTATTTGATGGGTGGAAACATCTGATTGATCCAGTGGTGTTACTGGGATTTACTGTGGTATCTAATCTGACTAAACAACCTTCTTTCATTATTCCTCTAGACCTGATGGACTCGGGCTCCAGTGAGGTCACAGGGTCGTATATATGAGAACCTGGACCGGCTTGGGATGGAAAGGGTTACAAGCATCAGCTAAACACTACATGACTAATGTGAGTTCTGGTCAGTTGTGGACAAGGTCAATATGTATCTGTGTAACAGCAGTGAAGGCTAACTACCTCATCATGAGCTCATGCTGTTACTTGGTGCTGGCTGCAGGGGGTGCTGGTGAATCACTGCAGCAGCAGGTGCAGCTCTGTCACATGACGGCATCTGGAGTTCAAAGTACACAAGTTTGCTGAGAGCAAGATTTTATATTTTAGAGATATTTGAAAGATTAACACAAAATATTCTAGATTATCTGACACCGTGTTGTATTTATCCAGGAAAGATGTGTTCCTTTTTCTTTTTTTTTTCTGAAGTAACCTTATATTTTATTTGTGTTTTTCAGAATGCAAAAAGTCTTTTAAGCAGTTTTCATGTCAAATCTTCGACCATTTCTCTTATAGGCAAAAAATCTAACATTCATTGTCAGAGCCACTTCTCCTCTGCAGATGTATCTTCAGAGATACCACTGCTGTCTTATGCAACTGTTTACCTCATTTGAACCCACACTGTTAGCTCTAACTGTGTCATCATCGGCTGTAGCCATGTGATGCGTTTCATTCCTAAACCGAGCTGTGTGTGCTGACTTTGGGAGAGCCCAAGTGTTGCATCAGTCAGTGGTAAAACATTGAATTTAACCTCATAGGTTGACTTTCATCAATACACAACCACATGACTTATTTGCAGATGTGAATCATTGTTGTCAGTGGGTGTTGCACCTTGTAACTGATTGTCTATTACTATTGTGTGCTGAAAAAAATGAGGCCATAGAGTGGTTAGTTTAGTAGTCTGGACAGTATAGGTGATGAATTAGAGTTTTGTTTTGGTTTATTTTAAAGCGCAACTTTGGTATTTTTCAACCTGGACCATATTTTGCCATTGTTTTTGTGGTCCAGTACTGAGGGAGACAGCTACAGCCCAAAGCTACTTGGGGCATTTTTGCACTGTTGATTTGCGTCCATTAAAATTGCATATTATTGCCACTGACAGGTTCAGGCTGTTATTCTACGTATCTGACAACATTTTGGGGAGGATCCCAAAAGGGATAGACCTTTTTGTTAAAGGGTAAGATGCTTTTTCTTTCACCACAAAAAGCTCACGTATTGTCATCGCTTAACCCACCAGACTCTATACATTTATATTTTCACTTCTGCCTGGGAGAACTAAGGGTTCACTTCAACCAAACCAGAGTTGGTGGATGTTGGAATAGTGAAAAGATGAACCAAGATGGTTTTGTAAGAGTAATTTTGTTTCAGCTGACTAAGAATGAAGTGTGTTTTATGATAATGAAATTATTATTTTTTTAAATGGGGTCTGGGGGGTTTGGTGATAGCAATTTTGGGGCTGTTTATGGTTAAACAGAAATGTCTTTCTCTGTATGGATCCTTTCTATAATGGTGTATGACACTTCTAATAACAATATGTGCGTGTCAGTGGCAAAATCAACCACTTTTAATGGAGGTACATTGCCCTTTCACATTACATTTTAACCCTTTCCCGCCAGTGGTCTCACTCAGTACTGGATTAATTTCAAATACTGTTGTCTCCTTTAGTCACAAACACTCATGAAAATAGAGTAGCTTGAAAAAAAATGAGTTTGCCCTTTAAGTGTGTCATCTTATTCTATTATAGCCTCATTAAATAAGCCACAAGATATAGACGTGAGTTACATAATGACCTATGACCATGAAACTTGACTGCTTTGTCTTTATTTTTTTAAAAAGGTAAAAAAGTTACAGATAAAATTAGATAGATATTAGATTAGATAGATAGATAAAATTAACTAAAAAAAAAAAAAAGAAAAAGAAAATGGGCCTAGAAACTATGTAAAAAATATGCATTTATTTTATATATTTTTCTGTACCATAACTTTAAACAAAAAAATATTAGAAATATAAATAAAGTTTTCTGTACATTTCCCCTATTTTTTGATTATTTTCTGATAATCTTCTCCCCTTTTCTTAAACAAAAAAGAAGGAAAAAAAGTTGTCGATCCAGGTTTCAAAGGGTTAAAGAGATGCTCACACTAATATTAAGGGTAAAATGTTTTCTAGCAATATTTTGTCTAGCTATAATTCGGCTACAAATAAATATTAATGGACATTAAGTGCACTTGACTCTTATAATACTCCAGTACTTATTTTATAATATATATATGATGCTATATTTGCTAGTATTTTCCCTAAGAAAACATAGAATTAAGAGTAATTTTTCCACAACATCAAATATTTTGCCATGTTAGAGCGCATCTCTGTCAACATTTGCATGTCATCAGCGCCTGGAGGCTGACTCCCTATAGATTGCATTGACAAGCATCGGCAGATGAGACTGCTGGCTGATCCCAGGCCTGCTCTGCTCGCTACATGCAGGCGGACGTGCGTCGCATAGACTAGACGCTGCTGCTGTGTGAGATGCACCGATAGACCCATCCTGACGCTCCCAGCTCTGCGAGCCTCCCATCACCACTCGGCTTTTCACAAACATGTTTGCTTTTCCAGGCTATATATAACTCGTATTTTAACCGCCGCTGATGAGGCTGTGGGTGCGTAATTGCGCCATGCTTCCGCACAGCACTGTCTGCCTCTTTATTCCTCAAGACGAACGGGAGACCTCCGCCATCGGTGGAAATTGAGATGTGTTTTGTGAGCCGCTCGTCTGCCGAGATGGTGTACAAAGCTGAACCAGAGACCGGACCAACAGACAGGGATGCTTTTTGCGCCGGACACTTGTGAGATGAAGGACAAGAAGAAAAAGAAGAAATATTAGGTGCTTTTTGTTTGTTTTTTTGTGGGCGCACGGGGATGGATGTGGGATGCTGAGCGGATGCGTCTGAGTGGAATTTATTCCTCAGCGGTTTTTCTGCTACAGGGGCGGCGGATCGTGTTGATTTTGCTTAAAGCCTCGGCAGGATAACACCGCGCGTCGATGAATTGATGTGGGAATACGCGCTGCCTCGGCTGCACAGATGGCAAACACAAGCGAGTTTGGGGAGGGCAGCCCGTCCTTACAGAACTATGCGTCCGCGGCCTCTGCGGTCAAGCTGGTCTCCCTGGGTCTGATCATGGGCATCAGCCTGCTGGGAAACGCGTCGCTGTCGCTGCTGCTGCTCAAGGACGGCTCGCTGCACAAGGCTCCCTACTACTTCCTCCTGGACCTGTGCCTGGCGGACGTGGTGCGCTCCGCAGTGTGTTTCCCCTTCGTGATGGCATCGATCAGCGGCGGCTCCGCGTGGCCGTACAGCGCGCTCAGCTGCAAGATCGTCGCCTTCATGTCGGTGCTCTTCTGCTTCCACGTCGCCTTCCTGCTCTTCTGCGTCAGCGTCACCCGGTACATGGCGATCGCCCACCACAGGTTTTACTACAAGCGCATGAATCTGTGTACGTGCGTGGCGGTCATCTGCATGGTGTGGACTCTCTCTGTGGCCATGGCGTTCCCTCCTGTTTTCGACGTGGGCACCTATAAATTCATCCGTGAGGAGGAGCAGTGCATCTTTGAGCACCGCTACGTGAAGGCGAACGACACTCTGGGCTTCATGCTGATGCTGGCCGTCATCGTGGGGACGACGCATGTGGTTTACATCAAGATGCTGTGCTTCGTGTACGACCACCGCAAAATGAAGCCGGCGCAGCTGGTACCTGCCATCAGCCAGAACTGGACCTTCCACGGCCCCGGAGCCACCGGGCAGGCCGCCGCCAACTGGATCGCCGGCTTCGGCCGCGGACCCACCCCGCCGACGCTGGTCGGGATCAGGCAAGCATTGTACCCCGGCAACAGGAGGCTGCTGGTGCTGGATGAGTTCAAAATGGAGAAACGGATCGGGAAGATGTACTACATGATTACACTGACCTTCCTCATTCTGTGGGCTCCTTATATAAGCGCCTGCTACCTGAGAATATTTGTGCGGGGAGCTCCGGTCCCGCAGCTCTACCTGAGCGCTGCGGTGTGGATGAGCTTCGCCCAGGCGGGAGCGAACCCCATCATCAGCTTCATGTTCAACAAGGAGCTGCGGATGCGCTTCAGAGCCTGTTTCCCCTGTTGCCTGGGAACACAGACACCCATGGAGCCATACTGTGTCATCTGAACCACACACAGGCCCCCCCAAAAAATACTGCCAAAGACACATAACATCTTATTTCAGAATGTACGCAGACTGGTCCCCAAAAATGTGTTTGTACACGCACAGGGATGATGTGGAGGGTGAACCCACTTCTGTTCAATTTATCCGCATTTTAGTTGTGAGAAAGATTATATTCACTGTTTAAATCTGACAAAAACTTGAATATGATGTAAAATAATTCTATATTTTGCTCATCAGAATCATTCGTTTATTATGAAGCATAATATGGGACTGAAGCATAATGAGATGTTTTTGTCAGCCTCATCAACTGGGCATCATGGTTAAACCACTTTTTAATTTTTAATGCAGGTGACATTAATTTCAAATATAGGGTATAGCCTCAATGACAATAGGGGAGAATGGGGTCGGTTGGGACATGTTTGTGTCAACATGCAATAACAACACATTCTCATCCAAACACATCAAATATCGTCACTTGGTCAGTGCAATTCAAGTCTACATATTACATGCTAGGTCTTGTGTTTGTTGTTGACATTCCAGAGCAATGTGTCAATCTACACCTGTTAAACACATTGTGTCTTTACAAAATACATTTACATTTTCACAGGAAATGTCCAGTTTCTGCAGGTTAGATTCATACAGTCCCTTTTGTGAATAAACTTACAATGTCAGTAAAATACCTCGTATTTATGTTATTTTCTTGTAAACAAAAGCATGGGGTTAGGTTAAAACAAACAAAAACATAATTGTTTGGCACAACATTCATATGGGAAGCAAACAGCAGGCTCTTGGGTAAAAGTCTGGGGTTTGTTGCACCCATCCACCGCCCCTTCCCCCTGCCCTTTAGGGATTTTCTAGTTACTTTTATTATGTAATTAACAGCAGCGTTTAAAACTGATGCCACCCGCCGGTTTATCATACCATTGCAACAGGTGTTGTCTGGACACATTAATAACCTTTTAAACTGACATCGCCTGGCCGTATATCACCGCCACAAAAGATTTTACCCAGCTGTGTTATAAACTGATGCCACGTGGCAGCTTATCATAGTGCTGCAACAGCCAACCAGCCCCATATCATACTACCACGAAAGGTTCCACCCATATATGTTATAAACTAACCCTGTCCGGCAGCATATCATACTGCCACGCAGGTGCTGTCTGGACACGTTATAAAATGACACCACCTGGCCGCATATCATACCACGGCAAAAAATGCCATCCAGCTGACTGGCGACATATCATACTGCCGAGAAAGTCTCCGACCAGCCGCAATATAAACCAACCCCATCCGGCAGCATATCATCCTGCCATGAAAGGCAGTCTTTGATGTCAGTGTCTGATGCCAAAATCTCTGACCAAGCAGCAGTATTTGAAGAGTTTGCATGAGAACAGGCTGGAAACAACCTTCTATTATCCACAGACTACTTAAACAGTAATTAAAGTAATTTGATTCCTGTACACCTGTCTGCTAACAATTTTTAAGTTTTCTAGAGCCCATTTTGTAAAATATACAAGTGTATTTCTCTAAAATTCTGCCTCCCTGTGACCGTGGTTCAGTTTGGTAGGAAAGGTCAGAAGGTTTCTACTCTCTGTTGTTAAAAGTAAGCAGGGTTTGGTAGAGTGTGAGCATGGTGAATGGCAGAGGCATAGATGCTAACTTACTAAAAAGGCACCGTTTCACCGTCCCAAGTGACCCCACTCTCCCCTATGTGTCATGTTATATCCTGGAGACATTTTTTATACCCCATTTGATAAATCAACCCTTTGGTCCACTATGATATTGTACATGAATGTCACTTTGGCTATTTGTTTGTATATTTTAAAATTATGCCCCAGCACACCCATCTAAGGTTGATTGCCTTTTGCAGAGCTGATGACTGAAACACAACAGAACTATTTTATCACCTGGTCAGAGTCTCTAGCATCTGTGACACGCTGGGTTTCTAGTTGTTTGGATACCACAAATGAGACTCAGATCTCAGTATATTTTTAACGAGGACGTCACATTTGTAAATACTGTAAAGCCCCTTTCCCTCTTTCCTTCTGCTTTTTTAACCAGATATGTTGTATATTTCATAACCCATTGGGAATCTTTGTGTTGAAAAGGTGTTGAAACTCACTTAAAAGGTATTTTGCAAATTCTTCTTCTTCTTCATGGGTCAGTTGTGTTGAAAAATGGGCTGATTCGAATTTGTGAATTTGTGAATGAATATGGATATCATTCTTTTTCTACGGATATGGACGTGAAAATGTTAACAATTTGGTGCTCTGGAAAGGATGTTTGCATTGTTTGTATTTCTTAGCAAATAAATGAGACATGGATGATGATGAAGTTGTTTGGGTTCTATAATCTGTTTTGAACAAGATGCATACTTGATTTGGTCCTATTCAGGGACTCAGAAGAGACAATTTGAAAGAGAAATGGTTGGGGCTGAAGCAGTGAAGTAGAAATAACTACAATGGGTTAAGCTCCTAATCCTACATTTCCCATAAAGCAACTGGGTAACATCTAAATTCCCACTGCTTTCAAACCCTACACCTTCAGTTGGGTAATGCTTTGTGTTCAACCCAATCGCCAGAAAAAAATGTTGGCATTTAACGTTTCTTCAAACCACAGATATGTGACATTTGTATTTTATTTTGTTGCTGATTTGTTGAAACTTTATGCTTATAACAATGTTGTTATTATCGTGTCACTTTATTTAAAAAACAAAAAAACCCCACTTCATTATGGTAAGAAAAAGATCATGTTTTTACTTAAAATACCAACATATGGGACACAAAAGCGGCTTTAAAAGTGGCAAGGAGGTGCTAAAAAAGAACACTAAGACACAAAAGACACTAGAAATGGGTTGCCAAAAAACACCTACATTCATCAGCGAAATAGCTGCTAGAAAAGCAGTGATGTGTGGGGGAAAAAAACAAAAAAACACTTATGTCCAATTGCACAAAAGCTACTGTTGCTTAAAAAAAAAACATGTTTGGCAGCACAAAAGCTGCCTGAAATGCAGTGATGAGTCATTAGAAAATCACCTATGTTTGGTGGCACAAGTGCTGCTAGAAAAGCGGTTACAAGGCACAAAAAACACCTACGCTTGACAGCACAAAAGCCTCTGGAAAAAAAACCCACATTCTGTGGAAACAAAACCTGCTGGAAAAGCAGTTATAAGAAACTAAAAAACACCTGCGTTCAAAAGGACAAGCCTCTGGTAAAGCAGTGACGGGTTGCTAACCCTAAATCCTAAATCTGGTGGCACAAAAGCCACTAAAAAAGGGGCTCAAAATGCTAAAAGTCATCTAGTGTTGGTCTCAAACAGTGGTTTGCAGTGGTTGTCTTGCTTAGGAGTCCGTACAGACACCATCTCCTCCGTCTCCTGATGACAAAGTCAGCTTATATACTATGCCAGTTTAAAGACACTGATATAACACTGATAGAAAATGTTAAAAAGGGATAGAGATTTGGGGTGCATTAAGGGGACTAATAATCACCTTAGTATATCTAAAATCCATGGCTACGGCCCTGCTATGATTCCTTGTATAAGTGTTTAATATCAGGTTAAAACAGGGATTTTAAAAGGACATTTTTGCTCTTTGATTCTGACACAAAACCTTAACCAGACATTTGCCACCATCGTTTACTACCACTGAAAAATCTTCTGCCTTCAAACTAACACTAGCTGGTGGAAATAAACAGTGTCGTGTGAAATTGTCAATGTGTGGCAAAAGCAAAACAACAAAATGTGAGCAGACATACAATGCAAACTGTTTGCAGATGCTTAGTTTAAAGTTAGAGGTTTGATTTGTCCTCCTTAACAAACCACCTATTAAACACTTAATTAAATTTGTTTTAATGGGCCGTCTGTGTGACACCTGCCTTTTAATCAAACTCCCTCAAATCCCGATCCCCTCCTGCCTCCTTAAGCCAATCGCACACTATTGATTTAGCTAATTGCGGTTGCATTCATTGACACTGACTTCGATTACACCAAACCGCAGCTCCAAAAGGCTGAGCACTTCTCTCATTACACACTTTAATCACTGTGATTTAGCGAGGTGTTTGTGATCCGCCGAACAGCGCCGAGCTCCTCAACACGCCGCCTGCCCTCAGTGCATCCATGACCATTAGCATCACAACATGCCTGGCTGTTCCTGACAGCTGGCTGCGCTCTGTTACCAGCGCGCTGAGGTCTGCAGTGTAATTGCTGTGGCTCCTCAGCTGCAGGAAGCCCCTCACCTGCACGTGCTCTCGTGTGATGCAAATGCAGGTCGGGGTATTTTTGGTACATCATGTTGTCTCCAGGGCAAGCAGGCTCCACTGTGATGCTTGGGAAATGTGACTATTTTTTGCTCAGCTCTCACTACTGCTGGCTCTTTTATTGACCTTTTCAGTCTTTCCAAACACTAAGCAACTACGCTGACCTCTGTCCTCCTCGCTGGGTTTTCCTAAAATACTATTTGGATAGTATTTCTTTTCTTTTTAGACAGTATCATCTGATGAGGTTAGGCTTTTCCCAATATCCAAAGCTATGAACTTAATTTCTGAGACAAAAGACAAGCACTCCCATCACTAAACATTGCACTCCAGGGATAAACACTGATGCAGCACAATCAAAGATATCATATATTTTGTCAAAATGTGGTGCCTACATTACCCACAATGCAACTCTAACTGCCAACAATTCGGTTGAAGATGTGGTTGTGTTATTTTTTTGGCAGCAAATGTAGCCTCGAGCAGAGCAGGTTACAGAGGTCTGGAACACTCACCTCTTTAAAATTTGACACGACCAGATTTACTTCATGTTCAAATTTGTAGTCTGACTCAAGTGACATCACTTGAGGCTATTTATCAGACTTCATACCGCTCCCTCTGGATACAACAGACGGGTTTCCATTGACCCTAAAATTGCGCAAATTGAGATTGCGATTACATATAATTTGCCTAATGGCAACATGTCAATACATAAAAAAACTAACTCTAATCACAAAAAAGTTTTTACACTGGCATGAGTTGGTATGTCAGGCGATTCGAAAAAGCCATATTTAGCAGAACTGCAATGAAACACTTTTTTTCTGTAGGTGTCCAGTTTACTATAACATACACATACACAAAGAAAAGAAGCAATGTCTCACATTTAAAAAGGCTGGAACTGGGTAATATTTGACATTCCTGCTGAAAAAAAAGATTGTCCATGATCAACATTGCCAAATACTTTGTTGTCAGTTAACTAATAGATAATTTGACTCATTTATCCAGCTCTTATTAGGTGATACACTCTCAGAATCTCAACTATTCCAAGGCCTTAGAGAGAGTTCATGGTTCATTTTAAGTCATGTCTCATATTTTGCTTATTGTTACACTGTCACAGTAAATTAAACAAATTGTGTCTTGAGATGTATATGCTCCTGGTGAAATATATTCCTTCATCTACTCTTATGTTCTTATTATGTGGGACACTGCCTGATCACACATCACTCCACTGAGGATTCTGTTTGAAAGCTCTCATGTCCAGAAACACACAAGACCAACATCCATTTCATATGTATGTATAAGACCGATGTGAGTCATCGCGTTACACATTGGACAAACCTAATAATAGCTCAAAGCCTCAAACAAACACAGTGAATCACAGGCTGACAGTGATTAATTCCATAGCTGTCTTACTGTTTCCTGCCGTTATAAAGACCTGCTGCCAAGGTGGATGTGAGAAAAAGCCCAACTGCCATCGTCCTTCAACCACAGTTGAAATGTTGTCACGCTTTTCGCACATTGTCGTTTGAAAACAATTAAAAAAACAGTGTCACGTGTGCATTTTGGCTTCGAGTGGATAATGAAACTGTAACCCAACCTGCACATCAGTCAGCACGCCATTTTATTAGCAGTGAAATAACATGTGCTTCTCTTCAGGTTTCCCTAGAGGGCAGCTGAAAGCTCACCGACAACTCAACTACTGCAGAATTACATGCTGTACTGTATCAACATTATCCAAGAAGGACTGCAGGTGTATTCCAAGTTTGACAATTTTATGACATGTGCTAAACTCATCTATCAATACCGACATCATTAGGTGTAGACGTTGACAATTTATTGCCTTGGCTGATTATTTAGGCAACTATTTGGCATTTCGTCGATTATCTGTATCAGCGTTTTATTTTAATGATCGATGATAAAATGAATTAATTGAAAAGTGCAAAGAAAGTGTCAGCATGGGAGGAATTTTTATTCTGTTAAACCTCAGGCAGCTATTTTTATTCATTCATTTTTTTAATTTGAATTTTCACATGACTTTATAAAAAAAGATGCTGGGAACTTGCTGTATATGATGTTCATGTTGATTAAACATTTGCTAAAGACCTTTAAGTGTTTTGTTTTGGAGTTTGTTATATTCTAAATTCTCAATATTGACAAAGATTTTCATGTTTATTGTAAATGCATGTTGGTTTCAAATATTGATTACAGGTCTCAATAACTACTTACAATCGGTGTCAGTATCAGCCCTGAGAAAACAATATAAGTCAATCCCTAATTAGGTGCTCAGGGACCTCGTAGTCCCACTTAGAGTTTCAGGCTAGGTAACATGTGGAGCATCCAACAGGAACTTTAACACTTCCTTACATAAATCCTCATTTGGATAAACAGCTTTTTTCATTCCTTACTTGGTGGCTGGGATCATTTTAAGCTCTTACTAAGACAGTTTGGGCAGAAGATTAGTCATGCAGTCATGAATGAATCATTTGGTGCTTATTGTTTTATGGTGTTTTATTGTATCATAGTGTGTGACTTGTACTGTGCTGTACTGTGTCTTATCGAGTTACGAATTTTGTGTTATTAACCCCTTATGGCCCACTTTAATATTACACACACTCGTATTGCTCTGCACACAAAATGTGCTTTTCAAAATCAGGCTATTAGAAATATTATACATTAATGTTATTTTCTACTTTCATTGATTTTATTTTTTAACCAACATAAGTCCTAATCATAAATATCAAATAAACATTAATTTTCAGAATTTTAACCCTTTAAATGGCAGGCTTTAGTCATGACACCAAGTTTTTAGATGAAGAAAAAAGAAAATACAGAAAATGAAATATTTTCAATAAACTACACGCAAAGTTTTTTTTTTTTTTTTTTTTTGATGATCACAGCCTGGGATATGTCAGTGATTAGCAGCAACATTGATTGTGACAGTGCACCCAGTGGAAATAACATGAAATTTTTCCATATGCCAAATATGGTAAATATGACAATTGCATTTGCAATTTGAAAGGACTGCAATGGTGCATTTTTTGCATATATTTATATATATATATATAAAAGAAACATTACTGAATCAGTAATGTGGATATAATGACCAACTTAACATCCACTTTACTGTAATCAGTATTTACAACCTGGATAATAAAGACTTAGAATATTATGATATCCAACATTTAAGATGATATCTAGTTTCATATCAAGATAACAATATAATAGATATAAATTGCCCACCTTAGTTTAATTAAACCTGAAACAAAAGGATGAAGCATTATTAAATATATCTCTTTATTCAAAATAAATTTAAAAACAAACAAACAGGCTTTTAAAGGCAAAGAGTTAGAGTGCAGCTAGCAGGTAGTGTAACTTGGTCCTCAGAGGTAGTAATCTGGATACTTGTACGGTGAGAGACATTTGGATCTCCCCTCCTCTATAGTGATACACGACAGGTTGGGCAGGCAGGGACAAGTGTGGTGGAGTCTTTTCCCATTGAAAGGGACCTGGAGGCAGAGAGGGAGACACCTTTAGTGCAGGATTTATTTTCATCAGGAGTAACCGGTCAGCAGTGGAGGGAAGTGTGAATGTCAGACTTAGCCAGAGTACTTCTTATAAACCGCTTCCTAGACATTGTTTTTCTGACCTTGTGCGTGTGAAGGTCGAGGTGCTTTGAGGGTGATCACACAAAAGCACCGCTGTCATGACACCACTGCGTGCAGACAAATGAATGACGTGTGACACTTCATAGATGACATGGCGGTACATCTGTCTCACCTTGTGGCTCATAGGGTGACACTCGTCTCCTTCTTGTCCCATGGGTGTGCACATACGCAGACTGCGAATCCACAAACTCACCGCACAGCACATGCCTTTTCCGCACTGAGAGTCCCTCTCACAAGCCTGTGAACACGCACACACACGGTTAGGGAGAAGTACCTTTTAACCAACATTTAAATCTCTAACAATGTAATAAATTCTTGTAAAGTTACAGTAAACTACTGGCAGCTGTAGTTGCCAGCAACGTATTGTTATTTTACATTATCATTACCATAAATAACGTCAACAGTATATTAGTGTTAAATTCACTACAGAATTCTACAGGAGAATGTGAGGTTTACAGTGTAATATCAGCTCAAAAAAAACATACAGATTACAGTGTTTGCCTGCATTTTTTAAAAACTGACTAAGAATTTTGACACACAATAAATTTACAACACTTTGTTGCAGTGTTATTTACAGCCCTTAAGTAATAATATACACTAGTTAACATTACCATAATCATTGCACGCAGGGGCGTCGTAGTGAAGGGAAAAGTGGAACTGATTACCCAGAGTCCAAATGGGAGGGCGGGTTACTTGAATAGACTTTTGGTTTGGTTTAGTTTGCTACTTTTTTTTTTAAATGTCCAAATAATTAGTGCCATAATTTAATTAAAATTGGCCCACTAAATACCTGAAAAACTGAAAGTTCTACCAAAAAACCTAAAAATAAAAACAATGGACGCTCTCTGAAGCCCCTCTTAGACCTTGATGATGCAAAATGGTTTAGTCTGCTCCTGGTCTAAGATTCATCTCTGAACACAGTTAGAACAGAGTGACTGACTGCTTATTGTGCTAGAGCACCGACGTAGACTGGTGTTCCCTAAAAAAGGGAAATAGGGATTAAAAAAAAAGAGAGAATAAGAAACAAAGAAGAAGAAACAAAATGGAAAGAAAACAAAGAGGCTGTGTAAAATTTTAAAAAATTGAGAGACATTAATCAAGAGGGGAAGGGCAGGGGGCCCACAGAGACAGCTTATGCACAGGACCCAAAATTTGGTGCTAAGCCCCTGATTACATGTAATAACATTATGCCTATTACTATCTGTTAATATTAACTTTATATTATGAGACCTTTCTAGTTTTAGGTCTGAAATTGTTCTAAATTACAACGTGGTCTAACACTGAAAGAACAGCTGTCACTGGTTGTACTGGTGCTTTAACTAATCAAAGGAGAGCTGAAATTAACAATTATGTATACAATAATGATAATAATTTTAACAATAATGTATATGTAATGTTGTGTGGTGAAATTTAACACAATTGTATGCTATTTATTACACACAACACAAACAGTGTTATCATTACAGTATTTTATGCTAATGGAATAGTGTTATTACACCATTAGTTATATCATAGCTCAATAAAACAGCTCAGTATTGGCGGTGATTTATTGTTGCGAGTGTGGATGAGAGGCTGAGTGAGAGTTGTGGCTGTGGATGAGATGAAGGGAAACACAATGAGGAGGAACACAAGTGATTTCATGTGACAGACGTGGAGGAAAATCACTTTGTGTTTTACGGCTGCATGCTCCGCACTCAACTCACATCAGCAACCAGAGAGCGGGTCGCTGTGACAGGGACGGCTGTTTTATTAACAGGTTATAGCCATGATTTACGATGATGGAATTATGATTATGATTTGGAAAAGGGAAATCATTCACAGGTTGTAACTTCACCGCTGGGTTGTTATAAATTGATTCGTGGATAGATACACTGCATTTATCATCTTACTATCTGACAGCTATGTGTGCTTCTATAATACCAAAAATGCCTTTCAAAAATCTTTGTTATGCCTATTTCTTAATTATAAATGATACATTTTTAGTATGAGATTTTTCTTAAATTTCACATTTAAAGTTTCTGAATTTGAGCTAACCTTTAAAAGAAACATTCAAATACTTCAATAACTATTTCAAGGATAATTTGTCAATATTTTTATGAAAGGATGGTTGTTTAAATAAGAGTTTGGTCTAAGTATAAATAAGACAAATACAAACGAACATAATAATATTTTCTTAGTCCTGCAGTGTCACTCTATGTACCAATGTGATCTATTTATTACTTTTTTTTTTAAGTTTCCTTTATGTTACAGGGTTTGCTCTATGTGGAGTGTTAAGAAATGCCAGTACTCTTAAAGGTAATAAATGCTTTTAAAAAAAATTGTTTTTGCTTTTTTTTGCCATGCAGGGCAAAGAAAATATTAAAATAAAATATTTAAAAAGCAAAATTTGAAAGCTAAGTATTATTCCATCACATCAAGAGCTTCCCAAAGACTCATGAGGAATCTACCTGTTGTCTTCCACTTACCCCTGTGATGACTGCTGAGGATCCGTGGGACACCAACAACAGGGAGAAGAGCAGCAGGAAGAAGGACCTCATGATGAAGAGCTGTCTTTGCGTCGCGGTGCCCTCCAGGGTGAAAAGTAAGGGTGCTGAGGCTGTCGGACCTCGTTGCATGTGCATACGTGACAGAGCACGGAGACAAGTGGCCTTCAAAGTCCTGTGTTGAGGGCTGGAGGAGGTTTATAAACCCAGCCCGCCATTCAGACTCTCTGTGAGTCACTCGCACCAGCATCACTTTACAGGGGCCGCAAAAAAAAAGCAGAACAAAGACCAAGGTAAATTTTAACATGACAATGCCCATAGCCTTTCATTTTTCTGAAAATGCTCTCGTCCTTTTCGAAATCAAAAGTATATTTTTACACTCAGGTATGCTAAAGCTAAGATTAGTGGCGATATTTTCATTGTGGCATCCAGTTATACTTTCCAGCATACCCCCCCCCCCCCCACACACACACACACACACTCTTTCACCTTTTTAGATTTCAAGGCCACAGTTTTAAATTCATCCTTTCAAACCCACTCACAACAGCGTTGCTGACAATGAAAGCATTTCTAAGGCCACTGCATTCCTGCAAATAAAGATCCTCGAACGGTACAGGCCAAGTATTATAGCAAACTGTAATTTCCATTTTGAGGTACAACAATGGTCATTTAACAGATAAATGTGCTCTAACTATGCATAGAGAAGATGTATCAGTCTCATTAGCCCATTTACACTGCCTGTTCAAGGCCGCCTCATCTGTTCTTGATAAAATGTAAGCTACTATCATGCAATGGGGGGATACAGTTGCTTGCTTTTTAGCCGGCAGCGGAGGTAGTAACAGTGCCAAAACATCTGTGTAAAAGAGACAGATGGCAGGATGGGACCATGAGGATGGGTGTGAAGTTTTTTAGATGCAATATAACAGGATCGATGAATGATTGTTAATGCTGCATTATGCCATTGTTATTATTCACGGAGCACTGCTGATGGGTTTGTCACAGAGGCCGACGCTGTTGTGTTACACATCACTCCCATTATGCCTCTCTTTCATACCAGAAATTGATTTGCTTTTTCTTTTGAAAACATGAGGGAAAAAAAATTAATGAGCAATTTGAAAAGAAGTGTTCCTAAAATTGCAAGAAAATAGTAGATTTGGAAAAACAAATGTTTTAAAAACCAACCAAACAAAAGGAGGGAAAATGTACAAAATACCCCATACTTACAATTACCGTAATTATATATTTAAAATTATTTTACTGTTGTTGTTGCTGTTGTTGATTTCCTTGTTTGTTTGTTTTTTACCTATATTTGTTACTTTTTACAGGGTTTTTGTGCTATTCTTTTTTGGTCATTTTCTTTTAATTTTTTAAAAACTTTTTAATTATTTCCTCTTAAGTTGCTAACTGTGTTGCTCCCATGTTTTAGAAAGAAATCAAACCAATTTGCTGTTAACAGCCATCACATTTTTAAATTCACAGATTCGCAACTTTTCAAACGACATTTGTGTGTTTTTCTGAAAATATGACAAGTGGCAAAAGAAAAGTTTACAACTTGACATGGAGAAACGTTGCAAACAAATATAGATGACGATGATGATGAGTAACCTGTAAAGTGACCTCAGATTACTGTGGCGAAGGAACAAAGCAGTGCCATCGCCTGGAGTCGATGTGTTTCAGAGCAGTGGCTAACTGACACGGCCAATCAACACTTGTGAGTTAAATCTGTCTTCATCGCAGCTCGCAGAGTGACACTGACGAGTCACACAGAACGACATTTAGAAAGCTTCCAGCAGTGACCCTTAACTGGCCTCCATCTCAGCTATTATACTGAACAATGGAAATCATGCAGAGACAGGGAAGTTTAGTTTGTTTGTAGAGCACTGTTCAAACACAGGAAATTCCCAACGAAAAAGTGTTAGAATAAAATGAGAAAAATGAAATGAAATACAAAACGTAGCCAGCTTTGGATTGTTCAGTTCAGACTGACGTACGACTAGCTGACTGATTCTGGAAGATCCAAGGGACCAACAGAGAGTCAGTGTTCAGATTCAAGAACAGAAGTGTGTTCACTTCTCCTGGTTCTTGTTCTCGGGAGCACTGCTTTTAGGGAGCTCAAACAATGACAGAATTATGGCATTAGAAAAAAAATGCCATTGAAAATAAAATTTGAACTGAAAACATAAAACACATGCATAACAAATTATTTTATTGTTTATTGATTTAATTATTCATTCATGTATTTATTGCATTCTTTTTTCTTCATGTCACTTTTTTTTCCCAGTTTCAGTTTTTTTATGCAAACAGTATTTTTTAAATGACAAATGTTTTTTAGTTTCAACTGTCTGTCACCATTTTGGCACCAATGACTCTTCTCTCCATGCCAAAATAACAGAAAATAATTTTTAATGCCTGTGTCTTATTATTCAGCAGAACTTCAATCATTGTTTCAATGAAATGCATGTGTTTGGTGTTTGGTAAGAAGTGAGCACACGACTGGATAAATGAGACTTGGATTATACTGCAGAAGGTGTGTGAAAGTTTGTCAAAGGATGTCTTGATAAAGTTTTGCTGTTGTTAAGCACAGCCCCTGTTCATTTCATGGAGAATTTTGGCCTTTTTGGATTCTCTGCTCACCATGGAGGCATGCGAGAAAAACACACTTTTCTTAATGAATTCAAGGTAACACACGATGAGTGACTGATATACAGGTGGTCATGTTGCAGGTAAAGTTTTCCTTTTAAAACAGAGAGCCTGGATCCATCTGGTTTGACGTGAAGCTGCACATCAGTTAAATCAAATTTGGTTCATTGCCTCAAGTGATTGCTAGTATTAAACTTTATGGTAACAAAGAATATTCAGCTTTTTTTAAGTGTTGCCAGCAGACAGAACTAATCATAATTTGCTTTTGTGACCGTTGAATTAATTTTTTTGAAAATCTTTAGGTGCCTTTGTCTTATATGCTTTCCTAACAACCCCCAATATATTAAGAATATGACCTCTTTGGGGAGGCCTCTATGGTTCTTAACCATTCTAAGCTGTTCTAACCAAAAAGGAATAATATCTCCTAAATTAAAAAAGCCACATATTACAGGCACATTGAGACAAGGTACAAGATAGGCAGGTTCCTTTTGATAGTGTGACTTTGTATTTAGTATTGATGTGTTTTATTTGTTTTGTTATGTGTGTGTGTGTGTGTGTTCAGATTGATCTGTCCTTGTTTTCTCTTTATTTTTTGTCTGCTTTCATTGAGGTGTGTACGGTAAAAATTGAGGCAGAAACTAGAAATAATAATGTTTAAAAATTATTTTTTATATATAAAATTGGAAAAAAAAGGGGGTAGGATTTGTTGAGTATTCACACATACTCCTTTTCAGGTATGAAATACTTATGTTGTTGACTGAATGATACTGTCTGATCGGCATTCTGGTGTCGTTTATCTTCCTTACATCCCTTTTTACTGTCCCATTTTATTTGGCATGTTTGAAATAAAGATCTAAATCAAACCAGTTTAGTTTCACAATGAATCTTGATCAATCTTGAAAATGATGGTAGCTCTTCATTCATCCCTACACTGATAATGTCAAATTATATCTTAAATAAGAGACGGGGTGGACAACTCTTTGTGGCATTTTATTATCTTTAGGCGATGGCAAGCTGACAGGCAAGCTTGACATTCTCGGCTTTTTAGCATGTCAACAGAGATTTCTGGCTCCCAGGACTCCTTTTTCATTGTGTTTGTACACCAATGGTTAGGATCTAATGCAGGGAGGGAGGCATGACTGGTGCTTACCATGACCATTTTAGCGCAGGTGGATGAACCGTGTCGTTTACCAACAGAAATGCAAAAACATGTTGGATTTCATAGCAAGAGCTCATCCTCTGATTCCATCCTCCTCTACCATCTCAAATCTCATTTGCTGCGTTTCCATCAACATGTGAGGGGAACACATGCCACTAGATTATGGGGTTGTGCCAGAGCATGTCATCAGAGGATCAGCCCCTCGTATGACATAATGCTGCTGCTGCTGCCGCATCATGCCCCCAGCGGGCCTCTTCCCATATTTTGTGTCACACATCATGCCAGCATCCCTCGCTCACACATAATCTGCTGCTTTTTCTCTGTCTGTTACATGACCTGCTTGTACAAGGTTTAATGTTGGCTGACTGAGGGTAAAGCCGGGGCCCCCACCGGCTGGGAGAAAAGATCAGGGAGGAGTATGGATGAGCATGCATAAATAAAGCCTTACTGTATGGGAACATACATAAAGGAAATGCATAAAAGAAAGGGAAAAAAACACCCTAAGGACTTCGTGATGAAATATGAATTATAAATTGCTTTTCTTTCGGAAGTAGCATCGTCATGCCACTATCTTCAAATTAACATTCTCTCAAAGCAGCTCAGAGGCCGCCTTACCTCGCCTTGCTCCCCTCTTATTAGTCTTTCCTACAATACAATTCTGGCAGAGCAAGAATCTCGTCCTTGGCTGTCGAAATAGCAGCTGAGGACTGGATGTTCAAAAACCGAAGGACACAAGGACGCCTGAAGATTGTGTATGGGACAATTATTTTAGAAGCCCAGGTGATGAAGTGCAATGCTGACGACATTTTGCTCGATACTGTGGGATATTTGCTGAACAAAAATAGCATTTTGAAAAAAAAAAAAAAAAAAAATTTCTACTCATTGATCTCGAACCCTCTGTTATCATTTTAGTTGTTCACCATATGATAGACATGAGTTTCCTGTTAGATCTCACCACCTCTGATGATGATGTGAGCAGATGTATTCATGACATCCACAAAAACAGAATGCATTTTGCATAGAGAGCAACACCTGTCATTTCTTTCCATGAATTGAAAGGAAATTGAAAGAAAAAAAAAAATGTCACGGCTGTCTCCCGTCACCACACAAGGTCATAGCTAATCCATTCTCTGGGATGTCCTTGCTTTCGTGCCTTCCTTCCACAAAGGCTTCCTCTCACGGCCATCATCCATTCCCGCCTCACACCTACGTGACTGTCCAATGGTAATTTGAATTCTCTGTCAGAAAAGCACACACTTTTGCACTTTTCTGCAAAAAAAACACCTTGACATGAGCTTTGAGTACAGAGATTTCTTTGTTGGGCAAATGATGTACTAAACTAACCAGACGATTCTTTGTGAATCAAGGTTTGACTTTCTTTTATTTATCGATTAATACATAAGGAAATGTTTTTCAGAGGCAGTTTGAAATGGCGATATCCAATCAAGGTAACCCTGCTAACATTATTAAGTCACTTAGTCACTACAGTCACCACTAGGGTAACTTTGTATTATGAGGTTGTTATTTTTGTGAAATGTAATTTAAAGCCTGCCAAATTCAGTTTACATCATTATGAAACAGCATTTTATCAAGTGTTAAGTCAGATGTGAGGGCCTTATTTACTGGCAGCAACAATGTCATGACCACTGGTGTTTTCACCTCATGAGCTTGTCCCAATACTGGCGCTCCTATTGCTCAACTATGATGCAACTTAACATTCTGGTCAATGTATGGGAGATGGAAAAATATTGTCCCCTAATTATTTTGCATTATTTTCCACTTTTATGTTGCTGTTTAATAATGTGCATTTGTGTAGTATTTTATCACAAATATTATATTTTAGCTTCAACGTGATGATAATATATCTGCTGAATGATTCTAGTTCAAAGATCTCACATTCTTATCACCACTTCAGGTTGAAGCAGTCAGATTCATTACACAAACTTGATTGAGGATGGAAGAACATTTGCCTTTGACAAATAAAAATAGAAACAGCACAACGATAACAAGGCTCAGCGGTTAGCTGAGTCCCAGCAGTAAAACCAAGGTAGGGTGCTCTCTGTGTGGAATATGTATTGTTCATATCCTAGACTGAATTTTCTGTATGTTTTAATAATGTGACTGAATCATGGCTTGGTTGGTGGTGTCATGGATTCAATTCAAGTTTTCAGGACTCTGTGTGCTATGTTCTATATGAAGAAAAGTACAGAAATATGCAATACATTTCCTTCTTCATGCTAGTGTGACGTCACATTGTATATGATATACAGTGACTCATCCTGTGCAAACTTAAGTGCTGTGGCTGTGTAGTGCAAGCATACTCTGTGTTTATACTCTGCATATGGATAGGATTTAATACAGTGCAGTACATACAGAGTATAATATTTTAAAACTAAGAGTGACCATGCTTTCGCCATCAGGGCCCCTCGCCTTTGGAACAACCTGCCTGAGGAGATAAGGTTTGCATATTCTGTGACTTCTTTTAAATCACATCTTAAAACCCATTTTTATAACTTGCATTTATGTGACGTCGTCTATTCTATATATATACATACCTCAGTATTTTTATTTATTTATCTTTTATTTTCTTAATTCTATTTTATCGGATCTTAATTCTTTTTAAAATGATTTACTTATTTCTTCTATTAATATATTTTGTTTTATTTTATTTATTTTTATTCTGCCCCAGCAATGTTTTAAGTCTATTACAAGTACTATTAATTCTGTGTTTTACTGCAAATCTCTTCAAACAGCATTTATTCATACTAGGCTGCATTGCTGTTGTTACTTCTGTTTTGTGATTGTCTCTCTCGTTTGTCTGGCTTTAGTTCAGTATTACTTTTTGGCTCTTTTTTGTCATGTTGCGTATGCATGAAACTCCTCTCACTACTGCTTTGCCTTGCTTGTCAAAGCACTTTGTAAACTCTGTTTTTAAAGGTGCTATATAAATAAAATAAAGTTATTATTTAGAGATATTGGGTAGCAACTATTTTCAGCGCGCATGTGTTATAAGGACATCAATAAATAAACAAAAACTTGAGACAATACATTTTACCTGTCACCTATCTGCTCATTTTTGAATATTTACATATAAGAGAGGAGAGCTTCTTTTAAGCATGCAAAGGATTTGCAGCTATTCGGTGTGCATAACACATCTGTGCAAAAGGAGCTGCTATTCAAAATTCAATGGGAGTACGGTTTGCAATTATATTCCTTGTCTGTCTGATTAATTTTTTTTTTTTTTTTTTGCAGAGGGAAAGTGGATTGAACAGTGCTTCCACGTTCCAGTGAGGTTTATAGCTGTCAGTTGATTTGTCTCTTCAGCAAAAGACAGAACATACCAAACAAACACACCTTTGTGCTAGTCTGATGTACAGGTGATATTTACCGTTACAGGGACAGTTCATCCCAAAATAAAAAATACACATTTTTCCTCTGACCTGTTATATTACTTATCAATTTAAATTGTTTTGGTTTGAGTTGCTGAGTGTTGGAGATGTTGGCCGAGGATATGTCTGCTTTCTCTCTAATAAAATGGAACTAGATGGCACTCAGCTTGTGGTGCACACAGTGCCAAAAATAAATAAATACAAAATAAAAACAATTTGAAAATACATTCTCATCTAAACTCATTAAATATCGCTGCCAGGTTGTTGGCAATTGACATATGATGCCCTAGGTATGCTCCTAAATCTGTTGTCCATGTTACAAGACAGCATGTCAATTTTTGTCTGTTAAATGCATTGTGTTTTCACAGGAAATAAACAGTATCTACTGGTTACATGCATACAGTTTTGTTTTGTTTTTTTTGGTTTTTTTAAATAAACTCACAACATTAATAAATATCGTATTTGCCTTTATTTCCTTGTGCGAAAAAACCACATAGCTACGTTTAGAGAAAAACATTGTGGTTTGGCTCAACACTGACAGGAAGTGAACTGTGAACAGCGGGCCCCCAGGTGAAAGTCCTGAGTTTTTTTGTACCTGCCCAGCTCCTGTTTATGTGGTTACTGGTGGCGTTGCTGCCTGGCAGCATATTATACCATCCTCAAAGTTGCCTTGATGCCAAAATCACTGACCAAGTGGCGGTATTGAAAAATTTCGGAATGAGAACGGGCTGAACAGCAATGTCTCTTTTCAGAAACTATGACCAAGATAATCCACAGACCTTGGCAAGACAACTTGTTAATGAGCAGTTTCATGTATGAGCTATTTTCTTTTCTACCAAACTGCACCTGCCAACCGCATCACTGCGCAGAAGAAGAGTGCACAAGCCTGTTGTCCATGTGTAGATGAACACTTTTTTTTCGCATTTTTTTGTCGCGTGTGTGCATGCATGCATGTATTTATGGCGGTGGGGGCTTTGAGCACCGAGTGCCATCTAGTTCCATTATATTGGTAAGAAGATAAACATCTCTATGGTCAATATCTCCACTACTCGCCAATCAAAACTATCTATATTGACAAATAGCACTATAGGTAAGAGGAAATGAACGTATATTTGATTTTGGGGTGAACTGTCCCTTTAAAGAACTCTGATGAAGTTCAGGGAGTTTGTTCACCTAACATAACATACGTGACAAATCTGTTTATGTTTGTGTTGGATTTATTCTATAGCCTAAAAACAAAACCTTCATAATGGAGCTCACTAATGATGTCGTTAACGAAGTTGTCGCGTAAACAAGCCTGGCAGCTTTAGATGTCTCATTAAGTTAAAGAAGACAGCCACTTAAAGATACAGATATAAGCTACACATGCTCATTATCTCACAACAGCTACTTGACATGCTGTAGTTTAAAGTCTGTTGAGCCGCTGGAGACACAGAGGTGATTCTGGTGTCAATCCTCTGATCATGTGTTGTGCAAGGGGACCAACGGGCTGAGCTCTCAAAAAGCTGAGGTAGTTTTTAACAGACTTCAGAAAGGCAGCAGAAATGCATGAGTCTATTCGGACTTTGACATTCTTGTTTTTATCTCAACTTCACCTTAACATCAATCTCCGACAGTTTTTTTCTTATTTCCTCAATAAAAGAGTGCATTGATATCTGTAATAGTTCAGCCTGTAGACAAGTACCATAAAACTTCAAATAAAAGCCTAGTCCCAATTAAACAGCCAGTCTCTTTTTACTAACCCGGTGTGGTGACACATTTTGACAAATACAGGCTTGTATCAATATAGGCATGCTACATGCGGTTCTTTTTTATAGAAGTTCTTTAGATGTAAAAAGCGGGTTGTTGGCTTCCTGCTGGAGCTAACGTGAGTGAGCTGCTTAAATCGTGCATACAATATATATATATGTTTAAACTTTTGTCAATATGGACATACACACAAAATGTTAGCTTTGTATGATTCTCCACAATTCAATCATTCAGGTAATTTTTACTTAAACTGTGAGCACCATCACATACTGGCATAGTAAACGAGACACAAAAAAAAAGAGATTAGTAGATGTAGAAGACTTTTTTTTTTTAAAGCCAGGGGAAAAAATGTCAGGTGAACTTTATTCATATATATATATATATATATATATTTAAAATCATTTAACAGAATTATTTATTTTCAGGTCGTTTTATTCTTTGTATTTTTTTTGTTTTCATTTTTTTGTTTGTTTTGTTTAAGTTTCTTGGTAAATTCTGGGTCATTTCTTCTTTTGCTTGTCATTACTGTCTTCCAATGTTTTTGAAAAAAAAAGCCAATTTGCCTGGATTTCTTTGGGTCAAATAAATCATTTTTTGTTTTCCCATCTTTACTGAGCAACAGTTTTGTGTAAAAGAAAACTTAAAAGCCTGTCCCATATAGAGGCCTGTCTCAAATATACGGCTGTTGAGTTTAATGGTTTAAGTAAATAATGGCCTGGGCTTTTAAGTGAAGTTTTTACAGTATATGAGCTGATCTGTGCAAATTTCAACCATGACTTTGGTGTGGTGAATACATGTTGTGTTTCTGATGCTTACACACAGTGACTCAGGAAGCTCCGAAAACTTCTGGGTGTGACACTTAAGCACATGGGTTAGGTCAATTTGAGTGCATTTGAATAAGTGGACTCCCACAGCAGCTCCATCCTGACCACATTCCAGGAGTCATTCAATCATTCATATTCACACTGTCAATATCACAGATCCATGCTCCCATTTGATTGACAAAGAGCTAGTCTTTTAAGGTGATGATTATGAAAGCTGCACATTTTTATGTGGGCTCTGTTTTTGTAATGTGCAGGTTTAGTATAGGCGCGCCACACAAGCAGAAAATAATAATATGAAGATGCAAATCACTTCAAAAGTAATAAAAGTTGGCACGCCATCAGAGCACTCAAAGCCTGCAGAGCTTTATACTCCATTAAAATATCATTGCTGACTCATTCCTCAGAGCAGAAGGAAGGCCAGTTAATAAAACCATCTCACAACAAGGTGAGAGGAGTTCTGCAGCTTTCAATCATATCACATGATCTTCATCAACTGAGTTTTCCCAGTTCAAGACTGCACCCTTTGAACCTCAGCTTTAAAGCCTTAGGCAAGTGATTAAAGCTGTAGAAAGCTAAAGTAACATGCCGTATTCTGAAACGGTACTCAAAATCTAAAATAATATCAAAATCAAAATTTACTGTTTGAATGAATATTAATAATGGAAATGACTGGACAGTAGTCAGCTTCTGTGAGGGACTGACTGGCAGGCATGAGGTGCCACCGGTTGGTTTTATAGGGTTTTATTGTACCAAAACTGTAACATTAGCAGCCATCACATTTTGCAACCTCTTTAGTTTATTTCTCTCATAATAATAGTTCTACATTTTAAATGTAATGCAGTTTTGTCGTCTTTCTTCACTTAAACTGTCTTCAGATAAGTAAAAACCAAGACAACTGTCTACATTGAACTGCAAGAACAATAGAAAATATTTAAATCTTTATTTTGCTTAATCCCAGTGTTATAGTCAACGCTTAAGAACAAAAACAGCCCTACGCCCTTACTAAAGTCTTTACAAAAATATTTACTTAAGCTGAGCACACAGGCATATAAAAATTATATGGCTCATCCACAGAAAAAAAAACTAATCCTACCAGAAAACTTCAGAGGCTAAAGAGATACACTTAGCAGATGCCAAATAGGCTTATTAGTCATTTGCTTTGACATAACCACAGCATTTATAAAGTAGAGCAAGGCCTTACAAGCTGAGGTATTTTTCCAGTGGTAACATCATTAGTGTTTTAAGTTATAAACCCAAACGGCGGTCTAAGTACATTTGCAACAGAGAAAGTGGAGAAGAGTTCGGTTGTAATGGGTTAGGCAAGCATCTGCACTGTAGTCAATGAGCTGCGGACAACATGCTCAGACTCAGAGCCCTAAAGCCAACACTGCACATCCATAGTGTGTTATCCACTTATTTATTTACAGTTTGTTACCCCTTAGGGAATGTTTGGCGCAGTTTACGCACTTTTCATTCTTCATTTTTTGCTAATTTTGGCTGTGTTCATGCATACAGCATACATTTTGGCAAGATTGTGTATTTTTGTTTAATCTTGGAATTTCCAGCTCAGCTTTTACAATAAGTCTAAAATACACTGTGCAAACAAAATTGTTACATTCAAACAGTTAAGTGCAAAACGTGCCATTGAAACTCATTCAAACTGCAATTTTGAATCCCACAGTTATCAAAGCATAAAAACATACACTGTATTATTACTGGGTGTTGTTCTCGGCTTTTGCCTTGGAATTTTATAATTTCACTATCTCCCAATGATGTCTTCGTCACCATATTTGGCATATGGAGAAAATACATACTTTTTCCACTAGGTGTCACAATCAATGTTGCTGACATATTCCACGCTTTTACAATCAAAAATTAAAAAATCATGACAAAAACTTGGCATTTAAAGGGTTGAATTTCTGAAAATTAATGAATATTTTATATTTATGATTAGGACTGATGTTGGTCAAAAAATTAACTCACTGAAAGTAGAAAATAATATTAATGTATAACATTTTTTAAAGCTTGATTTTGAAATGCACATTACGTGCACAGAGCGATACAAGTGTGTTTAATTCTAAATGGGGCCCTGAGGATGATATTGTGAACATGTTTGTTCAAACTGCACCATCTTTGATACTGCTCGTCCTTGGGACCCCATACATCCACCAAATGTGCAGGAAATCAGATGAATAGTGCTCGAGATATGCAAAGAACAAACACACACATACATAGAGACTGACAGAGATTCCTTGCTTTATAGTAAGATTACATTTTTTGTTGGTTAGAGATCTCCTTTTCGTGCATTATTAATTAGCTATCATTATGCAGATGCAGGAATTTCATTCTAGTTGGCACACACCGGTGGCTGAGCTCTACATGCAAGAAGATCTGAACTATGTCACAGCTGACCTGTGCATCACTAATGAAGACTAATTGTGCCCAGGGGTTTCATGATCTTATTCAGTAACTACCGAGCATATAGATTCTCTGTAGTATGATTTATTTCCACATGCTGCAACTCAGCCTTTGACCACTGCAACCCTGAACATCCGGACATGTTTTTCTTTATTATTTAAGCCACAAAGATATGACTGTGTTGTGCTCTGCCTCTTTTCCCAAGATGTTTCAAAGCTTTTCTCCATTTGGAGAAAAAATAGCTCCAATAAAGACCCAAGTTTTAAAGCAACTGAACCTGTGTACTCTCTGAGGCACAAACTAATACAAAAGCATATTGTGTGTCAACTAAATCACGAGAATAAATGTTGGCATTGTACGTTTCTGCAAACTAAGGATATAGAACATTTCAGGGTTTTCCTGCCACAATTATAAGATCTGCTACCACTAATACATTCTGTACTTTTAGAGCTGGCCGTTCATTAGGAGCCATGTTGAAAAATCATTCAGTTATTTATTGCACTACAATCTCAGAGTGCAGAGTGTACTTTGGGCACAGATGGAGCAGTAGAATGTCAAACACACTGAAAGTGAAACTTTGTCTGCTAGGTCTAAAAGTTTGCACTCAATCGCAGCTGCTGCTCCTCTCATCCATCAATCTGATGTGATCAGATCAGATCAGCGCTGAACAGCTCTACAGATCAATAATCCATCCAGCAAGTCACAAACTGCCACTGAGGAAAAAAAGACTGAATGAAGAACTGCTGCCCTTGCTGCATTCACAGTCCCACATTAACCTTACAACACAGCATGACACAAAGGGACACGCAGGTATTTGAGAGGTCACACCCATGTTTGGTGTCTAAAAAGCAGCTGGGAATATAACAGCAATTCTTTATAAAACATCTGTTGTCTTGTTTGTTGGTCTTGAGCAGCGATCTAAGCTTGGCAGGAGTCTTGGCTAAGTGACATACTATCCACCATCCCCTCCACCTCCAGATGACAAACATTAAGCCACCCAAGTCCAAGTACACATGCAGCCTTGACCCTTTTTTCCACCTCCCCTCTTCATCCTGCTTACCAAGACCACTGCTGCAGGGTAAGGGCTGAACAGCAGGAGTCCTGGATAACAAGGTGCTCCCCTCATTAAAGACAAGACCTGGAAAACCCCTCCCCTCCTCCTCTTCTGCCCTCCAGAGGGTCAGAGTCCATGATGGAGAGCATGGAAGCGGTGACTGGGCTATATCTCACTGACTGTGTTTTCTTCATCTGTATCTGGGTAAAGCCTGGGAGCCTTGATCTTTTTTTATCTTGCTGTCACATCTTGTGGATCAGATCCCCACTACAAAATGTTTTTATCCCTCCTCAAACACATTTGTTTGAGGAGGGATAAAAACATGATGCACGGCTATATCCTGAGAGGTTATGCGGCGTGTCAAACAACCTCAATGAGTAAACACACGGCGTCCGTGGGGAGAAGTGGAGCAGCAGTTACTGTGCATAAATATGCAGACTGGTCCATAGATAGCTTCACTGGGTGTTAATGAGCACCGAAATTCATGTCGAGAATTACAGCAGCTAGGTCTGGCTCCTTAATTACAAAAGAAACACCACACTTGACTGCAGTCGTTTGTGATGGGAACAAAACAACAGCGCAGCATGAAGGAAAGCTGCCTGTTGTTGTGGTGTGACGAGTTATGTTTCACAAGAAGGAACTCTTCTGAGAACAGCTGCCACTCAAAATGCAATTTGGAATTCATCAATGGATTTATTTTCTTGTTTCTCCTCTCAATTTTAACACTTTCCTGGACACATCAGGAGAGCTGATCATGGATCCAAATCTTGAATTATGGGGCTTAGTAGTCTGGTTGAGGAAACTGGGAAAAAAAAAACTGTGTACAAATAAATGTCAACCTGTGACATGAAAAAAAAAGATTTTTTGAAAACAGAAATTCTGACTACATGTAATATGGACAGCGCTGTGTCGAATAAAAAAAAAAGATTAACGCTGCACTTCTGTGGCACTTTTAAGACTTTTTGGCACTATGAGACTTGTCAGAAGAAGGAAATTGAGGAGATGAAATTAGGGACTGTCTTAAAAGTGCATGCTAATGAGCTTGGGGAATTTCAAATTGTCAACAACTTCCTTTTTCTTTCTTTAATAGACATTTCATTTTTTAATCTATCCTGAACCTCCTCCCAAAGCAACAAATAATCTCTTCTCTAAAAACTATGCAACAGGGCCCTGTGAGCCATTATGTCATTAGCTTTCTTGTGCTTTATGTCATTTTGTTGGCAGTTAATTGTATACATATATAGGAAGAGTATAAAAGGCAGTAAAAAATAATAAAATACAGAAAATAAAGCAGATTAGACTATTTTTGACCACTTCTGTATGAATCACACCAACTTCCGCTATAATCTGAATATAAATATGATTGCAGATATTTTCGGTTACATAAACAGATACAACTACAGACCCATATGACAGCGCTACATAATATCAACAGTTTATCTGTGAAATAATTTACTCAGTTTTTTGTGTCTCTGTGAATGAAGCGCACAGTAAATGAGTGTGAATTCACAGTGAGAGGTGTGAGTGTGATGGCTCTGTTTCAGACACAGTGTGACTTCTGCAGCCCAGCATGACACCCTAATGTTGCTATCACTTGTCTGAACTCGTAAAATGCTCAAAAATGCATTCTTAATCCTGGAAAGAAAATATGAGCTATTATTACATTGAAAAATCATTTTTTAATTTGTTATCACTGTCTGGATTTCTGTATTACATCATGTTATTGTATGGGCCTACAGAAATTATAGAACTATCTTCAAATCTATCATAACATGTCGAAGAAAAACTGGTTATATGGTGGTTATCTGGGGCATGCAATTATTTCCAGCTTCACATTCAAACACATTTACCTTTATTCTCTTAACATTTTTAGAAAGACAATTTCCGCCCTGTACAAGAGCATCACATATATTATGCAAGATGCAGAGGAATAGTACGTTGCTTTTCACCTTTTATCTTCGCAGCCAATTTGATTATCTTTTCATTTTATTTTATTTCCAGGAAATCAGTTTCTTATGTAAAAATGGGAAATGGTTTTCACAAGGAGAAAATTTTCATCAATAGGCGTGTATTGTTGGCTCTGCCTGGGTCTACCAACAGGGTGTCCTGTGGGCCACTTAGGTCTTGGTCACACTGCCAGTTCAAGTTTGTTTATTGGCATATCCAGATTGTATTCAGATTGATTTCAGAAAGTCTAGACAGCAGAAAAAACAAAACGAAATTTGCCTTTTGCTTATCAGATCCACACAACAGATTTGGCGGTGATTTGAAATGCGATTCCAATTGGATTTCTGCAGATGTGCCTCAATCTGGATGCTCAATTTGGATTGCAACTGTCTTTTGCGTCACTCACAATGCAACACACGAGGACAATGTCAAATCCAGAATTACCAAAATGCATGGCAGAATCCATGCTGATTACAGTAACGCACTATGGAGGAGTTTGTCTTGTGAAACATCTTGGGATGTTTGTGCATCACCAGCATAGCTACAGACTAACTGATACCTACATCATGCTACAGCAGCCCATGAAGATAGGCTGGTGATGTCTGGACACACAACTCTGATCTGATCACTTACAAATAACAGTACAGACAGTCTGATTTGAGAAACAGATCTGATTTTCCTGCAGTCTGAACAAAGCCTTACACATGCAAGGTCAACTGTGGACTAGTCACTCATTATTGCCCAAGATGGTTTCGTTTGGTGAAACACTGACGACTTCTATTCAACATGACGACACACTATTCACTTGTACCGCAAGGTCAATATGTGAATATGTAAATCTGTTCCTTGTTTTCAGTGTGTCACATTCAACAAACATCCATACATAAATTGTCTGTAGCCACTTCTCCCTGACTGAGTGCACCATGGACAAAAGACAACCATTCACACTCACATTCACTCCAACAGGTAGTTTATAGAGCAGGCATGTCAAACCGGCCCCCCTGTGGACCAGTTTGACATGCCTGTTATAGAGTCTCCAATCAGCCTGATCAACCTAATCTGCATGTCTTTAAAGAGTGGGAGTGGGGTGTAGAGCCCAAAGAAAAACTGCACTAAAACATTGCCAATGGGTTCAAACCCATTGGCAATGTATTAACTAACTTCTTTACACTTGTCCGTGCATCAATCATATTATTGCAGCCTTTCTGATAATGTGGATTATACAGACTATAAAGTACTGGCTCATACATGTACATGGCTCAACATGTATATATACAAATTTTGGTGCATTACTTTTCGTGGGTATACATACTGACAGTGCATGAAAAATGCAACAAACATGACTGGAAATGTCCTGACGTAAAAATACCAGCTTTTGCAGTTTTTTGGTCTTGAACAAGCCGCTGCTGTCTGCTAATGACAGCCATCTCGCCACATGTCATCCCCCTATCCACCATCCCCAACTCCTCCTGATTAGAAACTCAGCTCATACACATGTAACCTTAACAAAGTCACTTATGACACTTTGATATGATTCGTGTGAAAGGTAAAAATGCAACATATCCTTGGTTTGGAGTAACATGCAATGTCAACATTTTACTCTGGTGACTAGGCTGTAAAATGAGACATTAGCCAGCGAGAGAGGCACCTACAAGCACCCGCTTTCAAACTCCTTCGCCCCAGAGCACTGATGATTGAGGTTGTGCCAAAATTCCTGCAGGGCTTCTAATATTGGCTCTGGAATACAAAGTCATTTTACACATTTATTCCCACTTTCTTCATCCCTTAAATGACCATAAGCTTTTTAAATTGAAATGTCCAGTATTCACTCACTCGACGGACTGTGACAGCAGCACAAGGGGGCTCAAAGACGCTCTGAGGGCAAACACTGATTCTCACACTCACAATGACACGTACAGCTTTGTGCATGACGCTGTTATAAAAACTCAAAGATAGCTAAGCGTGTATATGCCTACAGGGTGAACAGCTGACTGTTTTGTCCTGATTCTCTGACAGAAGCTGCAGTGTGCATGGCAGATGTGCCAGTCTGACAGAAAGGAATATGAATGCAGACAGAAGAAGTTTCACGAAAGGGAAGTTGTGACAGTTATTTATATTTTTGTGTCTATGCTCAGAGGTTGAATTACATTTCATGCTTTTGGGCTTAAACTGGGATGAATCAGAATAGCACTATATCTTTTCTGACAGACGTGCCTGATCTGACGTGGCAGGACATCTCTCTCTCTCTCTCTCTCTCTCTCACTCTCACTCACATACACACACACACTCCTCTCTGCTGCTAAGGTGATGTGACACATGGAAACTTTTCAAACCAAAGCCTTCACCCTGTCACTCTGCTTAATACATTAAAAAAGTGTTTAAGCTTTTTTTTTTTGCAATGCTAAATATAAACAGATGTGCATGTCATTTCGAAACCATCCACCTTGGTGTCATTTATTAAAAGCAGTCATAAATTAATAGACCTTTTTATTGCTACTCTGTTGCTAGGGCAAAAGTTTTAGTCCCTTGTCACTTCCTGTCAGCTACCAAGGAAACTAAAGAAGAAGGAATGGTTATAACGTTACATGAAGCGCATGAACACACTTTGGTGCCAATCTCCATTTCTCCCAACAGCAGGTATATGATTATTAATAATTACACAACCTTTAAAGTGTAAATTATATTTATTTATATTCAGAGGGCTAATGTTAGCCAGCTCTCTCCATAATGTTTTCAATTAATAACAGCAGTTGACGCTAACCAATCTGGACATTTATCACTTACTGATACTGAGATTTTCCTTGGAAGGCTTCCGGCACAGGACTTTCCCTCAGGAGACAGCGTCTGTGTCCCATGTGGAACCACATGAACTTTGAGCTTTTTTAAGGTAAGTTGTCATCATGTTTCTTTTCCTAAACCTAGGCTAACCTTCATAAATTAACTTACCTAAACTCTAACCTACATAACTTTAAGTGCTTAACAAGTATGTCACATGATGACACCCCACCATGTTTCTTTTCCTAAACCTAACCGATGTAACTTAACTGTCTGAACCTTACCTTCATAACTTTACTTTCCTAAACCTAACCAACATAATCTTCTTGCCAGAACTTAACCTACATAACTTTACATCAGGTATATAACTTTAGGTGATGCATGTTACATGACAACACCCGTCATGGGATGCTTATTTGTTGGATTTCATACAAATTGTTGAATGGATTTTTGTAACATATCACTCTAACTGCTGTATGAGCATATGTTTTATTAAAAGCCTGATGGGGCATGACAAAGTGTTATTTGAAGATACGGGGAATACTGATTAATGGGAATGTGACGTACTGTGTTTAACATTTAAACTTTGCCACACAGACAATAGAAATCAGATGCAAAAGGGCAAACTGCACTGGACTGCAATAGCTCATGGGCACGTTTGTGCTGTAATACTGTAACCACATTATCTTCTGTGGATTTTACACTGATACAAATCAGACAGTGGCTGTGAGTGATGCACAATTATCAGAGTCTGCAATCCATCTATCATTGTTTGTTTTGCACCATTCATTGTCTGAAAGAAACAGCATGTGCATGTATGTGTGTTTGCGCAAATACTGATGTAATTCATACACTACATGCATTTATGTAAAAGCGGAAAGTGTAGGCAAGAATATAGGATGTTCCATTGGCTCTGAACTTCATGCTCACACTAAGGCAGTTCAATAATGAAAGACCCAGCCTGCAGTAACCTCCTACTAGCTCTCTTCATTTTACCTACAGCAGGCCAAGGCAATCACCTCTAATAGGCTTCCTCTTCTCCAGATGATAATCTCACTTCCTGCCTTTTTATCAATGTCACTTTAATGGCTCTTGTCCTATTCATCAGACTGTCTTCCTCCCACATGGGACTCCTTTGAGTATAGTGTCCAACAACAGCCTTTGCTCAGGTCGTCTCCTGAAAGTGACTCTGTTGTGTATATTCATTTAAGTATTCTTTACATTCGTCTAAGAGCTGCACCCAACGCAAGATGTCAAAGCAAACTGATCAGACTGACTTAAAGATAGTGGGTCTCAACTAAAGTCCATGCAGAAAACAAAAACAGAGCCAATAAAGATAAGTTATAACATTATCTGTTAATCATATTCTGATTAATGCATATCCTTTTCTTTGTGTCTCCCATTGCATTGTGTGTGACTCTTAATTCTATTATATGGCATCAATCAATAAATTGAATTAGACACAAGGGGAATTCACATGTTTCATGCAAGCTCTACTTCTAATTAGGTAGTTAATTGAGCTTGCTTTCAGTGAATTATAGGACACGACAGGGCTTCCATTTAATTAACCCAGCCTGGCTGCTAATGTAGTAATGCAGTTCAATAATGATGAACCATAGACGGGACACAAGGGGATCTGCTTATGCTCCTACTTGAGGCTTACTTAGTCTCAAATAGAAAGTAGTGTGGGGAAAAACATTGCTTTTTTTTTTTACACAGTAAATCCTAACCTTAACTGTTTTTCATCCAGTTATCTCATGTTGCAGTCACATGTTTTTCTATGTGGCTTTTCAGAATTATGTTAAAAATCACGGCTTTCTCTATATGTTACTGCATGAATCAATACCTAAGAGATGTCCGAAAATATAGGCTACATATATGCATACAATGCAAATGTGATGTCTTTAGTCAACATCCCACCATATCACATGGAAGTGAAGATGCGACTCCAGCACATTGTTCAGCTAAATTGCCCGAGTGCTCCTCTAAAAATAGGGCACACAGCTGAGAGCTCTGGGGGATATGGCACACGGCAGGAGAAAAAAAGGGCTTTCACTGAAAAGCAGGAGAAAGGAGAGATTCTTCTAAAGCTGCAGAAGAGGGATGATGTAAACAGCAGGCTACACAGAGAAACATTTTTTCAAAATGCAGGGGAAAAAAATAAAACTGTCAACAAAGCTGTTCTAAAAACCCCTACTTGCCCTTTATGTAGGCTGAATTTAAAATGATGGAGGCTTCCTGCTGAGCTGCCTGCAGGTTGCAGGTCCAACGCAATTTGAGTTTTCAATTTCCTGCCCAAAATAAGATTCTACAAAGCCACCGGGGAGCACGCGCACAGAGCAGGGATGATCTTTTTCTCTCAACCAGTCAATGTGAATCAAAGGAATGTTTAATGGCAACTTCAAGAGTGAAACTACTAGGCTCCACATTGAAGTGAATTTGCTAATCACTGTGGTTTTCTGATGGGGCGCGAGGAGGGTCCCATAAACAACACATAGAATGAGGAGGTGCAGGGAAGATTAATGTAGAAGTCCAATTTTAAAAAGAAAAATAAAAAAACATAAATGGCAATAACTTTCCTCTGTAGCGACTGACCTAAAGACAACGGACGATAGACACTGACCAGAAAACTGAGCATGAAGGAATTAGGGGTGTCAACGTTTACAATTTTTTCTGCACGTGTAAACGGGACTTCTAACCGACGTGTACCCGGTTACACGATTTATGATCTTTTTCTATCGCAGTTGCGCTATAAACCCACTAGATGGTTCTGTCTCCATTCAAATACCTCCTAATCTCATTAAATCAAAGCCATTCCAGTAGTTAGTTATCGCACAAAAACGTTTATTCAGCAAACGGAACTTAAAAAGTAGGCAATCCATCTCACCATTTAAGGCTTAGACCTACTTATGACAGAAAGTAAAATGAGTTGAAAATAAAATCATCAATTTTGACAGACAAGAAAACGTACAAGTGAAAGCTGGAGAAGGTTTAACCTTCTTTTTTAATCATTGTTTTAACTATTGCTCACTTTTGTACAATATATTTTTTTAAGCTCCGCTTGTTCATCGCTTGTTGCTTGTTGTCCATGCGGCCCCGAGTCAACTTGAAGTGATGCGACACTGGCTGTGGCTGCGTTTTTTTTTTTAATATCAACGTAACATTGCCACCTGTGCATCTATTATGTATGCGGATAACTGCATTAGTGGGAACATTTAAGTGTATAGTTAGTTAATGTTATTATCTTAAGCTTTCAGGCAACATTATCACCCCTAAAAATACTATTGGTGAGAAATGAACGAGGAGGAGGAGAGGAAAAAATTACGTGTAAACGGTTATTGATTTTTCTGAACGGTTATGATTTGTTATCCGTGTACCCGTTTACACGTGTAGATGTTGACATCCCTAGAAGGAATCTCCATGTACTCTGATTAAGACATAATTTTGTTGCAGCACCTTATTAAAAAGCTCATGCTGTACCCCTGTGCTCATCGGTATAAACCTAGATCATACTGAACTAGTAGACTCTCAGAACTAATGCCACAAAAATCTTTGCTTAAGCCAGGAAAACTCAGGACTTAATAACATAGTAAAGTAGCATAGCATAGCATAGCATAGTATAGTATAAAGTAGCCTAGCATAGCATAGTATAATGCAGTTAAGTATAGTATAGCATAGTATAGTAATAGTATAGCATAGTGTAGTTTCTTATAACATTGTTTAGAGTATTTATTTATTCATATTTTAGAGTACCATGGTACAACATAGTATTGAAAAGTACAGTTAAGTATAGCCAAGTATAGTATAACTGTTTTACTATAACTACTAATTAACTACTATACTATGTTCTACTATAGCATAACATAGTATAGTATAGTATAGTGTGGTATGGTATAGCATAGAATAGTGTATCATAGCAATATCCAAATATAATAATAATAATAATAATAATAATAATAATGATAAAGAGAGTAATAACAACGGAGGTTCAAATTGCTCGGGCGTCACGTGACACATGGAGGCTTCAAATAGTTCCCCAAAGTGTCTGGCGGGCCATCTGAATACATTACTGTATATGGAGAGACAAAACTCAGATTTTCGCTAAATAGCAGTCAATAACTGCATTGATTTACAATATACACGGAGCGCATAGTATATAGTTATCATTTTCAAAAACTGCATTAGAACATTTTACCCAAACAAAGAGCACACCATTGAGAGGCCTTGTATATGGTTGAATAAAAATAAGAAACAGGGAAAGGCTTGCAGAAGACAGGGAGCTGACACTCAGTACAAGGGTGCTGTCTTAGTGCAGGGAGTCTGCAGACTCTATCGAATCCTATGTAGCTCTTTTGCTTAAAGGGGGAGGGAGAAAAGGACAGGAGAGAGGGTCAGACATACCTTTATAGGCCTGGATGGGAAACCCCTTTGGGAGGTGAGGCGTGTTTGTTCCCCAACTTCAGTTACGGAACTTTGTTAGTTGTGTTAAGTTTGTGCTTCTCATAGTGAATTACTCGCTTAGAAATTAGCTTTTACTGTGCTAACCTCAGCATTTGTCTATAGCGTTTCATATGACAGGCCTACAAATACTGATCCTTTTTTAATAATTTATCAGACTTTGATCCTTTGTCAGCCTGGCCGTCACTGTGTCCAAGCTTTTCCTTTGTTTAAAAAGGTCTAGGCTACTTCATTGTTCTATGCCGTCACACTACAGTTAATATGAGAGTGATTTTAATACAAAGCGTAAACCACTGCCTGTGAATGCATGAATTAGTCAGATCTGTGCTCTAGAAGAGAGCCTTCATCAGGCTGTGTAATATTGCCCTCTACTGGATTTATACGTTAATGAACTGCATTAAGCTAGAGCCTTCTGCGTTTTTATAACCCACTTCGAAATAGTTCCTCCAGCACCCAGTGCTCTTATTGTAAGTTACCAATATACAATAAGAAGATAAATAATAATAAAAAAATATATAATATAGTGGTGTAACAATGTCAGTGTTTAGAATAATTCCCCATTAAGCCAAGTATGTTTCATTTTTCTAAATGACTTACCCTGTGATCTCATTCAGGTCTTTCAGCTTCCCTCCTTTTGCCATCAATGGAAAATCAGCTGAGCTGAAACATAATAAAGACAAATGGAGTCAACAGAATCATAAAGCTAAAAACACTCACCCATAAATTACATTTCTGTTTACAGTAATGTTTTTTACATTATTTATTAGTCTCAAATATGCACTCTTAATCCATATCAATACTCATATATCACAAAATAGCACTCTGCTATCAAGCACCATGTTTTCTTTAACAAAGCTGACATGTAACTCACACTGACCTGTGATATAAATCATACAAGCCTTTTCTCCAATTTAACTCCCCAATCTTAGATTACATTTTCAAAAGCAGGGCATTTTAAATTAACAGGCTGTTAGCGGCTAATAAAATGTGTTCAGTATATACAGTACAGTGTATTAACGTTAGCTTACTCTATTAGCATATCTGTTATTACTTTGTAAATCTACTAATTTAGCGACAGATAATCCAATATCATGCTTTAATGCACATGTTTATTTAGCTAAAATATGCTGCTGATATAAAAACAGATTCTTTAGACGTCTCACCCTGTTAAAGCCCATCACAAAGGGTTTTCTCTGCTGCAACTCCACTGCCCTGTTAGCAATAAATGCTACTTCCTTGAACAATTGAGATGCTCCATGTTCCGCCATTGCTGTGAAAAGAACGGTCCATTGGAGCGAACAGAGATGACGCAACTCTCTCTTAAAGGGCTCTGATCATCGCAAATAGTAGTCAGTATAAGTGTTCCGTTTTGGTGATGCATGTTGTAGCATTATTGGGGTTTTTTGCCTCAACTGCCTGTGTATAATACTAATTTACTGTATTATTTATTAGTTTTACAAAGCTAAGACAGCTGGGGATGTAGCGAACTCATACACAGCGCTACACATTTCCTTGTCCTTTCACTGAATTTGCTTTAACCGGACTTTAATGAGTCCAGCCAGAACATATTTCTTGCTTTGTACAGAAAACAAACAAATAAAATGTGTCTTTTATTTGTATTTGTTTAAAGCTACAACATTACATTCCATATTTTATAAGGAGCTGTTTTTGCTCTTTTTTATGCTGCTAAGAAGACACCTTAGAAGATGGGTCACTCAGGTGCAGCGCCATCATTGTTCAAAGTCAAAGAAGATCAAACTTTATGGTTAGTTTTCATTAAAAAATGAATTTAAATTAAAATTTCATAAAATAAAACAATGTGTAGATCTGGCATTTTGACTTTTTTTACTGTATCAAAATTGAACTTGAGCCATAAACTGAGCACCTGTTACAGATCATTTTGAGCAGCATCCACCTATCTTTATATCCTTTACAGCTGTCTATTATTCCTCCTCCTGTTCATTTCCAACACCTTTGTCATGCCTCACTGCCTTCACTGCGTCTGCATGGCGTGTTTGTTCTCTCTTTGTTGTTTGGACAATCTCTCCCATTGTGTCTTTGTACTTGTTTTTAGTGATTTATTCATAGATGGAGCTCACTTGTAAAACAGACCTCAGTCTTGGGGGAATAGCATTGTGAAGAAAAAGGATGAATAAACAAAACCTCTGTGATGCAACAATGTGACACAGAACAACAGATTTACTTTTGAGTGAAGAGGGGATAAAATGTAGTTAATGAAAGCCAAGCATTGAATACACAGACCTTTTTTCTAATTTAAAACACGCCAGATGATTATGTCATCCTTGGATTGAGGTGAAACCATAAAGAAGAAGCAAAGTTTTGTTCTAGACAAAGGCAACAAAGTTTTTTTTTTAAAAAGAAGTCAAACTGTGTAGACATTAGATGTAAGTGAATTTCCAACCCTAACAATAACAGAATTATATATTAACCATGTTCCACTATATCTTCTCAAATATTGTGAGAATTGCTTTTACATATTCATGAAGCATAAATTCTGTCTGTATTGGATCGACCTCCTGCATGTGCCTTCAGTGTGAGATTACATGTTCTTGGCTGATTCCCATCACTTGGATTGTGAAGTGTTGGAGATACGGAGGGATGACCAGCAGGCATGATCACAATCCCTTGCGCAGCATTTCTCTGTCCGGCGCTGTGCCAACAACTGGCCCTCTGTGATATTCAGCAGCCTGGCTGGACATTACACCGTGAGAAGGGAATATGAGGTGATAGGCAGCAGAGTTTCCCTACATCCTCTGGGGCTTTGTGTGGTGAGTGCAGCACAAGATAAAAGAAAAGCTCAGTGTGAAACCTAATTTGTATCTGTCTTCAAATTATTCTAATGTCGAGCTATGCCTTCTGACTCACTGCTGGATCCAGAAAGAGAGACCATTCCTCCCCTATGCCAGTTATCAATAAAGTACACAATTGATTTAAATATAAAATAAATAAATAATAATAATAATAATAAATATTATGCATGTATGCTCTGCACCTACGTGAGAGGAAACAGCTCTCCATACCAGCATGTGGTGGTTGTTTGTTGGACTCAATCTGTGCTCTGCAGCTTGCATCTTGCTAAGGTGTCAAGCCATCCACCATCATCATATATTACACTGTACCATGCATATGAAATGTTCAAATGTAACATTATCTGTTGCTTTCACAAACATACAATGCCATCATTTTCTCCCGGTGACTGGGCTGCATTGCTAAGGTCTTTTTGCCAGCACTCCGCACAGGTTACCTGTGTGACCAATGCTGACTGAAATTTTTATTGTTGATGACAATTCCAAAGGCTGCAGTCTTTTAATAAATAAGCATTCTTACAATTTTAGTAATATACACAGCCAGAATTCCCTCCGAAAATCCTACCATACAAGATGTTTGTTAGGATAGCGACGGTAAAATGTTGAACTACTCCTGTGTGAGAAGTGGAGTCAATCAGCAAAACAATCATGTAATTGCGTATATGTTTTTCCAGATTACTTAAGATTTTGCTCAAGGGCTGCAGATGAAAATTTGTCTGGCTTATTCTGACCTTTGCAGAGGCTGATATTAATGGGTGGTCTTAAGCAATTTTAAATTGTGTGTAGATTCTCCCCTTGAAAAAGACTGCTCCATCTATCCAGAGTTTTTAACTGGATTCCACTCAGTGACCAAACTGCTTGTCCCTTTTCTCCTTTTATTTTTTCTCAGGTTCAGTAGTTCAATTTGACAGTTCAGTTAGTAGACGGTACCTTTAGTTCCATCTCTTCACTAGTCTTTTAGTCATACATGTGGTGAAATATTAATTCATGAATTATCAAAGTAGTACAATGCAGACTTTTAACTACAATTATTATGCATTTGTGATGAGGACTGTTTAAAAGTTATTGCATAATTTAATAGCTATTTGAATAAATATGGCTAAAAATGATATGTTAAAATGCAATAATTTACGTACATTAAATACAAAATCCATAAATATGCTGATGTTAAGATGGAAAAGAGTATATACTTGCACTTAATTTAAGGTGGCATTGGTGTAAACTGGATTTTTTTTAATATTTACAAATGTTTTTTTCTAGTTACATTTATTCACAGCAGCATATATATTAAAAAAAAACCTAATGCTAACTACAACCAACTGCTAAAGCTACTACTACAAACTACCTACTACCAGTTAACTGGTCTAGTGAAGAAATTAAACAAATGGAACTGTCAAAGTAAACTGTCAAATTAACTGCTATAACTGTGAAAAGTAAAAGACGATAAAGGATAAGCTGTTTAGTCACTGAATGGAATCCAGTTAAAAACTCCGGGTAGATTGATCAGTCTCTTTCAAGTGGATAATCTGCACACAATTTAAAATAACTTATAATAAAGTACGCATACAAAGCATTACGTTTACAGAAGCCTACTCTCTTGCTTCACCTTTATGACGCTAATAAAAAAAAGAGACATAAGGTCTACAGGAGCATGGGGATTGGAGATTCTTGGTGTAGCAGGAAAGCTCAGAGACCAATGTGTCAGGATTTCTCAAGGACTCCCTCTCTCACTACAGTCGCACGAGTGGGCCTGGCTCTCCCCTCGCTCTCCATCTCTATACACACCTTGAACTCACCTTCACGTGGGCAATGAGCCAATTCTGTGAGTCACTCAGAATAGTCATCCAGCTTCCCAGGATCCAGAGCTGCTTCATCTCAGCCGCCCCCGAGGTATCTTCGGGGAGGCGCTGGCGTCAGCACGGCTAATTGAGCGGAGGATGTATCATCAGAGAGCGCTAACGGCAAATCTCCATGTAACACAGCCGCAAATTAACCCTGTCTGGCCTCCAGGGGCCAAAAAACACAGAGATCTCCAGGTGTTGCTGCAGTCAAAGAACAACTGCAAACTGCACAGGTGAAAAACTGTACGTATGTAAATTGGTTCAACCTCCTGCTTAGAGGTGAGAATCTGAGTTCTAATTACATTGGATGTGAAGTACCACTATGAAAAAACAAGCAGGTGCAGCACACCAGACTTAAATGCCAGAGACTAGAGTTTCACTTCTTGTAACAGACCTTTTTTAACGTTCATGTTTTTATAAACCGTAACCACCATTTTTTTTCCTTTCCCAAAACCATGAGTCTTTGTTGCCTAACCACAACCAAACTAGAAGCCTGCATATGCCAGTTGACATAAATTCTTTGTATAATGTCCAGGTAATGTCATACTTTTTTGGCTTCATGAGGCACTTAACAACATTCATAAGACTTAACAGGGCCCTGCATCACTAGGACAGAGCTGCCATCCATTGAGGACCTCTAAACCCTGGGTGCAGGAAGAAGGCCAACAGGATTATCAAAGCCACAGCCCAGCCACAAACTGTTCTGCCTGCTGTCATCTGGCAGACGCTACCAAAGCATCTGCTGCCACTCGACTGGGCGAAGGAACAGCTTCATCCCAGAGGCCACAAGACTGTTGAACTCTTGAGCTCCTGAGTTCATTACTTTGACACTTTACCTTTTACACACTTTTACTTTTACAAACTGTTAACACCTCTGGTATATATGTAGTTAGTAGTCCTTTTTACGTGTATATACATTTACTATATTCCTGTTGACATCCAGTTTTTTCACTGGCAAATATTGTCTACAGTAATGTCCATCCATACATTTTCTATAACTGCTTATCCTCTTGAAGGACTGGAGCAGATCCCAGAGGCGGGGGACATCATGGACAGTATCACAGGGCTGACACAGAGACAGACAACCATTTACACTCACATTCACACCTTTGAACATTTAGAGTCAGCAGTTAATAAGGTTGGGTACCAAAACTCTCCTATACAGTTCCTATACAACTAAATCATAACACAAATTTCAGTGCCCCAGTTCAGCACCAGGTTGTGTGAACAGAGAGACAGAGGGCGAGTGCAGGTGAGAAAATAGAGCAAGTGAGCGACTGTGTGCCGGTGACAGTGAGGCTGCAGCGAGTGGAGCAGACAGTATGAGATGGCAGTGCACTGCGTGAACAGTTTAGGCTGTTTGTCAGTGAATAAATGCTACAACTCCAGTCCTCCACTGAAGTTAGCAAGGTAAGTTAACCCCCCATGCTCCCTTTAGGTGGACTGTTAAGCCGCTCATAAACAGATAAAAGAGAAATGTCTGTCTGCTGAGTCTCTCCTCTGTTCGTGAAACAATAACAGATCCCAAATTATAATTAACTTTCTGTTTGTAGTCCTATAACTGTTATTAAGGGTTAAACTATTTTAGCTGGATTTGTTTCTATTTGAGGAGAATTTGTTAATGATTTATATCTATCTATCTATCTATCTATCTACCTACCTATCTAGACTGTTGAGTATACTGTTACAATTTCAAGTCTAAATTTCCCTTTGCAATAAAAAAGGCAATTTTTAGCCTCATTAACCGTTTTGTGTGGGTGGCACGGTGGCGTTGTGGTTAGCTGCAAGTTAGCCTCACAGCAAGAGGGTCTCTGGTTCGAAAACCCGGTTGGAACGGGGTTCGGTCCACGGGCGGGGGCCCTTCTGTGCGGAGTTTGCATGTTCTCCCCGTGTCTGTGTGGGTTCTCTTCGGGGTGTCCGGCTTCCTCCCACAGTCCAAAGACATGCAGCTCAGGTTGATTGGTGACTCTAAATTACTACTAAATTACTATCTAAATTAGGTGTGACTGTGAGCGTGTATGGTTGTTTGTCTATATGTGTCGGCCCTGCGATAGTCTGGCGACCTGTCCAGGGTGTACCCCGCCTTCCACCTGATGACAGCTGGGATTGGCTGCAGCCCCCCCCGCGACCCTTACGAGGACAAGCGGTTACAGAAGATGACTGACTGACTGACCGTTTTGTGTTTCTTTTGGGTTTTTTTTTTTTAAAGTATCATTTTAGCACCAGTGCCTAAAAAACCCAAACAATACAATTAGTCAACCTGACCTGCACGTGTTTGGACTGTGAGAGGATACCACTCTAACACCATGCTGCCCTACGCAAATGTGTATGTTCTATATACTCTGTACATACTTTAATTCATATTTACTTCTGTATTTTAGCCTGTATTTTAACTTAATATATATACTACTTAACCATTTACTTAACTAGTTAACTATTTTATGTCAGAGATTCTCATTTGGCTTTTACTAGCGTGATTCGCATATTTTAATACACAGTGATAAGCAATGTTATGAGAAAGTGGAGACACATCATCCATCTTTATATACAGTCTATGTTGTGCACATGATGACAATAAAGAATTTGATCCTTGAAACAAAGTGACATACAGGCACTCACTTCTTCTGTTGAATTTCATCTGACATCACCCTCCAACACTGAGCCTCAAGCAACCGCCACTACACTCGCCTTCACTCCACAGCGGCACCAACACTGCCAGCCAGGATTAAATGTTTGATTCGCTGCCACGCTAAAAATTCAAGCTCTCACAGAACTGGGAAGCACTTTCAAAAAAAAAAAAAATGCAACCACCAAATGGCAGTGTGTTGTGTTATATCCACGTCGAGGAGAGGAACAGCAGCCGGTGTATTGCATATTTACTCCCTGGAAATTTCATGTTTCCTTAATTGACTTGGTTTTCACAGCTTGCCTCGCAGCTCCAGCTGACGCCTTCAACCACTTACAACTGACAGAGACTGCCACCACCACCATATGTGGCATCGCGTGTGTGCGTACATCTTGCCCATGGCACGAGTTAACATGCATGAGATGAGTGCATAAGTACGACTGCTGCTTATAGTTTGCATGCATGTATGTGTGTGTGCATGTGTATTTTAAATGCTGGTGGTGGCTGATTCCACCTCAAAGGCAGCAGGGACGTGAGCATGGAGAGAGAGGTGGAGAGAGGAGAGGTGGAGAGAGGGAAAAAAAAATGAATTTGACTCCAGGCAACAGATGCCCAATTAACATATCCCCATAATTAGGATGATGTGGAAGGATGAGGATGGAGATGTGAGGGAAGGGCTGTTGTCCATCTCATCTGAATATTCATGTGACATTTTTATGACTTTTCAATTTCTTGCGGCACACAACGACACTGCTGTGTTCACCAATTAAACAACCTTGGTGCTTATGCTCATTAAAGCTGAAGGGGATCTTATTAGTGCTAAATGAAAGGGGCCACAAGTGTTGAGTTGTGTTAAAGAGGGTTGATTTGTGCAGTGATAAAGCATGAAAGGGCAGGTCGCCAAGAAACAGGATGGTGCTTTTAGACTGCCCTCTCTTCACAGTCGCATGTTTGCATTTTCTGCAGTGTAAATGTTTTGACTCTTTTAATTTCCCCCTTCTGCAATTTGTTATGTGCAAATGTATTTCCTAGAGTTCAAACGTGTAATAACATGGTTAAATGAAATTACGCTCCAGAGCAGAGACTGTGATCTTTAGCACACACGGGGGAGAATAATGAGGAAGGAAAAGGAGTCGACCACAAGCTCTGAGTAGCTGTCAGCCCAGCAGCGGAGAGCGGAGCAGAGTGCTGCACTCACTCCTCTGTCTTTGTCAGGAACTTCTGCTCCAGTAACTCCATCCGGCACAGCCATCAGGGCTTTTCTTTGTGCCCTCGTGAAGCAGTGGCCAGCTACTTCAACTTCCAGATCAATTATTCAGATGGCTCTCCTATAAATATCAGTGTGTTAAAAGGAGGAGATACCATCTGAGCAGCCTTCAAGAGCCGCTCGTGACAGAGCAAAAATTATAGTGTTTAATCTGTTGCATGACATATGGGTTTTTGAGAACCCATATTTCAATGCATTTAAGTTATGAAAATGACAGTACAGCCATTCCGCAGATATTTTAGGAAAGTTTATAGCGTGTATATGGAGTGTTCTTACTGTGAATTGTAAAATACTGGTGTTATACGAAGAGTTAAGTCAAGTTAATGTTATTTATTAGGGCTGCACCTAACATTTATTTTTTTATCAATTAATCTATTGATTATTGTTTCGATTAATCAATTAATCAATCAATTTTTTAATTGATCTAACTGTTATTTTTTATTACTCAATAAATATAACAACAGATTTACTGAAAATTACATTTTAAAATTTGATATGTCTGATATAAAGTCTCTACAAAATAAAATTAATGCATGAGCTTGTTCCATTCAAGTAAAAGGAATGTAGTGCATCTACATTTAGCAATCCAACAGGAAATAAATTAAACAATGTAACAAAATAGTTACTCTTTGTTACAGTGACAAACCTCAAACCTAGCAGTCCAACAAAACATCTTACAGTAAAATTAGTGTAATTTGAATAACACTATAACTTTTCTCTAACATAACTAATTAGAACTAGTACATTCTTTCTGCATCAAAATAGTCCAGCCTTAACTGGGCCTTAAGGCATACCGCTGCCTGCTGAAACGAGTGCTGTATTTTCATAAAAGCACATATTCCACTCATTCATGAAGGTATACAAGCTCCTGCACAGCTGACAACCCCATACTGCAAATGTTTCAAAATAAAATGCATTGTATCAGCAACTGATGGCATTTTGTCCACAGAGATACAGTAAGATAGCTTTTGTTTTGAAAGGGAAGCAACAAAGAAACAAACATCTTTGTATTTCCTCCTCTCTGTGACAAAGAGAGACTTTAAACTGCAGTATAAAGTGGTATCAACTAACGCGAGCGTCACCGTAAAAATACCGCGAACCACCGTTTCTGTAGATGGGCTTTAGCTGACACGCAGCTCAGACGCGCCTAACAAGCGCTGCTTGTGCAAGCAGTGGGTACACTCTAACCGAAACAAAAAACACACCCGGCACTGCTCACGCTCTCTTTTCACGTGCTGTGTGAAACAGTGCGACGCGTTGACATCACGTGAATCGCCATATTCACGTAATCGATTATGTCAATTACATCGATGGCACCCCAGTCATATTATATATAGTTAGCTAAATATCACAAATTTGCTTCAGAGGGTTTTGCAATCTGAATCACATATAACATAATCTATCTTTAACCCCCTTAAGGATTGTCCTTTTAACAAGAAATAAACCTTAGGGGGGTCGACCGGTATTGGTTTCTCAGGGCAGATACTAATAACGATTATCAGTAGTTAATGAGACCAATAACCAATGTTTGGAACCAATATGCTTTTACAAAAAAATGAAAATCTTTGTCAGTATTTAGAAGTTTTGGAATATAACAAACTCCAAAAAAAAAACTTGCCTTTAGCAAATGATTAATCAAAACTGAAACTTTCAACATCATACAAAGACACTTGCCAGCAACAACTTATTATAAGTGGATAAAAATAGCTCCCTGCAGTTTTACAAAGTAAAAGTTCCTTCCGAATTACAGTTTTAAGTCACATCATTGTCAGAAAGTGCAACAATACTGCAAACCTATTTTCTAATTTTTTAGTCTGACTATGTGAGGCCAGCTAAAGTTCTGACATTTAGCAATACTAGCAGGCAAGAGTAGACAGACAGAAAGTGAAATGGCACTTCTTCTACTGGTGAGAAAAGCAAGGACAGGATGAAAGAGGTCTGAAGAGCCTCCTACAGACAGAAGCCTGCAGTGTTTGATCAACCCTCAGCTGAGGACAAAACCCAGCCCTGCACAGTGAAGTGTCTGTCAGGTCAGCTGGTGCTGGAGCAGAAAGATGATTTCTAATAACTTGCTCTGTCACACAGAGACAGACTTGAGGAATCATTTTTATAACCCGTGGCACTCAAGCAGTGTTGGAATTTTTTTTTTTTTTTGGAGTAGCTCAAATATTCACAGCCTGTTTGATATTATGGTTTGATGATGAGGCATGGATCTAATCAGTGAGTTTGGGGAGCCTCAAAAAATGGCGCTGAAAAAACTGCGCCATCTGACAGCAGCTCCGCTTTGTGCCAGAGTGCTGTCGACAGACTCATAAGTAGCACATAATGATAATTAACACGCCAATTAGACATCTGCTGTGTTTCCAAGGCTGTCTTGAGAATAATGTGTTTACAATTAAGAGGAGGGCTCAGACGAGCAAAGAGGCCACACATCATCCTCTTAATGGCCAACGTTGGGCGGGACGACGGACTCGGGTGCGACGGCTCGGCTGCTCGCCTGTGATTGTTTTGTAAGTGGAGGCCCGGGGAGCTTGTCATATCTGATTAAGTGGAGGGAGATGCAGGGGCCAAATGAGCTGGATGGAGCAGCGAGCACCAGGAGCGACACATTACCACTGGGTGTCACCACTGATCACATCATATCATCGCTCCCTTCCACCCCTGACAACTCAGTCAATGGCTTAATTGACTGGGACCAGCACCGCTGTCACAACAGGTTCCAGTGCTCTGGGAAAAGCCAGGCCGCAGCACTGATTCACTCTGGATATTAAAAAATGGTTTTGTAGCTCAAGAAGCAAGGCTAGAGTTGAAGGGAAAATCTTTTTTTGACCACAAATTTAACCACAAGATGGCAGAGTTGGATTATGAAATGTGAGACGCTTCTCTTTCTTTTCCTGCTGTGTGTTTCTGTGTCTTTGTTTTATCCCACATCACAAAGTTTTTACTACTCTGCAATCTGTGTATGTTGGTGGGGATATTTTAAGCCTGTAGACGTAAATCAATAGTACTATATCTTAATGTCATGCCTGAGGACAAGCAGCTAAGAGTTTTTTTCCTCCTTATTGCGCAGAAACATCGCTGAGTCTGCCATAACAACTGCAGCAAAGTTGTTTCTCTTAAAGCTTATGAATTGTTTCTCTGTTTAAAAAAAAAAGTGTGGCTTTCTTGAAAAATGTAAAAGTATTGTGTGTTATTAGGGACTGTACTATATTTATCAGAGCAGGGGGATGGCTGAGGTGTGACTTCGTCTTTTTCACGTCATGACACTCTATAGAGCTACAAATATTCTTCCCTTGACCAGGGGTGTAGCATCAAATTCTAGGCCCTATGCATAGACTGTCTCTGTGGGTCCCCCTTCCCTTCATCTTGATATAGTATGTCTCTATCACCAACTTTTAATTTTTCATTTTATGTTTTACAAAGTCTGTTTGCTTTCTTTCCCTTCTTTTCTTTTGTTTAGTGATAAAAAATAAAATAAAATCCTATTTTGGGGGCGAACTAAATCATTTTGCAACTTTAAGCGGTAAAAGGGGCTTCCTTTGTTATTTTATTTCATTTTTTTCATACAGAGTTCAGTCTTTCTAGTGACTTCTTGAGCCAATTTAGCTGTGGCTCTTATTATATATGCAGCATCCCAACACTATAAATTATGCTTAAAATGCTAGTAACTAGTTTTAAACAGGAGTGATGGGACGTTTGGGTTTGGTTTTTGAAGGTAGCTACCACAAAGGTTTACCTGTTTTGGCTGAAATGTATATTACCCTACTCCTGAACAATGAAATGTTTAAACTTAGGAGTATATTCTGTATATTCACACTGACTGTTGCATGCGATTATACTTAAAATAACTGACCCCAAAAACTCTTGTAATAAAGGGGAATAACAGTTTACTGTATTTTTTTATGGTGTTTGGAAAATACAAATATTATTCACCCTATTCACAACTGAAAAAAATCACAACACTACCCATTATAACAAAAAATATGCACCTTTAAATTAATAAGAAACATTATTACTTTTAATCAAAGTTCGCCCAGTAAATCCATAAATTAGTTGATATTTATATATTACTTGAAAAATATGTTAGTCAGAACTGACTTTTACCATAATATTACAAACCACTTGGGTTGAAGCAATATACTGGTTTTAAGGTACACCGTTAAAGTTAATCATGTACATTTGCTAATCTAGATTATTGAAAAAAATTCAACTAGATGGAAAAGATCACCTTTAATTTAATAATTTTCAAAAGGGAGAGTTTTCCACATACCTCCATTTTAAAAAAAATGCTTTCAAGTATTAGTTATAATTATAAAGCAATACTGAAACCATAACTAACTCGTCTTTTTTCATACCTGTAAGGGTCATTCTGACTGATAATAATAATTCCGTGATACTGTGAAAACGCACATTTAGACGCGATATGGAGAAACTTATCGTAAGGAGAAAAACTCATATTGTTGCAAACGTACAATACCAAATCACAGATTTCTCAGTCGAAATCTATATTTCTCACCATTTTTGCCAATATTTCTTTTTACCGACTCAAAAATACTCAACCCAGCTGTGTTATCACACGCGCACACACTCACGCGCACACACTGAAAAAGTTGCAGACCTGAAAATCGCAAAGTCTCGATGCAATTCTTTTCCCTCAGCAGAGCAAGAAAACACAGAAAGTCTGACTTACATTTTTGCGTCAGTCTCGGAGACACAGTCCAGCAGAAACAGCCTGTGGCCCCAAAGATAAAACCAGACGGCAGCGGGGGCGACTCCTCGACAGGAAGCCCACAAACAAAAAGTCTTCTCCGGCAAATCGTCCTCTCGTCCAGCGATTCACCGACGTTAGCTTTAGCTTAGCATAGGCGTACATAACTTTTGACTTTATAAACCAAAATTAAACAATGCATTTTCGGTACTGTCCACAGCTGCATTCTCCGTATGTTTACTCAAACGTTCAACAGTCTTTTTAGTATTTTCGGTATTTCTTCTAACTGGGTTTTCTGCCGTCATCCCGGCCGTGTCTTTCGCTAACGACTCTGCTACGCACTGTTTGTGGCCCGCCCTCCCACGTTCATTTCCTCACTCACAACCAATTACAACAGGTGGCTTGATTGATACCTACAATAACCAATCAGATAAAGAATCTTAAAATAAAGGCACAATCTGTTGGGTTGGCGTTGGGGGGGGGGGGTAGTTTGCATACAATATTATTTAGAACTATTAATTATAACCATTCATTCAACCTACATCCTAACTTCTTTATGAGGTAATTTTCTCAATATCTCAGTTAACCATTTTTCTTTCTTTATAAAACCAAATTATTTTATGTTTAATTTCCTTAATGAAGTATTATCATTCACTTTATAAGTAGCTATTTTTTTATTCCCTATTTTACACCAGGGCTACATATATTATTCAAAAATGCAAACAAAACAAAACTTTTCACCACCTCCACCCCATAACAAAACACAAGTCCTTCCCTAGTTTTTAAAAAAATATTTGAAGGGCCTTCTCAGTTTTGCTCCTCTCCCTCCCCTCCTATAGATGATGAACAGTCCCTTGCAGCAAACAGTACATGAAAACCTCATATCTCCAGTGGGAGACATGAATTAATGAATTTCATGAATTTTCAAGTTTTAAGCCAACAAAAAGTGCTCAAAAAAATTCAAATTTGGACATCCACATTTCCATGACAACTGGGCAACTCCATCTGCTCAGGAAGATTGTGCGATAGGATCAAACGCCCAAGAACAGCCAATTTCCATCTCAAATTTGGACAATTTTCACACTTTAAGGTTAGCTGAAATTCTGCATTTTTTTGCATTGGCAATTCTGTAGCCCCAATGGCTAATAAAACTTTTCATACTGCTTCACAAAGTCCAAACTGCAGCATCACTGAGAACAACATGGATCCTGACAAGTCAACAGTGTGGAGATACAAGATTTTCAGCTGACACCAGCGATAGGGTTCAGCGAAATCACTTGCTGACGAACCGAGAGATGGGAATACTGGAATTTTCAATAAAAATTGCCCTCTAAGATTACACAGTCCACACTGCTGGAGACTGGCCAAGTGCAAACACACACACACACACACACACACACACACACACACACACACAGTGAGAGAACTGTCCCACAGCTCATTTCGTTATGCTGCCTGGATCAGATTTTGTCAAAGGTACACTGACCCAGAGCGACTCCTCCAGTTAATTATTTTGTAAAAATTAGTTTCCAAACATGTTCGTCATTTCCAAACTTTCCACACTGTTTATTGTAGCTGGCTCGTTGCTCATAGTGCACGGAGAATCTGGCTCTGGTTGCAGACTAAGCCCAAGTGAATGTGTTTCCAGCTCTCCTGCTGTGCGGGCGAGAGAGAGCCTGGATTTCCACTGGCTGGCGGTGAAACAGATACACGGTATTTGACTGATTGCGCCTTCCCTGTGTCTGTCTGCATCCTCCTTGGAAGCTCTGCGGGCAGAGATCTGCCAACAAAGTCATGTTCAAGGAAAACTCCCCATCTGTCAGGTATTCTATCTGGGTATGCATATGTTTATCTCTTTAATGATGGCCAAAACACAGACACAAAGAAAAACGCAGTCACGTACACAACTGAACGTCTAGGAATCCAATTTTTAAAATGTCTCTAAAATCACAAAGCATACGTCTCTCTAATGGATAGCCTCTATATTTTTTGATGACGTGCGATCCAGCGATCATACCCTTCAGAGAGCCTACACCAAAGTGCTCTGATGGAGACCAGCATTTGAGCATTAATCAATGTGAACATCAGTGGGTTAAACACTGAGGTCATTGCTCTCTGCAAGAAACAGTAGCCTGTCCTGTGCAGGTCAGTGGAAAAAGGATGGCTTAAAGTGATGAATAACGCGTGAAGGTAAAAAGGATTATTAGGATTGTTAGGTGCTGTGACTTCACAAGTAATGGCATTGTGCCAGACCAAAATGGAAAAAGGAAAGCCATTAAGCAAATCTCTTGATTTACCTTTGACCTATTTTCAACCTTGACCTGCTCATGAGCTCTTAGCACAGACCGCCTAAAAGAATGAGAGCGAGGAGGCTTAAAGCTTTCCTCACACTCGGTGACAGCGTCAGATAGAAATACACGAGGACCTCAGTGTCAAGCGGCTGCTTGTCCTCACTGAAAGGAGACATGGTTCCTGCACCTGGTAAGGACATCCCTGAAGTGTTTCTGTTTGATGGTGTTCCAGGTAAAACCTGCTGAGAGGAGGAGACTGCAGAACAGACTGAAGAGACTACACCTCCCAGCAGGCCTATGACCAAGTTGCCCTCTCAGTCTGACCCTAGTATTCCATAAAATAATGCATGTACAAATAATCCCTGCGGTTATATCTGAATGCTGGGTCACTCAAAGGTTAGATTCCAAGAGAAGAAAAAATATATACATTGTTTTTTTAACAATGAACCAAGGGCAAAGGTTTTGTTTTTACATCGGGGGGAACACATATGAAACAGGGGGGGTTGGGTGCCCTCCGCCAGAAATTTTGAGCATCAAACACTTAATTTCCTGCATTCAGGTGAATATTTATGTTCCAATTTGTGCCTTTTCTGCACGTCTTGACTACCTAATCCAGTATGGAGAAAGCAGAACGCCCCTCTGGTCTTGGACCATGGAACCTGGTTTGGCAGCGAGGTCATTGTGTGGCGGGTGGCAGGGGTTTGAGAACCAAACTCCTGGAGAGGGGCTCGACTCTCTCAAACTGAGTTTCCCAGGCTGAGAGGTGGTAGGCAGGTGTGGTGATATTCAGGGGCCCCCAGCTGAGCGCTGCTGTGCTGGAGTTCTACCTGGGGAATAATTGGGTCACTTCAAATTGACAAACTCAAACTGAACAGTGCAGTTTTGGGAAAACCTTAAAGACCAACTGCAAATCTTTAAAATGCATAATATGAGTAATGATCTGATGAGAATAATAGTGATTTTACGAAAATAGGGGTGGAACTCTCATTTGATGATTGTATGATAATGTACCAGACACTGGACAGGAAGTGCAAATGGGGGGTTCATTTCAGAGCATCTGTTGTGCCCTTGGCTGTTTATAACCTCATCTGCCTAATTGTAGAGCTTAAGGTACAGTCTGACAGTTTGCTTTCTGTTCAAGAGCTATACTGTACAAGATAATCAATATAAATCTCATTATGTTCCATTAAATATCAAGCTGGGGCCTGGAGGTGATCATCTTAATTTAGCATAAAGACGTAAAACAAGGGTGGGGGTGGGTGGTGGGGGGGTAGCCTGGTTAGTCCAAAGTTAAAAAACACACCAAACAGCACCTTTCACTAATTTACACACTGAATTTTGCTTGTTTAATTCAGTCAAAATCTTATGTTTAACGACACAAGTCATCATGCAGTGGGACTACTTCTTGGCTAGGAGCAGTGACCTCTGCAGGTCTGCACTGGTTGCCTGGCAACCTCATGGTGATGACAGGACTCCAGGAATAATTTTTCTTCTGTGTGTGTGTGTGTGTGTGTGTGTGTGTGTGTGTGTGTAGAGATTAAACAAAATGATGCAACATGAAAATCAGTTAGCTTTAAAAAACATCATAAACCTTTCCAAAATGTTCCAAAATTAGGAGGACAAAAGGAATAAAAACAGTGCACCACTACTGGACCCACTGACAGCGAAACTGAACGATTTTGCTGGCAACCTGTTGATAGGTCACCAACCATTCTATGTAACAAACCATTGTATTATTTTTATGGTTAACCTTTTCAGATAATAAGCCTCTATCAAGGAAAACACAGATGTAACACCTACTATAATCAAACTGGAGCAACTGTGAATGTTAAAAAAAATATATAAAGCAGTAGCTATAAACTCCAGACTTGCTGAACTGATTAGGATGACAGGAGTATGTTAATGATTTTTGGCTAAAGGTCTATCTGCTGTAGCCGGCTGCCTTCCCTGTTTCCACGGCAGCACGAAGCAGCTGAGGTGCATAACAGCACAGCAGCCTGCTTTCACATTCATAGAAATCCTTGCCATTAATTCCCAAGAATGGAGGTGAGTTCCAATGCTGATGAAATATATGAGAGGAGCAGAGGCAATTTCTATCTTTAAGCCAACAGACACTTCATTCTATCCTGGCTGGTTGGGGTGGTGTGGTGAGGGGTAGCGAGGTGATGTAGAGAGAGTGGGCCGATCAGTTTTTTAGATTTTTTTTTGCCCCGTGTCTGTAAGTCCCCTGCATCTCAATCAGACTATGAAAACTGAAAGAGAAGCAGCTGTTAGGCTGGTGATGTAAAAAAAAAAAATGCAATTCATGCCACAAACAAAACTGAGCTAAGGCATTTCCATTCTGCAGATATATTTGTCTTCCCCCTAAATCTCCTTATAGTACATTGCAAAAAGTGTGTCATACAAGCGTTGGCAAGTTGGAGCGAGGACATAAATGATTCACTGGCTCGCTGACTCCGAGAGGCCCACGATGCTCTGTGGGCGCTGCAGGAGAGACGCTCAATATGCAGTGCCGGTCGTGCCAGTTGGCAGCAGGGCACCGTCGGTTGGCACGGCTCGCAGCCCTTGTAGGTACTGACATCTTCAACAGGATTGTAACATCCCATATGCCCCCATTCTTCCACCCCCGCTCCTGAATCCAGACAACCGTCCTCACCGGAGCCTGAAATAAGACTGGGGCTCATACATACCGCGCTCTATCTCCTCTCAACATCTCATTATGCTCCCCGCTGCAGAGAGCGGGGGGCTTTTCACCGCCACACAGAAGCCTTCGGAAAATAATCAGGCGGCAGCTAAAGCACTTTTCAATCACACCAGTGCATAACAACCACTCACTTGTGAATTAAATGTCACAGCAGAAGCACCTTTATTTCTCAGATTCCAATTCCCCTCCTCCTCCTTCTCTTCTTCTGCACCGTCTTCATTATCTGACGCTGTTGGGAGCGCTGCAGCTGCAGCGGCGCGAGGCAGCAGCTGTGGCATGTGTTGAGCATCGCCTCCGTGAAGATCAGAAGCCTCCAAATCACCTTGTAGGAGCTGTACACAGATAAACATTGTGAGTTGGTTCACAGCTGGTGACAGGTGGAATCCCCGTAAACCCCAGATTATGTTATCTGTGAGGTGATAATGTTGCACGCTCCGCCTGACATCAGGTGTTTTATGAAATGGTCTCCTCGTGTCAGGATGAGAATGCTGCTTCATCCAACAGTCTCTAGCCTGTTTTACACTGACTGTTTAAAGCAGGAATATCACATCATTATGATTACAGAGCTGTCCCACCTTTCAGCCAACAACAGAGGTACTATCAGCACTGAATAGAGGTCTTTGTGAAAGGGACAACCTGTAGGACAGGATCATGGATGTGTGACAACAAGTTCTCATCCCAAGTCATCAAATATACCACTTTGCAGTGAACAATCACATCTACATATTACACTCCAGGTATCCTTCTGTGTCTGCTGTTGACATTTTACAAGCTGCTACCGTGATTTGAGAACAAATGCACATGGTGAGATTATGCTGCATGTGGTTATATTTAGGCACCAACAGCACATGGCAACCAACTTCAGAATGTCAGCAAAAGCAGGTATGGTGGAAAGGATGGTTAGGTTTAGGGAAAACAGGCACATGGTAAGGTGTAGATAAAAAAAACATGAAATTCAGACAGGAAATAAACAACAGACTCCTGCATGAAAGTCCAGGGTATTTTTTGTCCATCCAATGCCCCTTCACCCCACCCTTTAGGGACCTTCTTACTCCTTATATTACATTATTACTGATAGTGTTTCAACCTGACTTTGTCCAGTGGCATAATCATTTGGATGCATCAGATTCTGTATGACTAAGTTCTCTACTGGCGCCGACCATCCACATATCATATTTTTCAGCAACACAGAGTAGATGTCCTGATCATGATTGCAAACACTGGAGTTGCATTGTAGTGACATTTTGAGAAAGATGTGCAGGTTTGGGGGTTGCAAGCGTTTCATTTGACAGCTGTAACAGAGGCAGCAGCAGAGGTGTTGCTGCACGAGTTCCCCCGGTTGAAAAAAGAGTTTAAACTAATGCTTTCAGCACGTCATTATCTCATCTCTACCTCAAACAACGAAAGGCAAAGCTGTCAAACTGTGTTCTTTAGCGCTAAGTAATCTTGTTGATGTGACAGAGTACATTTCAGAGGAGCGGTCTGACCTCAGAGTGAATTCCTTCTCCTCTGCTGTGATATTTGAAATCCAGGGGAAAAGAAAAATTCTCCCCAAGTCCAGGGTCGTCCAAGTGAGTGAGTTCAAGTTAGCCTACCTCCAGCTCCCTGGATCGCTCATTAGGAGTTTGGCTGAGCACTCAAGGTTTTGTTTGGATGCCTCCCAAATGGAAACACACATCTGGATCCGTGCCAAGCTGTCAGCCTCGTGCATGATTTGCAGGGTGAATGATTGCTGGCTCCTTGGATAGAGCAGTCTCAGGGCCTGTCAGTGGAAAAAACTTTGTGTCCAAATGAGTAAAGCCCTAATCACTCAGAGCAGCTTGTTCCTACTCTAATACACAATTTAAATTTGACACAAAGCAACAGCTGAACATGAAGGTTTTCAGATAGTTTGTAGAATGTCCATCTTCCTGATTTCAGTGTTTTTTATACACAGGTTTCCTATTTAAAGCCGCACATCTTTGCCACAATGTCATGATAGCTTATAACGAGCAGTTTCAGTATTTAGACATGACAGAACTTTATAGAAACCACTAAAATTACTTTTTGGAGGTAACTGTGTGAGGCAACATCCTGAAATTTCCAAACATGTTTTACTATGCTGTATACATTTGTTTCTTCTTTTTACATAAGCTGACATCAGCTACATAGCTACACGTAACTATATGTAGCTACACGCTAACATCAGGGAAACATATCATCTTGGTTGCTGATGTTTTTAATTTCTAATTGATTTTGGCTCATATTCCTGTTTGAACCTTTCCGGGTTGTGACAACTTTGGTTTAAAAGCTTTTATTGATGATTTTTCATTGTCGAAAGTGCTGCTCTGTTACTCTGTTACAGTCATTCCCCTGCTGCAAGTGCACTGCTACATGTAGCTACATACTAACATCTAGAAAACATGTAGTCTTGGTTGCCAATTTCCATTTCTCCTTGATTTCAGGTTGCATTCCTACTCAAACATATTCTGTTGTTCTGTGTTAAGAACCTTTTAATGGTGACAGTAGAAAGTACCACTGTGCTCTGTTACAGCCATTTCCCGGCTGCGAGTACACTGTTACATGTAGTTACATCTAACATCACAGAAATATCCTGGTTGGCAAACCATTTATGCTTTTCAAACCATCCTGAGTTCCTGAAACTGGTATACCATCACTTTTTGGTTAGAAGTTCCTTCTTTTGCTTTATATGAACCTTTTGGGAAGATGAAAAATGGTGTCAACATGTGGAAAAGGCACATGTTCCACTTTATATTATTTTCTTATTGTACTTTTATGTTCATATTTTTCTTGCAATGGAGAGTTTTGCATTGGACAGTGTAATGCTGTCTTTTATTAGAAGTCTCCCTTTGGTTGTCATTCCTTCATCCTGACTCCTCTTCATCTTTCTCCCCCTTTTGCCTTTACTTCACTGGGCTATCCAACTGCAGTTATTAGGAGCACAGATTAAATGGATGGTGCATCCCACGCAGTTTGGTTCTATTAATAATTAAGCAGGGAGAATATTATGCAGTTCACATACTTAAAACATGGAGTTCAGTGAGTGGGTCAAGAATGATTACACACTGCAGGCTGACAGGCAGCGAGAAACCATTTGTTCAGCGGTAATTAGCCTAAATGATAAAGTAATGCACCCCCATTAGGGGAGAGAAGACGGAGCATTCAGGAGGAGACTATAACTGCAGATTAGTCACAACAGAGGCAGAGGATTTATGCACATGAGGACAACATCATCTCCTCGATTCCGTGTTTACTCTTGACGCTGAAAAACAACGCTGATTCATGTGTCTTCTGATCTGATAAAGAAACCGCACTCCAAACCTGCGGCAGTCATGTTTAATGTATTTATCATGTAAGTATGATGTCTAAATGGTGTCAGAAAGCAGCAGGCGGGCCCTGAGGGAGAGCTGTGACAGATATCAGAGGCTCCGTTTCTGACCTCCAGGTGAAGCTGCTTTACAAGCCTCTCAGGGCTCCGAGGTTCATCAATAATTTACTGCACCGCCAGTCATGTTAACACTATCCTTAAGAGCGCTCATTATCCACACACACATTCGACATGTATGCACAGACATTTGTTGGTTCACTCCCTTCTCCTCCACACACGCACACACACAGATCGAAGTTATAAAACGATCCTCATTATCTTGTATCATCTTGATGAGCTGCGGATAATAACAAAGCGGGCAATAGCTCTTGCAATGTGGTCCATTCACAGTGGATGGGGATTTAATGTCAAATATCCCAAGAACCATTGGATTGTCTGAAATGAGCACTTCTTTTTTTGTATCCCTCTTGGCACAAAATTGGAAGAAAATATGCAGCAGCTGTAAATGAGAAGAAAAAAAACCCGACAGACTGGCTGGAAAAAAAGAGGTAAAGTTCTTCAACAGAGATTTACTGTTCCACTTTATGAGCGCTGAGGCTGCTGCTCAATAAATCCTTTATCATTGTGCTTTTATTGGGAGATTTGATCCCAGCAGACAGATGGAGGGGGGCAGCGTTGTAAAAAAAAAAAAGTGCCTGACCTCACTCCAAAAACCTACGATGATCACGTCGGTGTTATGATGCTTGCTCATGTGGTGAGTAACGGTAGAGCTTCCCAGAAGACCCGAGAGCTCCCACTGCTTGTGCTGCCAGTGGGTTGTGGTGTGACACGGATTTAGACATCTTCACCAGCTCTATCATAATCACGTCAATAGAAATGCCACACAGAGCTCTTTTCATTCAGATATCTGGCCATTAATACAAAACTCTGAAATGAGCTATCATCATCGGCCGGCACAGCGGTGTTGGCAAAGAGAAATCATTCCTTTGGAGTGGAGGTCGATGTCATATAGATTGATAGGCACCTAATAAGTGCTTCTTTCCAGTGTTTACAGCTGCAGAGGTTAAATAAGGCCTGCTGTGGTTTATATTTCACAGTATGCTTTTTATATGAACATCGAGTTCATTAAAAAAGAAAACTCTTTCCGCACAGTTTGTACAGTTTGAGCTGATGAATATCAAACAGCAATTTTGCTCATCCTCCAGAACAGACTGGTTGCTATCATAACACAGTACTTTCTAAAGGACGGATCTATCATATTGAACAGGATACAACAGGCATTCATCTTGGTGACACACAGGCTTATTAGATCACTGCTGGTTCATATTGACTTTCAGGATGTGAACTTGAACAGTTGTTTTCCAGTGATGGTGTAGTCTGTAGGAGCTCTGAACCAAAGTAAAGGTCTGATTTCCAAGGTGGAAACACACAGGATATGCTTACAGTGTACGGTACAAAGCTGCTCTAACAAGTTTTGGGTTCATGCAGTGAGTCCACTGCTTCCCTTGCATTTTTATGTGAAGAAAACAACCCAATTGCCAGATAAAATGTTGGTATTGTACATTTCTACAAACAACGGATACTTTAAATTTGCATATTATTATGTAGTGGATACCTTGAAACTGTGCTGCTACATATCCTCATCTGAAGTTGTCACATATTGCTGCTTTGCTGCTACCACGGCGTCAACAAAAGCACTTGGTGGGATGACACTGCAAGTAGTCATGTTTAGGCAACAAAAGCACATGGCAACCAAAGCCAGGACGTCAACAAACGCACATGCTGGCACGCCTGGTTAGGATTAGGGAAAGTAGGCACATGGTAAGGTGTAGAAAACAATCATCACATTAAGACAGGGAGCAAACACTGGACTCCCACATGAAAGTCAGATATTTGCTGGATGCATCCACCAACCCTCCTACCCCCACTATAGGGACCTTCATACTCCTTAAATGACATCATTATCTGCAGCGTTTCAATCTGACGTATCACAGGGATGTGAAAGGTTGCTTTTGGCGCCAGGATCTTACACTGAAAGCATGGCAAAAGTTGCAGTATTTGACAACTTTGGAATGAGAACTGGCTGGGTTAGTTGGTATTTAGATTTAGGCACAAAAATCACATGACTGGGTTAGGAAAAGATCATGTTTTAGCTTAAAATACCCAGTGTTGGGGGCATAATCCCTGTTATAAAAAGCAACCCCTTTACAAAGCTGGAATAATGGGGATGGGTAAAAAAGACACAACCAGCTTATATACTATGTGACTTTGATATGATATGTATTGTTACAGCAAACACACCCTGGACACTTAATATTATTACTCTCCATAAACGCTCATTTGGGCCTTCCAGGGCTCGGCTGCCTGTACGTGTGTTACTGGAAAGTGAGCATTCGGCTGCCAGAATAAAGGTGAGGGATGTGGGCCTACCTGTTGCCTCCCTGTCCTGGCTATGAGGCATCAACTTGTACTCCGTCAGCTTGCTTTCCATGATCCAACATTTACTGCTTCACTTCAGCACTCATGACAGTTCATTTATAGACATTAAAATACACGGACAATAATAGAAAACCAAACTTCATGGGGAAAGGAGAAAACTGTCTGTCTTTTTTGCAGCACTCAGAAACATCTCTTCTCCCCGTGGGCTCCACACCTGGTCTGAATCCTGTCTCTTAATTACTTCTGCCCGCCCCCTTTCAGACTCACACAGGCTCCTTGGTAAACACAACCCACCCAGCCCTACAGCCATGCAGGACAGCCGAAAATGACAGTGTGCCTTGACAGTGTTAAACTTGAGAGTGTAATGTACTCCTGGTTTGCAGAAACACACATTTTCTTATGGTGATTGGAATGAAGACAATCAGCAAATATTTCAAGCTGCTTTATCAGTTATTACCTCAGATAAGTAGCAATACAATTAAATTTTATTTATAAAGCCCATTATCCAAAATCCACTATTTTCCTTTTCTTTATGAAATTATATATTTAAAATAATGTTACAGAAAGAATGTATGTTTTATTTATATATATTTCATTATTTAATTTTTTTGCACTTTTTCCTAGGTCATTTCATTTATTTTTTTTATTTTCCTGTAACTTTTTTATAAGTAATTTATTGCCAATTTTGGGGTAATTTCTTTTTAAGTTGCTTATTGCGTTTTTCAATGTTTTTGAATTGAATCAGATGCCTCACAGCAAGAGGGTCCCCGGTTCAAATCCAGGTTGGGGCAAAGTTCGGATCTTGGGGTGCACTTCTGTGCAGGGTTGGCATGTCCTCCCCATGTCTGTGTGGGTTCTCTCCAGGGTCTCCAGCTTCCTCCCACAGTCCAAAGACATGCAGGTCAGGTTAATTGGTGACTCTAAATTGCTATAGGCATGCATGTGAGTGTGACAGGTTGTCTGTCTATGCCCTGCGATAGTCTGACAACCTGTCCAACCTGCCCCCTTGCAACCCTTATGAGGACAAGCGGTTACGGACAATGAATGAATGAATGAATGAAGCTATTTTGCTTAGGTTTCAAAGGGTTAAATGACATTTCACAAAAATAATGCAAGATACCTTGTGGTAGAGTTGCTCACCATCCCATGAAATAAGGAATCACTCGCTAACTGGGAACTAAAATACATATTCCTTATTGAACTGACATGGGACATACTTTTTTCTGTATTTTTGAGAATCAATTCAGTGCCAATATATGAAAAAGAAATATCACAGGTGAGGGAAATTTATATGAGAGAAAAAGCCACTCTCCTGATCTGTCGTCCCTCAGCCTGTTGCCGATGAGGAGGAGGTGAACCGCAGAAGTGTAATAAGATGCACCGCTCAGCTCTGGAAAAGTTACCCAGCGATCCAGGCAGTCTGGTAGGTTTTTTGGAGGCTGGTGGCAGCAATCAGAGAAGCAGGGCAGAGTCAGAAGTCTTGGGATGACAGCATGTTGAATCACTTTAAAAAGTGGTTGAGAAATAGAGGTGAGCACTGCCCTTTCACAAGGGCACCCCCTATAAGGTTGAGTGGGCTGATTCTGATTGGTGGAGCATGTCCATGCAAGTTTTCACTGTGTATGCCTGTAATGATGTGCACACGGAGCCCCATTAGAGAGCTGTGCACGTGTGGAATAGAACATCATTTTACCGTCAGTTGTTGCCAAGGTTTCTGCAACTTCCATCTAAAAATGTCTCATCTTGCCAATTTGCCGGCAGACTCACATTGAACCTGTGTGATTGTGTGATATCTCTTAAAGCTCTGCAACAAGTGAGGAAATGAACCTTGAGTTAAAGGTCCGGTGTGTAGGATTTAGGTGGGTATAAAGCCAGACATTAACTTTACTATTAATGACTGCGTTTTTATGAGTGTATAATCACCTGAAAGTAAGAGTCATTGTTGTCCACAGTAGCACAGAACAGACAAATCAAACACTGGCTCTGGGTAGGGCCATTTGCGTTTTTGCATTTGCCACTGCAGTTCTCCCACATGCTTAGCACACGGGACAAGTTTTAGTTAGTTTCAATCTGCAGCCTCATCACTAAACAATCAAGCTCAACATTTAAACCAACAAAGCCAAGCAATCCTAGAGGTGTTGAATAGTGTGAAACATGTACAGTTCCAGGACAACTGAGCAAGCTCCATCAGCTGATGAATACCATGTGATATGGTCGAAAGCTCCAGAAAAAGTGAGTGATACTACTTTTCCACCAAAGTCAGCCCATGTACATAGGTTTTTTTTTTTTTTTTAACATGGCACAGCTTGTTAAAAACAGGCTATGGACTCCTTTCTCATTGTCAGAAGGCTAGAGCCATGTACCTGGCGCTGCAGCAGACAAGTGTGTTCTTCTGTTTTTTGTTTTTTTTAGTGGTGTGTCACATTTGATGTCAGGGACAGGCTGAAAAATACGCAGTATGAAATAAAATGTGAATAATAGTTATTTCTTTTTTAAAATATCTCTTACTTATTCAATCTGTCTTTCAAACTCAGTGCAGTCTAAATTGGAATAGTGTTTAAGCGCTGCTGTGGCGGGAACAGATGGCATTTTGTGTAGATGCGTCATTGCATCTTACCAGTAAAGAGACGAGGATTGGTGCATTCACCCGGGTGTTGTATTTCCATCACTCCCAGTCGGAGTCACCGCTGATAAATACCTGCGACTACTGTAGAGTTATTTGACCCAGGTGTGATTGCTGATTGTAACCTTAGTGGGTTTTTTTTGGTGCTGTGGAAAAGGGATTTAAGTGGAACTTAATCAGCTGTCCCTCATATTTCATATTCCCATTTCATATGCTGAAGACAACTGGACTTTCTTGAGTTTCTTGAAGAGCGGGTTCTTCAGTTCTTCAGAATTACCATGACTTGGACTACTGAGAATCTTCACCCCATATTTCACATATATTTTCGTATATTTTACATATTGCATGTGTGCTGAATTTGATATTTTCGACTCATGAGTAAAATAGGAAAATGAAGAGAAAGTGTTCATTTTTCTTATGTTAGTTGTAGTAAGGTATGAAACCACAAAGAAGGTTAGAGCAGCATTTCTTTTTCTTTGATTTTCAGTGTTTCTGGACTTGTTTCTGGCACTACACTGCACCAACACAAGCTGCTTCCACATTAAATTGTATTGATGTAGAATGAAAACAGATTCATTTAGTCCTACTTCATGTTCGTGGAAATTACGTTTGCTTGTAAGTGTGTCACTTGTGGTTTAAGTTTTCACATTTTTGGCTCTTCTATTTCCTTTCAGTAGTTAGATTTTCCCCTGTAAAGCACTAATGTAAACTTGTAGAACGGTGTTTGCTATTTTCTACAAGATCAGTTTGATACAGTACAGCTGGAGGAGTGGAGTGAATAAGAGCTGGATTTAATGACTCACTTGAATTTGCCTCTTGATGACTACGGCTCAATAGTGAGAAATAAACGTCAGTGAGCTGAAGTTGGTGATGATGACACACTGCTATTTAAACCGCCCGTCTTCCTCCGCACTCAGCCACCACTGTAAACATCACAGAATCTGCGGTTTGAAAGGAAATATGGCTCGCTTCACCTTCTGCTTCACACATTGCCAGAGTTCTGCATCTTGATTTTCTCTTCACATAAAAGTGGTGGTTTCTTATCTGCAGATGTTCAACCCTTCCTCAACATATGGAACTGGTCATAGTATGGCAGTTTGAGCTGGCAGAGGGCTCGACTTTTGTGGAAGACACCCATCTGGTTGGACACTGACCCAAACGGAAACGATCCCAGAGAAGCTGCTCTCTTTGAATGGACACGGAGAAAAAAAATGCGGCTCAGTTTTTCTGTTTGATGAACAAGAGCCACCAAAATGAAGTCCTACATTTCTTCCTCCTCCTCATAATTCTTTCATAGCTTTCCAAAGAATACAATAATGGATTAGTAATGTCCTGCCTGCTGTGTTTTCAAAATATTTGAGGACGGACTTTGAGAAACCTCGTGTACGAACACCGTAACAGCGCCTTAAAAGCAAACTTGTTCCACTTTTACTCCATCACATCAAACAGTAATTTGATTTTATGACTTTAAAGCCACCTTATATGTTAGGTTTTTGCCCTTGCCACTTGGGTTGTGACCTGAAAGCAATTTTCTTTTTATGATATACTTCATTTATCCCTCAAGGGGGATATTCTCTGTGCGCCGTCCTTACTGGCCCTGAAGCAGGTACAGGTTAAGTACCAGGGGCTCAAGGATAACTGGGGATGTAGAGCTGGAGGCGGGAAGAATACCAACATATCCTGCTTCGGCTGGGGAACAGCTACTGTAAGGATATTTTACTCAAGAGGATTTGCTGTCATGAAATTGTAAAACTTGAGTAAAAGCAATAACTGGCAGTAAAAAAAAATCAACACATGATCTTTATGGGGCGCACATCAGCTCACCTGGTAGAGCGGGTGGCCCATGTACAAAAGCTATATCCTTGCTGCAGCAGCCACAGGTTCAGTTTCAGCTCACTCTATTTCTGTCCTGTCGAATAAAAGCGAAAAAGCCAAAACAAACAAAAACAACAACAAACAAAAATCTTTAAAATACCGAGCACCTAATTCCCATAAGGTGATTTTATAATTTATTTTTATCTTGTGCACACAAGTTATCATATTGTGGGAACAAGTTATTATCTTGTTGTCTTGCTATAAGTATGCATATTATCTTATGCAAGATAACAGATTGTGTTAATAGGATAACTTTCAGCTTATACGCACAAGATGAATAACTTGTACGTATAAGATAATATGCTAAGCGTACAAATTATTCATCTTGTGCCTTGGCAACAAGTTAGCCTTTTAATGCAAGATAACAGATTGGGTGCACAAGATAACTTCTGCACACAAGATAAGAGGTTCACTTATAGCCTACATACAAGATAAATAACTTGTACACACAAAATAGCAAATTGTGTGCACAAGATATTAACTTGTTCCCACAAAGTTACTAATTTATTGCACACACAATGAAAGCATCTCTTTTCAGAGCAAAAAGGGCACAGTTGTATTTAATAAATTGCATAAACAGTACAACTAGTACATCCGTCTTTGCTTGTTTAATGGTAATTATTCCATAATTTTTGAATGTTCTTTTCCTCAGGAGTGTCAGCTGTCAGCACATAATCAGCACCTAGCAATCTGGACTGAAGGTAAGACAGGAGCAGGAAGTTCAGACATGCAAATGTTATTAATATCCGGAATGAAGAACCTTCGTTGCTCTTAACTTGCACGGGCAAAAGCAGGAAATTAATTTATGCTAATGTTCTTTTTTGCTTTTCTTTTCTTGTAAATGTTACTAATATGAGTTGCTTCTGTGCTCCCAACTCATGTTGACACAGAGGGACACAGAAACTGTTCATTTGTCAAGACATGCGAGAGCTAACTGTGCTGTTATTTTAAAGAAAAAACTGGACCCCCAGGACATTTAGTGAGATATCAACCACTTGAGGATTAAGAAAGTGATACTAAATGTATGACCTACTGGCCAAATATGGCTGGTTGGGAAATTGTTTTGTACTTTGAATGTGCATAAGGTGCCAGAGTGCATTAAAAAGCATCAAAGATAGAGCTAGTTTGTCAAGAAAAGATGCGGAGGGAGGATCCCTTGGACCCCCTCCCAACAGAGGCTGCGGGTAAACAGCAAATGTCTTTAAATCCTAGAAATTAGCCCCTGGCTTCCTGTCATTTTGCAAAAGTGGCCCCGAGGCAAAGCAATCTGAGCATCCCTGCACTGAGACCTCTTCTGATTCATTATTTATTTAAAGAAAATGTTTTACATTTTTTTAAATTCATGAAAATCCCTTACTTTTACATATTAATTGATGAAAAACAAGTGAAAAAAAAATTCAAAAACAATGCATAGTTTTGGAATAAAACCGTTTGTTTTGGGGTTTTTTTGTCTCTTACACCAGAGACAAAGTGCATTAACAAATGAACCAGAAGGAAATGGAATAGCCACAATCCCTTAGTGAATAACCTCATCACCAAAGGAAATGTGCTTTTAAAACAAATGTGAGCATCCACCTCTTTTCAGTGGAGTCATGCATCTGTATAGATTATCAGTGGCGACAAAGGAATGCAGTGATTGGTCGGAGCTTTTAGACGGAGCATTAGTGGGGGGCTAACCAGCCTCTAGAGGGAGGCGTGATTGAAAGCTGTTGTCAATACGAGGGCTCCCTCATGTCATATGTCGCCGCACTGTGAAGGCTGCCTCTATATGAACACACACTCACCGGGACGTCTCAATCAATAGTCTGCTCTCAGATCCATACACACTTCCTGTCATCTGAGAGTGTATAAAATGAAGATGTGAAGGTACATGTACGTGTGTGTGTGTGTGTGTGTGTGTGTGTGTAGATGAATCGCATCAATAAAGGACACAAAGCAGCCCAAAAAATAGATAACTTTAACAATTTTATTTGTGAAAAACTACAAGCAAAATTCATAAATAGACGTTTCTATTTGAAGCGGAGGAAAATGATCAGGTTAGCCTATAAGCGCAAAGTCGTGCACATGCCAGAAACATGTATTATTTTAACATTATAAGCTAGACAAGGAGCCGTGATCCGCTGAAAATGCTGCGTACATTTCCACACCAGGAACATAATGTGACCATTTCACAAGGGGAAACAATGACACATCAGCTATAAGTTAAAAAAAAGAAAGAAAAAAAAGAACTAAAACAGGATTAAACAAAGAATGGATTATTGTACTGTCCCTAAAACTTTTTTTTTCTTTTTTATTTCTTTTTTAAACCGAGCAATAACTTTAAAAGCATTGTACAAGACATTGTTATAGGAAGAAATGAGTTTGTATAATACACTTAATTGGAAATTCACGGTTAGGGTTATACAGTCAGTAAACAAGCCTTCTATATTTGGGTCTCTGACAAACAAAGCTAAAAAATGTAACCATCTTTACACAGTAAATTAAGGTTACTGGTCGCACACAAGAACAGAACTGCTTGCGCGGAAAGGAAACAGGAAACAAAAGACTTCAGCTCCGATGCCATCATTCATAGTGTTTGCTTTTGCACCTTTTTAAAATTCTATATACAAGCAATAACTCATATACTCAGCAAATGGCCATTTGTCAATAATTTAACAATGAATCCTTTCTGTTGGAGTACTCAGTCAAGTGAACGTGGTTGCAGATAAGGCAGGTGAGAAGATGGCTTTTTAGGCCCATTTCTAAGATTGCATTACAAAGCAAGGGTTTGTTTTTTTTATTCAGTAAAAATTAGACAAAACACCCCCCACCCCCCCACCCAACTTTTTTTCTTCTTTTAAATTCACATTGCTTTTCCTCACTTTGAACACTGATTCCATATTTGTATGCAATAAAGTACATAATTACATATTAACCATAGCTTAAGAGCAGAAAAAACCTCATGAACACATATCTCTTGGACTTCAAACATTGCTTACGACACACATATGATTATCATCCCTCGGTGTGAAACTGCAAAGCTTTTAGTCGACACAGATCAAAATCCTGACCCTCAGATCCAAGTATTGAGATTTTTGGGACTTGTTAAGCTCACCTAACGTGGTTTTAATTGCTCTGGGAGCAGCTCAATTGATGAGTCTGGGGGTGCGTTTTTTTTAGGGGAGCAGCGTTTACTGTTGAGGAGAGTGAATACGGGGCATACTGAGACTTGGACCCAGCAGACTGTCCCCACAGCTACCGGCTCACACCGAGTTGGTGTCAAACCGCCTGCACAATGAGGTGAGATCCACCACTGAGTGCAGAGCCAGTAGCATCCTTCGCCTCACAGTATCGACACTTCTCTGCCCCAATTTAGCCGTACACAGAGAAAAGTGGACAATAAGAACACCATTTACATGGATTATATTAGTCTTTATTTAAACTGTTATTCATCTCACACATTAGATAATTGCATTTCAAATTGTTATTTATCTGTCTATGTATCATGTCATTATGAAATTCCTTTGGTCCTTCAATAAATAAAACTAAGATATCATATACACATTTATTCTTTATACAATTTCATACAGTTAAAAGGAAATTATGTTGGTCTAGTATCAGCTAAGGTGAAAGTGAATTAAAACCCTTAAATAAGCCTTGCTGTTCTAAAAATTGAAAGAGCAATTGTGTTCTATTAACTACTGCAATATTTCTTTTTTATGCCTTCAATGACAGGAGTCTTAAATTAATAAAAAAAAAAAAAAAAAAAAGAAAGTTTTTGCAAATTGTTCCGTGTCTTTGCACTTGTTTTCTGGGATTGAGAGATTCAAACGTCGTCTTCAGGACCACAACGAAAAGAAAAAATCGATTTCACAACAGCTTGACACAACAGGTCTATATTACAGTTCGATATGGTTTTACCAAGTGGAACTGCGTGGAACCGTCCTTCAGTTGCCACAGAAAAGAAACGCTCTGGCTCGAGAGCTGAGAGGACAGCTCCAAACGTCGGCCAGAAAACTCAATATCCAAGTACGGAATGCAGAAAATATCAACAGCTTTTTAGTGTTTTACACAACAGCCTACACTGTACAGTTAAGGACATAAGATACTGTATAAGAGATCTGCTATAGCATACTAAATCATAGACAATCTAGTTGAAAAAGTGTCTGAACCTCAGGTGACCTTCTTCTGATGCACATTGACCTGTACAGGACGAGACGGACCTGACGGCAGCCCCGACAGTGTTCAGAGTGAGACAGTGTTATTGAGAGAAGTGAATTTGATTCATCAGCACTCTGTCACATTGAGTGAATGGGCAATCCCAGATCTGCAAAACTGCTTCACAGTGTATCTAGCACCAGTGTGTGTGTGTGTGTGTGTGTGTGTGTGTGTGTGTGTGTGTATGTGTGTGTGTGTGTCAAGTGTGTGGTGTGTGTGTGTCTCGAGTCTTGTCCTATCCTCTTCAAACTGTAATAAAAACACTGAAGGAAGGAATGATCGATCGGCAGGGCTACACAGCAAAGCGTCAACATAAAAAAAAATAAAAAGGAGAATATCAAAGTATACAGGTGCAACAGGTAATAAATAAGGGTAATAATAGTTTAAAGTTATTGAAATGATGGTGGTTATTGTGCCCAGCGGAGAATTCTTCTTTACAAAAAAACAAACAAAAAAAAATGTCGACTTGGCCTCACATCCACATACAAATATAAAACAATACATACAAGTGTCTGGATGCTACCGCGGGGGAGGTTGGGGGGGTGGGGGTGGTATTCCTTGTAGCCCTGCTCTCCTCGCCTGTGCCGCGGGGCATCATCACGAGGGGAGATCCTCGTTTGTTTCCCCGGCAGGCGACCGCACTGTTCCTCTCAGCTTTCAGACTCCTTTTAGCATCCAGGGGGGGTCATGGAATGGAGGCAGGGCAGCGATGGGAAAATCTCTCCCCCTGTGGGATCCATAGTGTCCAGAAATGTGGGAGGGGAAGAGGAATGGGGGAAAGGAGCGTTGGTGGAGCGAAATGAGGACGGGAGGACACAAGGACCTCAGAACGACTCGTCGTGCCCCACAGAGAGATCCCCTTTAGGCGTGGAGGCCCGCGACGAGCCCTTGTCCATGCTCTCGGAGCCGGAGCTCTGGTGCTGCTGTTCGGAGCCCGCGCTGGACGTGATGGTGGACGAGGACGTGGAGGAGGAGCGGGTCTTCTCCTTAAAGTCTGTTATGATCACTGTCACGTTCCCTACGGTGATCGCCAACTGCTGGGCAGTGCTCCGGTCGATGTTCTTCAGTTTGGGCCTGAGGGGCACAGACAGACAGACAGATGCAAAGAGAGAGAGAAAGAGAGAAAAACATTAACCAGAAATGGCAACCACAATATGTGAGTCTCAGCAACAACAAGGGGGAGGCTGCCAGCACTGTGGGGGCGGTTACACTAAATTGCTCAATTCATCGGGTGACACATGAACCGTCAGAACAAGTGTATATAAAGTGAGAGTGGGCGTTTAGTGTAAAAGATCATTTGTGAATCATTTAAGGTTTCCCTCTAGCCTTGTGCTGCATGACTTTCTCTAAAAACAAGTGCTGTGTAGTCAGAGATGTGAAACCATGTGTTCTGCCAAACGCAGTATGAGAGGCTGCTACACACCTGGAAATGTGCGAGTTCTTGTTGGTCTTGGTTGCTGATTTGCCAGACTGTATGCTGTGTTTGTCGCTGGGTGGGCTCTGATGGGTGTCTGATTTGGGTCTGGAGGAAAACAGAGACAGATCGGTGAGGATAATACAGGCGCTGACAACATCCAGAGCAGGGTTCCAACAGCTTCAGGCGAGTTAGATTTCAGACTTTTAATGCAGTTCAGGAAAATTCACCAAATTGAAATTGTTGATATCTGTAAAAACACAAGATGACACATATATTGTGACGATGTCTTGTAATCCCAGATAGGATGGGCAGGATTGGCATGACACAGAAATAATAAACAAACAAACTAACGGACATGTTAACTGGTTATTTCAAAATTTTACAATGCAACATAAAAAAAGCATTCATGAAATCCTATTTTCCATATCTGAGCATTTTTAAGATTTTTGAACTTAAGGCCAAAGTTTTAGATGAATGAATTCAATGCCTTTTAAGACTTTTTAAGGATCTGCTGGAACCCCGATCCAGAGACACACGTGAAGCCTCGACACTGACCTGGTCTTTTTGCTGCTGGGCTTCTTCGTGACGGCTGGGCTGATGTCCTTCTCTCTGTCGGGTTTGTCTTTGATTGGCTGTTGTTCGTTGTCGCTCTTCTCTTTCTCGGGAGGGGAGTCTCCCTCTGGCCTCACTATCTCGGGACGCTCACCCTCTGGGCGCCCCTCTCCGTTGGCGCGCTCCCCTTCGCCGTCCGGGCGTTCCTTGTCTGTGCGCTCGCTCCTCTCCCTCCGCTCCTTCTTGGGCGGAGGAGGCATCGGGTACTGCTGAGCCACCTGCTGGGCGACCAGCTGGGAGTTGATCCTGGGTTTCCTGTGGAGGAGATCCAAGGCACAAAGATGGATTAGCCTCGTAGTGGAGCTATGAGCTGAGTCTGGCTACGCACCAACGCAGTCACACTTCGGCTGACAAAGAGAGGTGACTGAACCTTCGGGGCCTGCGCAGTGGAAAGGAGCCGCGGCTCCCAGCTGCTGCAGAGGTGGGTTTGCGCAGCCGCTTCCTGGCGGAGCAGCTCTGTTTTGAGGGCTAATCTCATTAGCTCACGGCTGTAATAAAATGAATGGACAGGATCACAAGGTGGGACATTTGCAGCACGTCACTTAGGTCCTCTAATCTGATTACTGCAGGGTTGGCCCCATTTGTCAGACTGAGATGGAGTTGGACATGGTGTAGCTGCTCCACTGACTGAGCTCACCAGCAACCCTGGCTCCACTGCCAACCTTTTCAACTGAAACGTATACATAAAAACAGGGTTGCCCACACATTCATTCATTTGTGGCAGCCCGCCACTGTCAAAACATCTGACAACTCATTCTGATTTTATATTTTTGGAGCTGGTCCGTTCATTAGGGGCGCTATTGGAATATATATTGTTCTGTTATGCTTTTCACCATACTACCAGAATGCAGAGGGTACTCTGGGCATAGACGGGGCAGCAGAATGGCGGGTACAGTGATAGTGAAACTTTGAAGTGGGTCTATATGAGATACTTATGTACAGTCAGTGTATTACATACAGTAGGTGGCGGTCAGTGTGCTCCCGGTTTGCAGAAACAGACAGGGCACGAACCTTCAGGTCAGAAAGTGCTGTTAACAACTGTTTTGCAGTCCGACTGAAATGAAACTTCATATAGAAAACACTCTCAATACAGGGTCTACTTCCACTGACCTACGCCGACCTGTGGGATGCACATCCCGCCTGGGAGCGCTGTATGTAATACACTGACTATACATAAGTATCGCATACAGCTCCACTTCAAAAACCCCAAATTACCACTTTAAGTAAAAGTACAGATTTCTTACCGGAAAATGACTTATGTAGAAGTTAAAGTCACCTATTATATTACTTGAGTAAATCTTTAAGTATTTGATATTTTCTGTACTTTTCTGTACTAAAGTATTTTTATCCTGTTAAATGTACTAATGTATTGTAAGTAAAACTACAAGTAAATGCTGGTAATAAAAAGCAAGCGGTCAGAATTATTTCTTCATAACATACAGCACCTTAAAAATGAAGTGTACATTACGCTTGAAGAATAACAGACTTTTTCACAACTTAAAGGATTTTAAGAATAACATCCAGTTTTTCCTTCACTATTTTTTAGTAAGTAACTAAGTTGTTTGGGGGAAATGTAATGGAGTAAAGGTTTAATTTCTCAATACCATAAAAAGTCCAGGTAACTAATGGTATTCCCAATAAATACTCAACTACTCTTTGAGTTCAATCATTCTTATTCAGCAAAAACAGTAAAAGCAAGGAAGATAAATGTCACATGCAGCTTTCAACGAGTCCCACTGCTTTCCTAAAAGAGGCGTTCACAGAAAACCCATCCTCTTCTGAAAACATCTTCAGTGGCATTTCACCGCTGAACTGTTACAAACGTGCAGCCAGGGCAGCATCTTGCTCCATCAGCTGCGCACATGAACAGGGCCTGAAATTGTGAGGCAAAATGCTAACCCCAAGTCAGACTGCCTGAGCCAACACACACACCTGCAGCATAATGGACACCAGCTGGCAGCATCTCGGGGGAAGCGGAGGACCTGAGGGTGGGGAGAGAGCGAAGGATGACTGCAGCCTTCCAGAGACTCCGACTCAGCCGAGACCAAACTGCAGCCAGCAACATGGATAATCACAGGCCAGCACTGGGCAAGCATGGCGAAGAGTAAACCACAAGTACGCTCACACACACAAACACGCAGTTGAAAAGCTTAGCGTGCAAACAAACAGCCTGGCACAGCTCAGTGGCCGCTCAGGGGGCCTTTCAACAGGAACACAACAAGTTATACTAGCTAGCTGTGTATACCCAACCCTTCCAAACCCAATTCTACTCTTGGCAGGAGGAGTTATTGTGATATCCCAGCAGTGGAGAGGAGGTCCCTTGATCCTCAGGATTGCTTTAGGAGACCTGTGGTCAAGTAGGGAGTCTTGAAAGTTTTAGAAATGCTGTTAGTCTAAGCATCAGGCCAGAAAAACAAGTGTTGCTGCTGAAAAATGAAGCTCTCGCGGTGAAAACAAACGCTTTCTGCTTTGCCACGGGACCGATCTAAGAGCTAAAGCTGTGGCAAAAACAAAAGCAGCTCAATAGCGTGTCAGACTGATGACTCTGATTTCAGGGGCTTGCTGTGGAGAGTGGTTTTTCAGACAGCTGCTTAAGTGGTTAGCCTCAGTGTTTCAATTTGGCAACATCATATTGCCAGTCCTGTTACTTGTTTCTGCACTTCCATCCTCGTTCACAATTGACACTCCACTCAGTCCATCTATGGCTTAGTAGCCAAGCACTTTAAAACTCTTACCATCCAATTCTTTTGTAACTATTTTCTCTACTGCTCCATCAAGCTCATTTAGTCTCCTCCTGCTGAGGCCTGTTACAGACAGAGGGGGCCTTTCCTTGAGGAGGGGGTGGGGGACTGCAGCTGATCAGAAGGCAATCAATCGAGGCATAATAGAGCATCATGTTGTAATGTTGGTAATACACTCCATCATTACGCTGGCTGTGGTGCATGCTGAGGAGCCCTGGGCTGTTCATCCACTATCCATTAGCTGCCTTGGTTCTCAGGCCTCTGTCTGCCTGCTCCCATGTGTAAGACACTGTTTGGGGTGGGTGAAATTAATGGGTGATACAGGAGTGAGATTTTCTTCCAATTCAAGCTTCAATTGACTGCAATTCTAATCCAATCTAGAGTAATAATCACTTCCCATGTTTAGTACTGTTTCATAGTAAAAATAAATAACTGCAGTGCTTTTAAACAGTTGACTGGTTACGTTGATAACTTATTATTTACAAAGAGAATATCAGGGGTCTACTGTTTTTTAAATGCCTTTCGCAGATGTTTAATTAGAAGTTCAGTAAAAATTCAAATAAAAAAAGAATAAATAAAAGTAGCTCCCTGAGGTCTTACAAAGAAAAAGTTCCTCCCATGCTGACACTTTCTTTGCGTGTACTGCAGGCTGCCCTCCCTGGTGTTGGTTGAGTGTAATACGCACACTTTTTCACTAATTGATTTTATCGGCAATCATTAAAATAAAATGCCAATACAGATAATTGGCAAAATGCCAAATATCACCCCCAATGATCAGCCAAGCTGATAATCTGTTGACCCCCACTGATAATGGTGAGTTTACAGCATTAGACCTCAGTGTCTGTGCTGACACCAATTTGCAATTAGAAATTCCTCCAGACTCCTGTTCATGTCTGAGTCTTGCCTCATTCCCATGGGAATCTTGATGAGAACCTCCGGATTCCCGATCCGATGTCAACATCTGGCAGGAAAACATCAGCATGCCATGGAGAAAGCGCGACGAAGAATTCCGGGGAGGCAGCTTGTGGTACACGAGAAACAGCAGTGAGCAAAGCCACAATAAAGAAATATGCTCACCGACATATTTACCCCTCATGAAAAAAATATTTGTCTCTCAAACTCATAGCCACGAGAAAACAGATTGTCAGCGCAGACAGCATCCAACAGGACCAGAAATCATTTTGTTTGACAGTCAGAGCTGTTAGCCAAGAAGGTGATGAATGAGTGATTGATTGACCGATATGCTCCACGCCCCTTTTTCGCCTGTTTGCGGAGCTCAAGCCCTGGTCAGAGTCGGAGATTTGTGTCAGCGGCAGCAGCGGTGGCGGCAGAAGCAGCCTGGTAGTTAAGCAGTGATTCAGTGCCAGCTGTAAGTCAGCCATGAGTTGCTGCTGGCATGACAGAGCCACTGCTCTTTTTGCCCCATTATTTACTTACTGACCACACACCATGGCTTTTACAGCAGCGCTCTGTGGCTCATTAACATGGCTGGAGATTCTGCATGACACCACATCTGTGTGTGTTAAATGCATTTATGAAACAAGTTGCAACCCTGAACAGCTGGATAAAGTCTGCCCTAAGAATATTTCATATTTAAAATCAGTTACGGTTCATATTTAAATAATCTGTCCATTGTAGAATCCAAGGTTTCCCACACATTCATTTATTTGTTGCAGCCTGCCATGATTAAAACATTTGCAAACACAAATAGGTTTTCTATTTTTGGAGCTGGACTAATAATTAATTAAGAGCGCTCTTTGAATATGCTCAGGGTTCACACACATTTTCATGGACAGCGTTTCAAAACTTTTCCATGACTTTATAAGGATAAATAACAAAATATGAACTTAGAAAAGCATGCATTTTACTGCGTTTGTGGCACTTTCCAGCCTAGTAACAGTTCTTTTCTAAACACACACATGGAGGAGTCTCGCTAATGAATGCCGCTACACTACATCACAAAAACACGCAACCTGTCTCAAAGGGGAAGGCTTGGCTGGTATTAGTCATGGAAAATGAGAAAACCACACAGCAGCATCAAGCAGCATCTTAGTTGTTTGTTGTCTGTGATATGCCAACTGCTAACCTGCAGAAAATACATTTGCGGTTAATTACATTACGTGAAAGGTTATCACTGGAAGGTGACTGTAAAAATTTATTTCATTACACAAAAAAGTCCATAACTTTTCCAAAACGTTCAATGATTTTTAGGATTTCCAAGACTTTTCCAGGCATGTAAAACAAGATTGTGAATTTGAATGACTTTTCCAGGTTTTTAACAACCCTGTATGTATTTATACTGTTCTGTCATATATTGCACCACACTCTCGGATTACGAAACATCCTCTGGACACAGACAAACAGCAGAATGTGAGGTGCACTGACAGTGAAACTTATCTGTTCATTCTGCTGGGTCTAAAAGTTTGCATTCATTTGCAGCAGCTGCTCCTCACATCCATCGATTTTGTCATTCCTGACAAATCAATAGACCAATTATCAACCACGCGAATCACAAACTGCTGCTGCTAAGGAAAAATAGAACTCATGGAGATCTCTGCCTGCGCTATGTTCAGGGACCCGCGAAGGCCTCTGGATTAAGAGGGGTGACACAGAATGATACAAAGGGACAACGGCATTAAAACTAAACAAAAAAACTATCTGTGGCAGCCTGCCATGAGTAAAACATCTGCTACCACAAATAGATTTTATGCTTTTGGAGCTGGACAATTCATTAGGAGCGCTGCTGAAATATATATACTGTTTGTTTATTTATTGCACCACATTCTTTCAGCGTGAAGCGTGCTTTGTTCACAGACCAGCAAAAGTGTTCATATTTAGAGAGGTGACACAGAACAATACAAAGGGATACAGGCATTTAAAAAACAAAAGACAAATTGAGAAAAGTAAGAGTAAGGAATGTACTAATTAAACTACAATAATGCTGAAAATGACTCTACGACTTAACCAAAAGACATCCAAATCAAATCCAAAACATCTGTTTCAAAAGCGTTACTGAAAATGATCCTAAGAGCAGGACCAGGAGTGAACTCCAGGGTCCAACTGCAGAGATTGCTCCAACCTCCCCGCTGCTGCCAATATATTCCTGGGGATTCAGTGTGAGGGTGTGAGTGAGAGTGTCAAGTGTATAAAGCTTGCTGTCGAATCATTTCCCACTGTGAGGGCTTACAGCTTATTACCTCCCCTTCGCACAACAATAGGCCGTGATTGACAGCTCCTCCTATGCTTGGCCCTGAATTCCACCATCTGGGGGAGGGAGGTGGGGAGACTTCCTCGACGGGATGCCCCAAAATAACTATCATCATGCCTAAAAGCTCCTAATTCAGTCAGACTGACACCCATAGTTAGACCGCTCCACTCAGCCTGAACCATCGCAGACAGACACACCTCTGCTCAGCTGCTGCTCTTGCTGGCCACAAGCAGCCGATACTGCACGCCAAGGGCAAAAACTGGAGCCGCTGTTTCAGGGGGAACTCTTTCTAGACAAACCGAAAAACAATGAGCCACAGCACTTCATGGAGAGACCGAGTAATGAAGAGAGGGAGCGAGCGATGGAGAGTGTGATAGAGAGAGAGAGAGGCGCAGGAAAGCCCTCATTAACACAGCTCTTTTATTTGAAGTGCTGTGTGGAGGACAAGCAATTATTTCCTGCCAGGCTGAGTGAATGCAGTGGCAGACAGCTGAGTGTAGCGGAGAGAGAGAGAGAGTGAGACAGAGAAGAGTATTCTTCGACCATGGACGGCCCCCGCTGAAGAGCTCAGACTGTTTAACATCGCCAACTCTCATTCAAACTCTGTAAATAACTGCATGTAAGCAGTAGGAACGTGGGCTCCTCGTCCTCTGTGAAGCTGTTCACAAACATGAATCATCTATTCATATGCATTCGGCAGTGACCTGGTTTCCCCCTGCATAGGACTGAGAGACCAGCACAGCCTCAGCCTGGAGCACATCTCTCAGATCCAGCACGTGACAATGCCACAGGGCTTTAGTTTGATCACAGTACCTCCCTATGACGTGCTGGCAGCCATGTAATCAATGATCTACATGAACTTGTCTGTGTCAACACTTGCTGTGCGCCTTGATCATTATGTAGAAACATGTGATGCTCTCCCCTTCCCTTTAATAGTTTGCAGGGTGATGGAGCAGAGCGCAGAGCTGCCTGCCTGTGCTGCATCAGATGCGTTAACCAGTCAGCGGGTATATATATGTATATCAGTGTGCTCTATTGTTCTGTTGTTGAATGCTGGACAATCTTTCCAGAGAGACTTGATGTATGCCTGGGAGGAGCACTGCATAGCCCTTGGCTGACTTCCATTTTTCTTGAAATAGTGCAAAAGCGCAGAAAAAAAGTGGTGTGTTTGATGACTTGTGCCAAGGGCAGCATTATCAGAATGGATTGTTATCCATATAATATTTTTACAATATATGCACCACACAGACTTTAGTTGTTTTTTCCCCTTTAAATGCATGAGTGTCTCTCTTTATCATTTCGTGTTTCCTCTCTAAATTCCAAGGTTTTTTACTGCTCCATTTGTGCCCAGAGTGCACAGAGTGATCAATAAACAAAGGATAAATATATTTCAACAGCACTCCTCATAAAATTTCCAGCTCCAAAAACAAAAAAAATCTATTCATGGTGGCAGATACTGTACTCGTGGCAGGCTGCCAAAAATAAATGAACATGTGGGAAACCCTGCACTCTTAATGTTTAATAGTAACTAGAGCTGAAACAATGACTCAGTTGGCAGGAATTTAAATCAGCAGCTTTTCCAATAATTAATCAAATCTTTTAAGTCATTGTTTAAATAAAGGTGCCAAAAATGAACAGCTTTTGGTTTCACAATTGTGAATATTTGCTGGCTTTCTTCATCTCCTATATTAATAGTTAATAATAGTAATTAGACTGTTGGCTGCACAAAGGCAATTTTAATTTGTCCACTTCGGGTTGGCATTGTTACTTAATCTGTCAATTATTTTCTTGGTAAATTCAGAAACCAGAAAGAGTGAAGATGCCCATCACAACTTGCCAGAGCAAAATCTGAAAGAAGTTTTATCCAACCAATGTCCACAAAAGTATTTATTTACAATTGAAAATAAAACTGCAAATCTTAACATAGGAGAATTTGGAATTAGCAAAAAAAAAAAATGTTATCAACGAATAATTTTATGTCAATCAACAAATGAATTCATTATTTTAGCACTTAAAGTAACATTTGTATTTTAGACCTGGTTTTGACTGAATTTTTCAATAGCTATTGGGCTTGTCATGTGTTGTAGACCAGTAGAGATTATCCTGCTATGTCAAAAGAGAATATGTTATAAATGGGAACATGACTAAACTTATAAATATACTTCCTGGAATGTTAAATTGAAAACTGACTAATACAAATACCACCAGACTGTGGGACTTGTGCTACTTGTGAGGGAGCTCTTGATCAGTCTCAGCCTGAGGTGACTGGAGCAGTGTTGTCACCTCCAGCCATCCATGGGTAGCGTAATGTGTGTGAGTGAGTGTGTTTAGGAGGTTGAATGAGGATGGCACCTGAAGAGCAGCCTGGGGCTACAGCACTTCTTGATTCATTCCCACTGCCCACCAGAGGCATTAAGCATTCATCCCTCCTCGAGTCCCTTCCAGTCAGGACTTTGAGGGCTTAATGTTCAGTGTTTCCCCAAGGTGACTGCTGTAGGGTGGTGGATGGGTTGTGGGGAGGGGGTACTAAGGGTGTAAATCACAAGTTTCATCACAATATTATTATTATCGATTGAATTGACTGTACTATCACACATGAAACATGGCTTACCGACCTGCCAGTGCTGTACAATTATACCCCACCCCCTCCACCTTAAGGGATGGGAATTGATAAAATTTTATTGATACCAGTGCCATTATTGATTCTGCTTATTGGTGCGATTCTTTATTAATTCACTAATTCCCTCCATGGGTTCCAAGCTTCAGCCAACTGTTTTATCATCTCTTTGAGTCTGAGCACAGTGTGAATGAAAGGAGAGGATTTTTTTCCAGCATTCTTTTTCCTTAGTCGAAGAAAAGAATCTGCTAAGCTTGCCTGCATAGCGCTGATGTTTTTTCAACATAGGATACTTTTCAAGAAAAGATAATCGTCAATGATGCTCAGTAGGTGTAAGAGTGCATACTTTGATCTTTAACATTAGATCTTTAGATCTACTCATTACTTTGAACAAAACGGAACAGTAACAGTTGGTGTGGCAGTGCCTGCTTTCCTTTTCAATAAACTTGCTCTAGATGGCGACGGCTCCCGCCTTCTTTTTATCTCCCGCTTCTCTCACGAGATGCACTCTCCGCCCAAGGATGAACACTTCTTCCTCTATCATACACATGATCTCAGCATTCGGGCTTTCGTTAGCCCGGTAGAGAGGGTTCATGATTTTGAACTTGCACACAAGGTCCTAGCTTGCTTCTGGCAGAGCCCATGGCCATCACTCCACACTTCAGAGAGAGGTATAAATGGTGTGACCACAATCAGAGCTCTAAGCTCCGACTATGGTTTAATAACACATTTAGTATTTTACAAATTAGAGTTTTTGATTTAATGAATGTGGGTGCTGACATAAATTAACTAAATGGATTTTGTTTATCTAAAGTAAAGCAAAATGACATTGGGGCTGTGTGCAAGTGATGTAATTGGTGTGTAAACGGTGCTGTGGTGGTGTGTTGTATGCTATATAGACATTGCAACATGTATGTTGCACTGTACAACCCTGACGCAGCAGTGACGCAGAACTGACACAGAACTGACACAGAACTGACGCAGAACTGACACAGAACTGACGCAGAACTGACACAGAACTGCTTTTATCTTTTTTCTGTGAAAGAAATTGGACCACTGCTTCTTGTTCTGCCATAAGTCCTTCTTGTTGTAAGCTTTGTTTTGCAATGCAAAACTGTCAGAAAAACAGTCCAGCATGAAGGAATAAACTTGGAGGCATATGATTCCAATTAATCAGAAGATCTGCAACCAGCTCTCGGTTCCAGATCCCTTATCCACCTTAAACTTCATTTGGGAGTCCGTGAAACCGTGAAAGCAATGTTTCCATCAGGGGCTCTGTGTGCACAGCAGGCTCCCAGTAAGCAAAAACGCCCTACACCTCTACCTCAAACAGCAAAGAGCAAAGACATCTCAACTGTAAAAACTGTAAACCTCATGCACCATGCTGGCTGCTCGGAGTCTAGTTTTCTGCTTCTCCTGACACGCTGAAGGAGTCCAACTGTCTGAGTTTGGCTGCCTTTGAGATAGACAGACATACGCAAGAAGAAAGGAGGTCTATGACAGAGGCATTAAAAGAGGAAATGTCTAAGTGTGTGTCTGCTAAAAGACTATTCATCTTCACACTGCAACTCTTTCCCTGACCGACCTTTCAGGCTCCACACTGCCTGGCATTGGGCAGACTGACAGCGAGTCATTGCAAAGGCACTAAGCACGTATGAGCTCCCTCCATCAGCAGCGCTATGTCACATTTCTCAGTATCACTCTTTTGTTTTCCTCTTCTCCATCTCTTTGTCTTCACCCCTGCTCTCTTCTCACTTTCTCCTTATGCATTAGACCCCCTAACTACCATTGCCCTGCCTAAATCGTGCTGGCTTTAAGTAGGTCGTCTTCACCTCTCTTAACCCTCTCTCCTGCTGTATGCTTCTGGTGTGAAGGAGTTATCTGTCAAGTAGAGCCGCTCTCCCCATCTTGCTGCTGTCCTGTCATCTTCTTGTCCATTTGCTTTTGTATAAACAGCGCCTGGTTTGAATTTGCAGAACTGCTGAAGGGGACATTGCACCTTCACAGCAGGCTCTCGTGTTCTCCAACAGCATCAAGGAAGCAAACAGCAAGTGAGGACACTCGACACCAAGAGGTCAAACACAAAGCCACTACTGACTAGAGCTGGGTTGATTTACAGTGTTGCCAGTCCTGTCTGGTGTATGAGCTTAAACCAGGTGCAAAATAGCTGAATAAACATTTGTCATTGTAACACATGGTGGCAATTTTAAAAGTAACTTACATCACAGCACTAAACCAAACTCAACTGCATTATTAATACGCAATATGACAGCGCGATTATGTTTGTAAACAAACTAACAGAGCTATAAGTGTCCAACGGGTTGTGTTTAATTTACTTATATTTTACAGCAAACATCTCAATATAAAACTTGTGCTTTCTGATTTAGAACATAACATTACACATTACAAACATAGGTTGATAGCAAGTCAGCCACTCACACATCTCTTAAATGTTTACATCTCCAGTCTGATCTCAAGTGTACAACTGAACCAAACATGGTTTGTCTACATAATGTTAACTAAGGGTTGACAGACTATCAGCCTGATTGATTATCAGGGCTGATATTTTTACATTGTGCCGATTATCTGTATCAGCGTTTTAGTTTAATGATCGCTGATAAAATTAATTAATCAAAAAGTGCAAAGTATCAGCATTTTACTTTATAAGACCCCCTTTTTTATTTCTTTTTTTTTTTTTATTTAAATTTTTCCTTGACTTTATTAAAAAAAGTTCCTGGAGTTTGTTATATTCCAGATTCTAAATATTGACATAAAGATTTTCATTTTTATTGTGAATGTATACTGGTTCCAACTATAGGTTATTGGTCTCATTAACTACCAATAGTCATTATTGGCCAAGAAAAACCAATATCAGTTGACCCCTAACGTTAACAGTGAATATTTGATAGATGCGGTGTGGACAGAGAGCTCCAGTGTTACACGATGCTTTGTGACAGATATGACACTCGTTCTCATTGGGACACTGTGTTATTAAGTTCCACTCAGGAGCAGCTGCTGAGTCATGTGGGATACCTGATAAAATTCACTAAACTGGTCCAACCAAACTCTACTAAAGACCACTGTAGCCACGATTCAAATCCATCAAACTTGTTAAATTTTTGGTCTTTATAATGCTCTGCCACACCACAGCTCAACAGGATCAAACCCTTCGACTCTAACAATTACTCTGGATTCACTCTCCATCTGAAGCGAATGACATGTCAAATGGTCCTCCACATGCATGGATGGTGGTGCTGGTAGAAACAGAAGAGGCTGTCCAGTCTAGCTCTCTCCCTCCCTGGGTAATGATGTGCTTCAGCCCCTAGAGACTCTTGGCTGAGTGAGCACATCCCCCTTGCAGCCATCCATACCCCCCTTCCTTCAACACACACATATAAATGTCCAGACGCTACACTCCTGTCTGTCCCTACGCCGCTCCCCGTGTCCTCTCATGCCCTCTCCTTCTCCTTACTCCTCAGCTTGCTGCGACTGCACACTTAACATCTCCCTCACTCCCTCTCTCCTTGTCCTCATATGCTCTCATTCTCTATTTCCCCGAGACTCCGCACTCCCTCACCGTGGCACTCATTTGCCTCATCTTTTTCGTGAGGGGAGGAGCTCCCGATTCAACAGCTTTCTCTCGCAACATTTCTCTGTTTTGTCAGATTGCCAAATTGGCTACTGTATTTAATCACTCACACTCTGCCAAATCCCATGAAGTAATTAAGAACTTTTAAATCCGGCAATTAACATGTAAAGATTAGGGCTACCCGCTCGTGCTTAGGGCTTTAGTGCAGATGCTGATAATGCTGGATAAGCAAAAGCAGTTTCCTCGGAGTGGGGGCTGCTGTGGGGGCAGGCGAGGGGGGCGAGGAAGTGCAGATATAAATTGAGAGCTAGCATGTCCTTCTTATGTAATTCCATTATCCTAGACAATTTGCCTTAATGTGACAGTGGTAGAATCCATGGATTATAATGACTCTATTCCATCATTGTAAAACAGAGAGGCATGCACGCACGCACATCGGAACACACAAACACTGACGCACACTGCAATCATTTTCCAATAAATAAACAACACTAAGACAAAGACAGAGATGCACTTTTACTTATTTGGCCTAAATACTAACTCGTGGCTTTAGGGTTGGGTCTTTGTCAGATTTGATCCATTCTGATTCTGTTTATCAATCCTGGTTCTAACTTTCATAATCTGTGGATTTATGAGTTTCCCATATGGTATTATAAAGTCACAAGCTAAATGCAAAACACATTTACTTAAGTACATTAACATCTGTGAATATCTAGAGTCATGGACAATTACAGTGACTGCCTGTGGTTGATTCATGTAAGTCTGCCAGAGTGAACAGAAAAACATCTTCACATTAAAATGTTTGTGACAATACTTGGACATGACATTATTCACATTAGTCTATACAAGTTACAGGTGTGGGTAAAAAACTGACTTAATAACTTAATTACTGACTTGTAATTTATACAGAATGGCATCACCTGTTAACTGATTACAAAAAAAGCTCTCAAGTTTAAACCTACAGAGACAGCCTGTTAACATAAACACAGAAAAAACACAAATTATGTGTCGAAAATGTGTCATGTCATTTAGCGCAAATTTGCTTTTTTTTTTTAGAGACACCTTTAAATCAAATTTTCCAGTGTCAATCCAGATATCTTTGACATGTCAGGCGTCATTTTATTAAATAATCTGAACAGTAGCTATTGAGACAACTTGGCAAAAATTTAGACAACATCGCTGTTCCTTTTCTCTTTTAAATTCTCTGTCTCAAGGTTTCCCATACATCAGTTTATTTGTGGTGGCCCACCACGATTAAAACATCTGTCACAAATAGATTTTCTATTTTTGGCGCTGGAGCATTCACTAGCAGCCATGTTTAAATATATATACTGTTCAGTAGTTCATATCAGTACACTTGTAAGAGCAAGTGCACTCTGGGTACAGATGGAGCAGCAACATCAGGTTGATGAAAGTGAAATTTAACCGTTTATACTGCTGAGTTTAAAAGTTTGCATTCACTCGTGGCAGAAGCTAATCTCAATCATCAGTGTGCTTGGCTTTGAATGAATCGACAGATCAATTATTCGCCCTGTGAATCACAAACTGCTGCTGAGGAAAAAAAGGATAAATGCATGGACAGCTCTGCCTGCACTTGGTTCATCGACCTGCAAAAATCACTTAATTTTGAGAGGGGACACAAAATGATGACCCTCGTCATTGTCAGCCACAGCCACACATTCACTCTGACTCTGTATCTGTATCTTAAATACAAAGTCACAACACTGTCTGGACAGACATCGAGTTGCTTTGATTTCTGTTCAAATTATGTTGTATAAACATTTACATGACCGTTTTCAAGACCGTTTATTATTGGTTTTATGCTATCTGACACCTATATGAATACATTCCTCTACCTCACACTGCTGTAGTATATCAGTTGCAGTGGTTCAGGTTCTGTGTCCTTTTAGCAGCCTGAGCTTTAGATAAATTGGGGACCATTTAAGTTGGCTTATTTAATTTAGTCAGAGTGCCACATTTTGCTAACCAGTGAGAGACACCCATTTGTTCTGCTTTATAAAAAGCACAGATGGAAGCTACTTGAAATGGTTGACAACAGAGCACCAGCACATAGATAACAGCACAGCAGTCAAAAGACTGAGGTACCTCAAGACTTCCTGTGATCCCCGCCATCAATCAACTTTAGAGGACTCCTAATGGTTTCTCCCTGGGCCCCGGGGCTGACAGAGGTGCATACCAAACACCACCACAAAGCAAACTCATGTACAGCAACACAGTGTCACGTTCAAGCAGCGATCGGGTTCAGATGCCAGAAACATTTAAATATGATAGCATGCACCTCGCAGGGGATGCTAATGCAAGCCCTTCTCCAATTACCAAGAAGCAGGCACTGAATGTAGAGGCTGAATACTTGGACTACTTGGACTTGTAGATTAGCAGCGAGGTCAGGTGCAAAAAAGCCGAGTGCTTTCTTGTTTAAGAGTCAGAGTGGCGGAGGCTACATTTAGCCTACTTGAGTATCATGTTACATCACTGAGTTGGACTGGGTCAACAGGTTCGTTAGGCTGCGCTGGGCTGGGGAGAACGGGGCCTCTCCCTGCATGCTGATGCCACAGCTGAAGTTTTGCTCTCGTTAACACACATTCTTGCCTCCATTTGCAAAAATCAGAGCAGCATGACCCACAGTTACCTAGCTTACCTACCGCTGGCAGGGGACAAAGTGCAGTTCAAGCCTTGTCAGAGTGTAAGACTCTATTTCTGACTCACCATAGATCATGTTAATTGTGTATTTTACATCAACACCTGTAGAAACAGCTGGTGTCTCATTGACTGTGCACACTGTAAGGGATGGATGTATCAAGCTCAAAAGGATGGAAATATTCATCTAATCTTGAATTTCTTGTAGGACAGGCAGGTAAACCCTGTATGACTCAACCTACAGCAACCAACCACAGGGCAACAGTAATATCTGCTGACTGCTATTGGTTGTACAGTTTTTCAGGAATGGATGGAGGTATGTGTGTTATGTTAGCTGCATCCATCCACGCCTAACTATGTTCAAATACAGATTAATCTTTGTCCCAGGATGCAGGAAATTTGGGGATTGTGGAAGAAGTGTGTGGAAAGAGGAGGATTCCAGATATTCACACCACTAAAAACGTTTAAAAGGTATACTTTGCAGGAATTGCCGGCTACTGTTTGTTAACTCAGTCATCAGCAAAAGTGCTAGTATTTCGCCTGGCAATATTATATTTGGGTTTTTTGTTGGTGATGTGTCTGTGATTTTCATAGTTTCCTCTTGGATTTCTGTTGCTTATGGTCTGACACCTGGTCGCTACCTTTACATAAAGTCCCGACCTCACGTGTGTGCTGTGCCCAAGAATGTCACAAACACAGCACAATAACAAGAAAATGAGAAAAAAAACACGCAGAGGGCAGTCTTTGCAGAAAATAACACACGCCTACACACTTCAAGTGGGTGATAAGTGATCATTGAGATGGATTACTTACAGTCTTGACATTTTTTTAGGAAGGCATTGTGCACCTTTAAATACAATCATGTCACACTGCCTGCACAAATCAATACCTATCTAGGTTAACCTATATTTTAGTAAACAAGTTGATCATCCAAAACCAAACTTCAACTTTGAGTAAAAGTAGTGTTTTGACTCCTACCACCAGTGAGGAACTCTAATTAGTGAACACACGTGTCCTTGTGCATAAAAGCACATTCAAAGTAGAGCCTCAGATAAAAGCAGCCAAGACAAACATCCACACATAGCCTTAAGTGTGAATCATTTAGCTAAGAGCATGTTGCTTCATCCCATGCTTTGCCGGAACACATCAAACAGTGAAGAAAGACAGCTAATTAGTACTCATTAGAATAAGAGGCAGCCCCACAACTACACAATTGCATTAATCAAAGGTTAACTATTCACATCAAACGGGAATGTGTGACAACCACCCCTGTGATGTCATGTGCTCCCATTTACCCAATAGAGGCAACTGGGCTGTTGCCAAAGCACAGTGGCAGGATGGCTACAACATGCTTGTCTCTGCTTCCTGCTTTCGTGCAGCAGGCTCAGCCTGCATCTTCAGCTGTGGTGAGCTACGCGCAGCTAGGAAAAGATCATAGGGGGAGGGGAGCCAGACAATTAAGATTGAGCTCTGCTGGATTTTCAGTAAACCAGTGTCAGTGTGTTGTCCCCGTTTGCGGTGTGTCAGGGGTGTCAGTGGAGCCACTCATTGTAAAACCACAGCTGGAAAGGTTAGAGTGCAGGGAACTTGTCAACAAACCCACAAATGACTCATCTATCTCTCCAGCTCATCATGCAACTGATGACGCGAGTAAACAAAGTCACACAGTGGCACACGCAACTTCTCATCACAAACACTCCCCAGAACACGGGGAGGAAGCATCATTACTCACAAAACCGAAAGGGAATCCCTACATGACATGAATTAGATTTCATCTCAGCTTCCCATAAGATGCAGTCTTTTGCTGACGTCACAAAATGAATTCTAGGGGAAATGGACATACAAGCCTGTTGCTTTAAATGCTGATGTGATTAATCTGGAGATATTGTCTGAGCGCAAACATGAGTGAATTCACTTGTAAACAGTTTCCGGAACAAAGCAGGCTGTTGGCAGATTGAGTTTTGAACATGATTAATCAGAAACTGTGTGGACTGACATTTAAAAATAGAATTTTTGTAAGATCAAGGCAAAAAAAAAAAGAAAAAGAAAAAACCAGTTGAACCTCTTCTGCACACTCAGTGTCATGCCTGGTTGGGCATGAAATGGCATTGGCTTAAACTTCATGGCACAAGGGAGGAAAAAAGTCTGATGGACAAAAGAATATAAAAAAAATGCACATCCGAGGTTTATCTCTAATCCTGATTACATACACATTTCTTAATCTAAGAAACACTATCATCTCCTTGCTGTACATCCGCCTCCTGTTCCAGGATAAATCTGACTCGTCAGACCATTAACTGCAATCCTACAGGTAGGTGAAATGCACGCACATGCATTCACTTTGTTTCACTCTATTGGAAAAAAAAACAGCCCTTTCGCTGTTGATGCACTGTAGCTGTACAGCCATCATGAAGTATGGTCCCTCTTCCCCACCCCATCCCCCCCTCTGGCTAGTGAAGCAGCCAGCCTACCTAGACGAATGCATAAAAGCATTGCAATGTTAGTCGCATGAAATGGGAAACTACGAATAATCCAGGAGATGTTTGCGAGATTGTCCATCAACAAGTCCGCATTCGCACATAGACAAATAGGCTGTCGATCAAAGTTGTCATTCCCATAAATTGCGATGCAATGCTGCTGCAGCCAGCCAAGCAGGGGAAAAACGAGACGCTCAGACGAGAGAGAGAGAGAGAGAGAGGGAGGGAGCGCTACATTACCTTGTGGATGTGCCCTTCCTCACATCGCAGATGCTGCATTTGAAAGCCTCGGCGGTGTTCCTGAAGGTGCAGACGCTACAGTCCCAGTAGCCGTCATCAGCGGTCTGTTTGGCTTGTCTTTTTGGCCTGACAAATGTTAAGGTCAAGTTAGTTTTTACTGGAATAACACCAACATTATTTCGCAAATTGACATGAACGGAGCTTGTGACAAACACAACACGTCGCGTAACACACGAGCTACTAAGTGCGGCACATATCATGGTGTTGTCATTAAATTTGGGTTCGAGTCCCGACAAGTACAGCTCCTCGGTTAATAAATCCCCACAGCGGCGAAGCTCCACACCGTCCGATTGTATCGCCAGCTAACGTTAGGCTAGCAGGCAGGGAAGCATTGCTAAAATTTTCGGCATCGAAGCTTAGCATGTCGGCTAACAAAACCAATATCAAACAATGTCAATTTCGACATTGACCCTCCGAAAGGCTTCGTCGAGACGGAAGAGCGTTTCGGAGAATGCCAGGCGTATCCTCTGAAAATTTTCCCTTTGTCTGTTAAGTGACTGGGTTGTAGAGAGCGAGAAGCCGCCATAGTGACTGCACTATTCTAGCTAGCTGTGGCATACCAACTGAAAAAGGGAGAAACGATCCCTGTGTGAGGGAAACGCATCTAAATATCGAGCTCAAAACGCACAAAACAAGGAGAAATCGTCAATGTGTGATCGCATTACCTGGTAGGGCTCTTCTTGTCGCCCATGGTGAAAAATAGTCCTCGGAAATAAGAAGAAAAAGGGGCCTCCTTTAATTGTCAGTGAGTGTAGTGGGTTCCAGATAGAGCCGCTGCTGAAGCTGTTGGCAGACAGGCTCCACTCAGCGCTGGCTCGAGGCACGGCACAGCGACTGACTGCACTACACCACGTGACCGCCTCCCAGCCAATCACAGCGCGAATCGGTTTAAAAGTCTGGATGGATGTTTAGTAGCTATTTTAATAACTACTAGAGAAATTTGACAGACCTCACCTCAACCCACGCACATACATACAGATTACAGCATAGGAATACTGATATAATTCATTATGCCTACAATTAAACAAATGTGCACAGGAGTTTTACAACACTTCCACTTCCAGGTGCTTTACAAGACAGATGAATAAATGAAAGAGTAAATGGAAACAATAGACAAATAGCAAATTAAATAAAATACAATAAATGAAGGTAACAGAAAATTAAAAGACAACATGTTTGTCAAAAGTTATAACAGATTACTATGTCGAAAATGTTTTTTGAAAGGCAGCCAACACCAGCTCTTTCTGCAGGTGGCGTTCTGATCAATCTTGTTTTTAATTATGGTCTATGGGAAAACCAATACAAATCTGCTGCATCAGCATTCAAGATAATTAAAGGTCAATATTAATGACATTATTAATAATAACGGCTGAATCCATGAATGACTACAATACCCAGGAGTAACTTTGTCACAAGATGCATTATTGGTTTTTGAGCCCATAGGCAAAGATTTAGGAGGGGCAAAGGGGACATGTCCTCCTCAATATTTAGAACATGAGCATTTGTCCCCCCTACTAAAAACATGAAAGTAGCAGAGGACTTTCATTTTGACAAAATTAAAGACATTTACGGTATAAATGAATGCAGAAAAGGCAGGTTTGGTGCATATAAATTTGCCAAAATGCAGGAAATTAAGTGTCTGACTCAAAAAAAAAATTCTTGGGGGAGGACCCCAACCCCCAGTTTCAGATGCCCCCTGCGCAAACAAAACCTGCGCTCTTCACTAAGCCTCTCCCAGCATGAATTGGGTGAAGGACAGGCAAAATCTCTGGACAGTTCTCCAGTCTATTACAGAGCTTAACCTCGGCCAGATAGACACATTTGCACTCAATTTCACACATATGGGCAATTGAGAGTTTTTCACGTTCCTGGACTGTGGGAAGAAGCCAGAGTACCTTGAGGAAACCCTGTGAACATTCAAGCTCCACACAGTACGCCGAAGCTGTGATTTTTAACACACAATCCTTTTATTGTGAAGTAATGTTGCAGACCATTTAGGCAATGCCTCACTCATTTTAACTCTGTTAAATAAAGGCTTTCACATACAGTATGTGCAAAAAAAATTTCATTTTTCCTCTATAAAGGTGCCAGAAAAGTTATTTTATTTCATGGAGGATTAGGCATATTTGTGCAAAATAGCTTGTCCTTCATTGTGAGTAGTCATATTCAAATACATTAACAATAAGCATGGGCAGATTATGAGAAAGTAGGGCCCCGGGCACAGACATGTTTAAGGCCCTACCACCTCTCCTGCATAGGGCAGGAAACACAGAGTGATTTTTGCCTCTTTTTTTATTTATGTATTTTGAGTTTCTTTATAGTCATTTTTTGTCTTTTTTGGATGCTTTCCCCCATTTTTTAGTTATTTTGTGTCTTTTTGTAGTCGTTGTTAGTGTCTTTGAGGTCATTTTGTGGGGTTTCTTAGGCAATTTTGTGTCTTTTTTGGTCATTTTGTGTCTCTTTGTAGTGATATTGTGTCTCTTTGTGTCTCTAGGTTTATGAGTGTTTCAGGGGATTTTGTGTCTTTACTAGTCTTTTTGTGTCTCTCGCATTTTGCAGGTGAAGGCAAGGAGGGGCCCTTAACACTTTTGGCCTTGGGCCTGTGCCCGGTAGGCCCATTCAGTAATCCATCCATACCCATAAGACTTCAAGCATCTTTTTTTCTCAAGAGCTTTCTAAAAAATCAAGTTGAATGGAGGAAGACAGCTGTACTGGACACATTGTTTACTGAAATAAACACAGTCTCTTGATTGATTCAAGATCCTAATAAGACACAGAAGACCTTCATTCATGCAGCATTTGTGAGAGAAACTTTTAATCACCCCTTGGCTCTGACAGGCTGCGTCATGGAATGTGTTTGAGCACACACGTCGTGCGTGCCTCAGCTCTGCCCATAACAAGGGTCTTGGTGGGGGAGACCAAGAGTGAATCATATAGGATCATTAATCGCTCTCCATGGCTCCAGGTCCTATTGTGAATCCTTTGCCTTTTCTGTTCAGAGTGAATATCCATGCCCCCACATAAGTCTGCCCTCCGCCTAGTGATTACCTCTGCTTAGCTTATAGCATGCTGCTCTAATTGAACTTCATCATGGTGGCCTACTGATAACTACAATTCAGTCAAAACAACATTAAGTCCTGCCTCGCTGGTTCTGTAATGAGCTCCTGGGAAAAACTGTGTGTTTTTGTTTTAGCTTGCAAGTTATGCAGCACTCGCATCAAATGTAGCGAGCAGAGTTCATTTGTATTCATAGGTAGGATGAGTTCTTCCTGCTACATATGTTTTTTTTTCCCGACCACAATACCTGTGCAGACTAGTTAATTCATTGATGTTACAGGGATGGAGAACTTACTAAAGGAGGCATTAACAAGCATTTTCTGAGAACAGCTGGCCGAAAAGTGAGAGAAGTACACTTGTGGAGCTGATTCTTCCCTCCCTAATCAACTACACCCTCGAGCAAGGCGCTTACATTACCCGCCGACGATTCACAAGACAAACAGTTAGTCCTCATTCATTATTTATGAGAGGTGAGTAGCCGAGTTTGAACAGTATGACATTAAGGTGGTGAAACAAATCAGGGGTGAGATACAGTGAAAGAACTTTGAATAATTTCATATGATGCAAAGGAGGATGGCAGTCATGCTAATCATGTTTGAGCAAAATGGAAAAAATTTCATTCCAGGAGACTCACAGAAAGTGGGAGTCACTGTCAGATTGTTGGTTTACCAACAATACAAAACTGTTCAGGCTGAATCTGACTGCATCCATTGTGTCAAACAGCACTTTTTTTTAAGCTAACAGCAGCCCTGAATACCAATAACTCCAGAGGGCTGCTCTGTGTCTGACAGCAGAAGATTGAGGTTGTACTGCTCCTGGGCATGAATGTGTAAAAACTGAGTAATGTGTAGTGTTTAGAGAACTCAGAGAGTTCAGTCTCTGCAGCAGCCGAAATGCCCATCAACTTCATCAGCACAGCGTGACAGGACATATGTAGACCATTCAGTATAATGTCTATGTAGAGTGGTGCAGGAATGTGTCCTCAATTGTGGAAATGAGTTAGCATTTTTCAGAGTCAATGGATTTTTAAAATGTGTTTTTTGGTTTGATGGCTGAAATAAGGTCTGTGTTGAACAGAAGCTTAAAAATGTTTCATGTTTTGCAATATAAAATGCGACAGTAAAATTGCAGTTGTGATTTTGAAGCTTTTATGTGTCTATGGCGTTTGCTAACAAGTGGCTGAATGAGACTATAGACTGTCATCACACTTAACATCGATTTACACACTACTTTTGGTTGGGATGTAAAGTCATGTGACTGCATTGTGGTTTGTTAAGAGTCTCATACTAGCTCATTTTCTTCTGGAAGTTGCATTTACACTTAAAAAATCATAAAAGTGGTGTTCATTTGTGAAGATTATCTTGCTAAACAAATTGTGCAAGTATCGTGTTCTTTTGTTTGCCACTAAGCTTTGTTTTTTGCAATAGTCCAAAATACAGTGGAAAAATCCCACTGGCTTTTTGCTGAGGGACCCAGTTTGTTGCTTATGTCTGGGTCGGCCCACAAAAAAACATAATTCCTGCAGCACTTTATAAGCACCTCCAGGTTTTGGTCGATAGCAAACATTGAGTGCCAATACGGGAAGTGACGTGCCCTTTGTGTAGACAGGCAGGATGTACGGGTCATTTTATGGTCGAAAAAGAGAAAGTCATATAATGTGTCATCTGGCTGTGTCAGACTGTCATACTCAAAGACAGAGTGTGAATTAGGCAAGAGACTGTCTCTCCTGGAAGACATTCATAGTGATGACCTTGGTTTCACATGAAAAGTGACAGAAGTAGCTGTGTTAGGAATGAATAAAGAGAATTTGAGACAGAATTTCAAATGCAGGCTCCATTCTCACCTCAATATGACTGGTCCATCACAACCCTCAGGTTGTGATGGGCGACAGTAAAACTGAGGGTTATGATGGGCCAGTCATATAGAGTGGGTGTGAGTACTGGATGGTTGGTTTCAGAAAGTTATAGAAAGAGTTGGGTACAGTAACCACTGATCTGATGTTGGAAAGATGCAGCGAGGGATATCTGAAGCTATTTAACCCATCGGGCAAGCAGTTCTGATGAAGCATATTGGCAGCTCAAGGGTGTGGAAGGCCGGATGGTTATTGGGAGAGTATAGCAAGGCAGAAAACCTTTGAGTTTGCATTCCATCACAGATCTGCAGTTACCATTTGCCTTTTACTGACTATAACCACAGACCTTTCCTAACCTCTACCAAGGTATCTAGTTGCCTAACGCTAGCCAAACCTTAACCACAGTTTATTTGCCATAACCACAGTTTTTCACTTTTAGCTTGCTCTAAACAATCAAGTTCGTTCAACCAGGTCGGAAGGAAAAAGGGTTTAAGGTGGTTTAAAACAGCCACACTCGAAGGGGAGGTGAAAAGCTGGCAGGTGATAGACAGGTGAGGTTGGGATATTCTTTTGAATGAGGATAATGACACACACTTTGGGACAATCCGTCCTCAAAGAAATTCAAGGTGTTCAAGGTGCACTCATTTGTATGCAAACAAAGAGTGGCTGAACTAATTTTTTTTTAAATTTAAAAAAGAAAGCCTGAGAGATAAATTCAAACCCTTCTTACTTACAAATTCCAGTGTGGGAAATGTATGTAGGCTCTTCTCATGCACTACCTACAAAAAGTAACTCACCAAAATTCATTTCTATAATCTCAAGTCAGTAATTTGTGTACAAACCATGTATTTGGTAAGGTAACCATGTGAGGGCAGCACGGTGGCTTTGTGGTTAGCACTGTTGCCTCACAGCAAGAGGGTCCCTGGTTCAAATCCCAGTTGGTACGGGGTTCGGTCCGGGCAGGGGCCCTTCTGTGTGGAGTTTGCATGTTCTCCCCGTGTCTGTGTGGGTTCTCTCTGAGGTCTCCAGCTTCCTCCCACAGTCCAAAGACATGCAGCTCAGGTTGATTGGTGACTCTAAATTGCCCTTAGGAGTGACTGTGAGTGTGTATGGTTGTTTGTCTATATGTGTTGGCCCTGCGATGGTCTGGCGAACTGTCCAGGGTGTACCCCACCTTTTGCCCGATGAGCGGTTACAGAAAATGACTGACTGTAACAATGTGACCGGAGTAAAGAAGGAAGAAGTTTGCATAAGCAGGCAGGTTTGGGTGGTAGCCTTACCAAATACATGGTTTGGTAGATAGATCACAAAACACAGGACTTTCGCCCTAGAGAATGGTGTTCAGATTAACGTAAAACCCACTGCACTTTGAGTTATTTTAAGGTATGTTTGTTTTCCTAAACAAAACCCCAGTGTGGTTTTACTTTCCTAAACCCAACCTACGTAAGTATGTAATGTCATTTGTGATGCACTGATTTGACACGTCACATAAATCGTGGGGGGAGGGACTTTTCAAAGCTGTTCTAGCATCTGGCAAGTACTTTGGTTGAAGCATAGCATCACCTCAACCACACCAAGGCTACCATTTGCAGATATTGTAGAAAGAGTTGTTTTTTTAATGTTTGCATTGGCCATTAAGATTCTGGACACTCCTCATTATCTAGGGTTTTGTAGAATGTGTAAGATGTAGGGTCAAGGTAAATGTGGCCCATTATGTAACAGATGGGGGGTGGGGGGCTGTATATGGATCACAAATTTTTGGCTGTGATCAAATTTTCAAGGACCCTATTCAAAGCTTGTGCAGTAAAAGGCAAGAAACTCATGCATGAAGCAATTAAACTTTGTGAAGGATAATCTGTTCAGCATTTTAAAATACATGTCCTCTTGCCTAAAGTACTTCTGCTTGTCTTGAGCTTCCAACATTTGACCTGAATTTCAAAACTCCCCTGCAATTTTACCAGAAGAGCCCACTGTGTAATTTCAATATGCCACTGAATCATTTATGTGGGCACACAAAAAGATGCTCTGCCACGTATCCGCCTGGTGAGCACAACAACCCAGGAAAGGAGGGAAGAAATCTTAAAATCTCTGTCTAGGCCATTTTGCTCTGTTTATTTGTTCCTCGAAAACATTCGGAAACTGAGGAGTGGAGATAAGATGGAGAGAGTGGGGCAGAAGTGGGAAAACTGGCTGCTAAAAAAGCAGCGGGACAGTAGATTGAGGATGCTCTCTGTCTCTGGCACTCATCCATACGCACAGAGGAGAAGAGTGACTTATAATTAATCATCTCTTGCAGAATTCCCCAATCACATTCCCAAATCGATGCTCCTCGCATGTCAGGACAGAAAACACAGCGCTCATGAATACAATTGATTTAAAGCCTTTTTTTGCCCATCTAAATGCTATTTTTTTGTTTGACTTTTGTTCAGAATGAGTCTCCTACGGTTTCTTCCTCCTTTACCTACTAATTACACAGTTTATTTTTTTCCTTACAGGGTTGCTGCCTTTGTCATTAAGAAGACGAGTCATATTTCAGCTTTGTCTTGCTGACACCCAGACCGCTGATGCATCTGTTCTCGTTCCACTGTGTTACCATGATTAGACATACTTGCCCTTTTACCAGCCCATGTGAGCCTGCCTCTGTATCGCTATGTCTCTCACATGCACTGAAAACCTACAATTGTCTAAACATTACCCTGAGGAGCTGTGTATGCCGATGCAAATGTCTGAATCAGTTGGGTCAGACATTAAACAGACTTCACCCTGCCAGCTTACAAATAGAAAGTCTGTGTCATGTCCTATGGAGCCTGTGTGTGAATAGAGCAGCTAACTGTCTGGAGAATTCACAGCGAGTGAGTAGTTGTTCTGATGACGTTTCTATAATGCAGTTTGCATAAAACCAGAAGGAATAAACACTCCAGGATGAAGAACAAAGGCCATTTACATGAAAATGGCAACCAAAATGTCAAACTCTGGAGATGACAAGAATTTGAAATTTCTGTCAATAAAGGCTAATGCCGGAATCCTCAAACAAACCAAAGCAATGGCAAGAGACTTGGTTGTTTATGACTAAAGTACAAACCAGCAAAAGGACGATAGCAAAGACATGACCTGCCCCACTTTGCCTTACACTGTCTCTAATTGGCTTACCCTTAGATTCTTACCTTAACCCTAACCAATCCTCTTGTAAATCTCACCAATCCAAAGAATAAAGACAATGAGTACTAACCAGTCAGACGGACAGTAAGGCAGGTCCATGGTTGTATTCCTTGGATGTGTTGAACTGCATACAGTGTCGAAAGTGCGACCCTGTCCATTCCTATCATAGCTGCTCAGTGGCACATGAAGCCAAAATAGTTCAACTGCCATGTGTAAAATTACACTGATGATTGGCACTACTTTCACACTTGTGCAGCAAGCTCACTAGAGACTTCGGCTGCCGAGCGCAGTCAAGTTCTGCCAGCCAAGCGCCCAACATTCTTTAGTGTTTAGTGTTCTGGTAAGCTAAATGGGAATTAAGTTATTTAATTACTTTCTAAATGTTATCAGACTGAATGGATCAAATTCTGATGGTGAAACAAATAATTTTGGGGGTGGTTGTGACATAAAAAGTCTTTTTGGTCCACAGGGCAACATGTGACATTGTTTGGCCACTGTGAATCTTCAAAGCCCGGTGGACCTCCTGGGGGCATATTTAATCTGCACAATGTTCTGCTTCTTTCCTGCTCTACCAAGGTGCCATGGCACATCTAAACCAAAGTATTTCCAGTAGATAAGACACATCTGACATGGACAATCTCCTGTTGTGTACCACATTTGTGAAAGAATAACTCTCAGACCTGTCTCAGACACTGACTGGAGTTCATATGAGAAAACGCCTCATGATTCGACCTACTTGACCTCTCTCCTGCAGATGATGCCCATGCGAGTCTGCCTCTGAATCGCTCAACACATTTATCAAAACTAACAGAGCAGCTTTTCCTCTTTTTTGTTGTAGATTTATTGCTTTTACCCAGACCTGCCTCTGGTTTCAAAGAGCCCTCCTGCAATGTTAAACAAATTTACTCTTCTAACAGGTTCATAACAGCTCTCCAACGGCTCTCTCCGTACTCTTCACAGTGATGTTTGCTTTTCAGCTAAAGCTTTCATGGATTTCCAATAAAAAAAAAAAACATACAGCAAGAGAAGCTCTCTAACAACTCATGGACAGATGTGGTGAATGAGCACACTAAAGAGATTTTTTTTCGTGTCAGTCTCCCGCTCCGAAACCAAATTTATGATGTGCCGTCATATTATGACAAATGATGTGGAAAGAGCTGATGATAAATGATGAAAATTAATTTTCAATCCTTTTCGTGGACTCTCTCACTCATACATACCCATACACACAATCTGTCTCATGCATAGTCACGTACACATTTCGCCCACTATGTCTCTTTTTCTCACACTCAGCCATCTTCATTTCCATGTCCGTGGCTGTGTTAAACGGCTGCAGTCTGGGCCCGCTCTTGTGTGTCTGTGTATGTTTTGTGTGTGCCGATTGTCCAGTGGTCAAGCCCCGGCGGAGTTGTGTGGGATGTGTAGAAGCGTCTAGGGGGGATTGGAGATGAGGGGGGAGGGCGGTTGAGGACACTGTTTCCTTCAGCAGTGGAATGTCTTCATGCATGTTCCTGTTTGGAGAGGCTGCTCACGGCTCCCAGAAGTTGGCAGGAAACCACATGCTGCTTACACTGGGGCCGATAAGGAGGAGAGAGGAGGCGAGAGGAGGGAGGAGAGAGGAGAAGAAGTGGGATTGTGGTGGGAAGGGAGGGAGGGAAGGGTGCTTTAGTAAACCTTCAGGAAGGTAGATTATCCCACGAAATGCTGGCAGAGCTTCAGCCTTTGTGCATACCCTTGTGTGTGTGTGTGTGTGTAGGTACGTGTGTGCGCCGAGCAGAGAATGAGGTTGTGTGACAAAAAAGCAGCTCCTTCAGCTCTCTCAGCAGTGGAGAGTTTCAATGAATCCGGGGCAGGCTCCACAAAGGGCTGCAGAACAAAAGGCCTGCAAGCTGAGAATGTGCAGCGTAGAGGCACGGCCCAATCTCACGCTTTGTTAACTCTCAAGCATAACACTGAATAAAGACTGAGACAATCACAGCTCGCTTGTCAATTACCTGCCTGTTGATTACGAACCTGACAGCTCACCACCTCACGCTGCAGGATTCATACGTGACTCCCGCTGTTCGCCTCATGCAGGGTGACTGTGCGCTGCATTTTCCCGAAGTTGAGTCTTAAGGAGTTATGTGTGTTATGATCCTGAGAATACCATGGAGCATATAAGCACAAGAAAAACAGAGGTCTGACCAAAATATTGTTTTGCAAGTAACAAGTCAGTCTCAAGCCCCTGCACTCAAGTCCAAATTCAAGTCCTTAGTCAAGACAGGCAGGTCGTAAGTCAAGTTGGAAGTCCAGACCCAAGTCAAAGACAGGCAGGTCCCAAGTCACAGAAAGTCAAATCCTAAGTCAAGTCCTAAGTCAAGAAAGGCAGGTCCTAAGTCAAGTTCCAAGTCAATCCCAAGTCAAAAGCTAGTGTCCAGACAGGCAAGTCCCAAGTCCAAGAAAGGCAATCCTCCCGAGTCAAATCCCCAGTCAAGTCTAAAGCTGAACACATGATGCGACTCTATCAGTGACCTTCCATGTCTACCAAGAAAGGCAGGTCTCAAGTCAAGACAATCAAGTCATTTCCAAAGTCCCAAACTTTGAGTTTCAGGTCTCAAACAAGTCATAATACCCTTTTCAACAAATATAATGCCATCTTAACAACAGAGTAATAAGGTTATCTAACCATTAGCCTGCTCTGTTAATATAAGCCTTGACTTTACTGTTCTTTGTGCAACTTTAAACAATGAACAAAGTTGGAAGTAGGTGGGTCTCTTTCAGTATTGGTATTATTTTTCCCAACAGGCACCCTCTTATGTCAAATTACTTCTTTATTCTTTCCTGCAACTTGATTGAATGGTGTCAGACTGACTAAAACAAAGTGGATTTTGTTGACATTCTGAGAACAGAAAGTGTCAACGTTTGCTTATTCAAGAAATAAAGTGAAGATGAACTGATTTGTGGCATACTTTGTAAATAACACTGTCTATTCTTTGGGTTTGGGGGAAGATATCAAGAATCAAAAGGGTCAAGTCCAAGTGAAGTCATGAGTCCACACCTCTGGTTTTTCATGTTGCAAAAGTAATGCTGAGAAATTAGTATCAAGAAAAAGATCAAATTATCCAGAGCAAACAAAAAAAATTCTAGGCTCAGTCAGTTTATTTTTGTTTTGTTTTAAATCCAGTGGCTGGTAGGATCATCTTTCAGAAGAGAGAGAGTTCATTTCAGTCAGTTTACATGTTTTCTTTGTCTATTTTGCATCAAAATATTTTTGATGCACTTGAAAATAAATGTTTTTCTGTTGAAAATGTCCCATTTGCTGCTCAGAATTCAGACCCAAATATAATTTTATAGTCTTAAGCGCCTTCACTCTTTATGAGGTTACGCTTTACCACAGTTTATTATAGTGAATCAAATGAGATAATGAACCCAATCTTCATGCATAAAGAGACGTGACAAATGAGATTGGATAAAAGGGTCGTCATGGGTCACCAATTTCTATTTCGCAACACAGCCTCTAAGAAAGTGGATGGACCAAGAAAAATGGCAAAGACACTCAATTTAGTCCACTTTTGGATCATGCTTCTCTGAGTATATCAGCCTTTTTTTACCCTCCCAATACAATTGCATGGGCTGAGCCCTGCATGTCCAACCACAGTCTATAGTAATTCCCACAAGTGCACACACACAATCCAGGGGATTATAAATCACAGGCACTTGGGAAAGGTTTCAGCTGACTACGGCTGATGTTTATGGTTTTCTATGACTGGATCCAGCTGTTTGGAGCCGCACAATGCTCCGAGAGGCACAGTCAATTTGGCAGATTAGCGTATTGACAGATGGTGTGCCATCCATCCAGCAATCAATATGTTTTATTTGAATCCCTTCAAATGTTTACTCAGGAATCTGGACACAGAACGCCTCTCTCCCCAGGCTCCAGCAGCTATTATACAGTATCTCCGCCTTCCTATTACACCTCCTCCCCCTCCATCCTCTGCCTTTTCTCTCCCTCTTGGAATGACTTTCTTTCTGGCCGTCCACGCAAAAGCAACACTCTTCCCCTCACTCAGAGAGCGCAATGGGATATGCTCCCCCCTCCTCAAGTAGGGCAGCCAAATCGAGCAATCAGACAAGACATCCATCACTATCCTGTGGGGTGGAGTAAATGACCTTGATGTAGTCTTCACACTCAATTTCAGATACCCTTGGGCTCCATTATGGAGAGATTTAAGCAGGGAGAGCGCGGCTGGCCTTCACATTTGATTCTTGCGATACTAGATGTGATAAGTGTGTGATGCAGCACAGAGAAAGAGAGTAATATGGGAGGTACAAGGGAGGGGGTGAGTCAGCAGGTGATGAAAGCACGGCAGAAAATTAAGATGGAGTAAGAGGGGCTCCAGGAGATGAGAGGAGGAGATGGTTGGAAATAGCTGGAAGAGTGAGCAGGTAGAAGGTGGCTGTGGATGGAAGAGGATAAATTGCTTTTCAAGGACTTTGTCAGCCTCCCATGAAACAGAGCTCTATCTCCAAAAACAACAGTACTCCTAGTAGAGTAGACAAAATATGATGGTAATTTTCAGAAAGAAAAAAAAAGATCCCAAGAGTGATCCATCAGAGCAGCATCACGAGCAAACTGATGCATCTGTGAATGTAAAAGCCTGCACTGTAAAACCCGATAAGTTGATTTTACTTCAAGAGCGCTGATTGCCTCAAAAACTGTAGATTAATGTTACTATTCATCTTGATTTATGTTTACTTTATATCTAATTAAGCTGACTTAAAAGTTAGTTATTGTTACTTAATTTTGTGAAGTTGTTGCAACTTGAGAATTTAGTTAAATCAGTCTTTCTAAGTTTTAGCAACTTCAGTAAACCAAGTTGACTGTGCTATAAATCTGTATTCTGCTGGCCGCAAACTAGTCAATTATATTTGTATCTTCTTAAACATGTTGACAAAAGAACTTGCAGATCTCCTGACCTCATCACTGGCAAAATCCTCTATGTGATGATCAAGTTAAGTCAGACTTACTTGGTTTACTGAAGTTGCTCACACAGAACAAGGTAATTCTTCTAGTAAATACAGCTAAATTTCAAGTAAACTTAACATTTAAAAGCTGGTTATATTTACAATTTTTTTGTAAAGTTGTTGCAACTTAAATTGAAAAGACATTTTTAAGCTGCATCAACTTCACAAGATTAAGTAAATACAGCTAAATTACAAGTGAACTTAACAACTGAGATTTCTAGTTATATTTACTTCCTGTTTTCATGGAAATCAGTTTCCAAGATAAGATTTCAAGACTTCAAGTAAGATCAACTCATCAGATTTTACAGTGTGGCACTTTGTCTCTATTCTCTCTCTACGAGCTGGTGAAGAAGAAAGCGAGTGAGCGTGTAAATGCACCCCTCCCCCTCTTCTCCACTGGCTGCTGGGAGAAAAAAATGTAAGCATAGATGAGTGCCCACCAATGAAAACATGTTTGCATACCAACAACACACACAGGAGTTTGGTGCAAGACATCAGATCCGTTTTGACAGAGCAACAACACAAAAAAGGGAGTTTTGATGTAAAGTGATTCAGACAATGGTTTCCTTTTATTTTCACTTCTTGCCTTTGATTGAGTATGTGTTCTTTCTTCCTCTCCTACCAGTCAGGAGGAATGAGCCGCTTTAGCGCAGCAGCCAGCCAGCTCCGCACGTCGCTCCCCGGGGAGTTCATTTGAGAAACACCACCTGCAGGTTTGAGTGGCATCATTAACAAAGGTCAGATGTGCTCACTGTGAAATTATACACACATGAATTTCTCATTGACTTGTTAATACACCTGATTTCCTTGCCCAGGGTGACAGTTTGCCCTTTGCTGTCTTCCAGGGGGAGAGTTAGACGGGAGCGCACCACGTGGGTGCCATGCGTTTGATTTAATTAAGAGGCCGCTGATAACACTTTACACTTGAGTAAAACAAGCATGTAAATAAAATTAACATCATTAACGAACCAAGGGGCAAAACAAATCAATATGGGATGTTCAGAGTGTGCAGCAAGATTGTGGCTGATTACTCTGAAAGCCGCTTGTTCGTATCTGTTTTGAGTTAGGCCAGTATCATAGTCTTTTATAAAGATTACATCATTTTACAATTTTATTGTAATTTCTGTTATTGGCCAAAAGGTCAAGTGATGCAAATTATTTTCCTTTTTATTTGTTTAGCTACTAAGAAGGGCTTTGCTTTTTTGGTGTGGATAAACTAAACCTTGCCAACATGCAGAAATGGGACCAATTCAGTGTTTTGCGTCGTGCAAGTAAGTCTCAAGTCTTTGCACTCAGGTTAAGACAGGCAAGTTACAAGTCTCAGTGGCCTCATCTTGCCACCCATACAAAATATTTCTGCCACCGCCATGTAAAGTCCAAAGTCAAGACTGACAAGTCCAAGCCAAGTCCCAAGTGCCAAAGTTTGAGTTTCAAGTCCTAAAGAAGTCATTATGTGCTCTTGACCAAATATGACATTTTTACAACATTGGGATTATATTTTCAATTTAGCTTACAAAATCATGTATGCTTTTTAAAATTTTACTACTTTTTAAAAGTAGTGTTAACATTGTTAACATTGCAGTTTCATAGTATACAGCATTATTTACCAGTTCCACAATTAGCACATAGCATATAAGCTTACTAACTATGTTAATATTCGCACTTGCTTTAACAAATTTGCTTTCATGATTTTTGTAAATTAAATACATATTATTACTCTGTTGTTAAAATGGCATTTCATTTGGTGGGGAGTGGATTCGGATTCGTTTAGGACTCAAAACATTTGCGACTTGGGACTTGACATTTTTCAGTCTTGATTTGGAACTTTAGTTAGGACTTTCCATTCTTGACTTGGGGCTTGACTTGGGACTGGAGTACAAGTAATTTAGTTGTGACTTGGAAAACCATGACTTGGTTCCACCTCTGAAGCCGAATCACATTAAGCTAAATCTGTTAACCGTGTTTATCATTCCTGCAGCAGCTGCTCCTACTGTTTAAAACAGGAGAACCACACCAATAAGCTATTCACACATTTCTCCACACATCACATACAGCTTATCACCAGAGAGGTCAAAGCGCTCCCAGATAAACCCAGTATGTGTAGCTCTCTAATGGTCCCACATTGCATGAACAATTTGCGGTCATAACATTGTGCGAGGGGGCTGTCATGTGAGGAGAAACACACCATTGAGAGTCAAGCAGCTGTGTCAGATCAGACTTTTGCACAGCCCGCTGCTTTGTCATGTCAGAGAAGGTTGCGGCTTGTCCTTGTCCACTGAAGCGAGTGTTTGCGCAGCGGAAACAGGCCCAGGGCAGGTTATGTGTGCAGCACTCATCCATGTAACTGGTACATATAAAACACTAGCTTCTCTTCTCTGCCTGGTGAGGAAGTGTTACATGTGGAGGCACATGTGGCAGAAATGTAATCATGGTACCAGTGGAACCGGGACAGATGCAACAGCACTGTTTGTCACTGCGACAATGCTGGTGTTGAGCACGTGAAATATGAGTCGTCCTGCCGAAGACTGTTACAAGGGAGAAAAATAATTGGAAGAGTGCAGGAGACATAAGGGGGATCATTTTAAAACACTTACTAATACAGGCTTTAGAGTTGCACCTGAAATCTCCTAGCAATGAGGCTTAAGCTATCCCAGAGTTGGAGTTCAGGTCAGGTTAGGGTTCACTGGGGTCAGGATTATGGTCCGTCCACTCAGGTTTCCTGGAGGGTTGGATGGCTGTCTTGTAAACTGAGCCGGAGCAAATAAGAATACTCCATGTGTTACAACAAAAAAAGAAAGGTATGTGACCACTTTTTCTAACACTGAAGTGATGTGATTGCATTTTTAGCTTACTTGCATGGCACTATATAGGGAAGGCAATGTTGGTCTGATGGTCGGTCAACGCACCACTTTGGTCCAGACTGATACATCTCAACAACTGTTGAGACTGACTGCCATTGACTTTTGCACAACCATTCAAGTTCGCCAGAGGATCAAATATTTCAACAACTTTTATGGAAATCCTTGAAATTTGATTAAGTGTCCTTGATGCAAAGAGCATGAATCCTAATGGCTTTGGCGATTCCCTGACACTTCAACTGACCTCACCAGTTTTCACTCATCCCGTGAAATCTCTTGACATTCCAATGCAAATGGGATTGGCATACCTTTACAGACATTCATGGTGCCCAGAAGAAATATCAAACTTGATCTTTCAGAAATATGTGAAATGACCTTGGGATATGACCTCGGAACACCACATCACAGGGTGGTATAAAGATGACCACACTTCTGGAAATATGAGTGGTTATCAAGCAGCTGCCTGCATTGTCAGAAGAGGCAAAAAAAAGATCTGACAGGATCTAATTTCACTGGAGTTACATGATTTTGTATGGAGTTATATGATGTCATATGACAAATAAATGATTGATTAATTGATTGATTGATTGATATGTAATGTACCAAAATGACATGCTGGAACAGTCACAATTTAAGCACGTGGTTACCATTTCAAAACAGTTGCAGTTTCGTGACATGAGTATATTGCGTCATGTTAAAAAAAGTCAACAATGACTTTTGGTTTCACACAGGACACAAAGTGTGACCTCTTGGATGAAAGTCCTGTGTGTGTTTGACCCATCCACTGCCGCAAACTCCTCTTTATGGAGCTGTAACATTAACCACCAACCATTGCATAATGTTAAACCAGGGAATTGTGTGTCCATCACACAAGGACTTTCCAACATGCCAGCAATATAATGTAACACAGTATGCACCACCACTTAATGTGATGTTAAGAAATTGTGATCTTTCTACATATTTTTGTGAAACCAGTATGAAAAGTCATACTGACTTTGGTGAATGTCTGTTATTTTCTCTAACTCCAATACAAGGTTCACAATTGTGGTTTTCAGTGTGATAGCTTAACATGGATGGGATGCCATGACATTTGGTTCAAACATTTATCTAATAATTTTTCTTTTTTGTGCACCATCATCAGGTCAAATCGGGTCATCAGGTTAGCTCTTTTTTTTTTAAATCCCCATTAGCCTCATCTGTTTTTGTTTGTGCTAATTAGCAAATGTTAGCCTGCAAACACCAAACTAATATGATGAACATGATAAATCAGATGTAGGTCATATCGGAGGTAGCTATAGATTCCTTGGGAGCCGACCAATTAGCTTAACCAAACTAAAAGTTACAAAACTCCCACTGTATGACATTGTGACTCAGACTGTTATCAGTGGGTCAAATAAGGAATGACACAAGCCAAGTCCACAATGAAAATCAATACAGTGTGGATAAAAATAATAAGGAAAACAAATGGAGGACTGAGTCGGCTCACAGTATGATTCTTATTGAGTAAAAAGTCCTCATTAACTTAATTTAAAAATCACATGGCACTTATATAACCGACATGGGAAAATAAGTAACAATGATGCCAAACAGACAAAACAAGAGCTAACAAGTTGACAACAGCAACATACTTTCCCTATTAGGTTGTAAATAGACATCATCTCACAGTTTTGGAGGATGACAAGATGCTCGTTTTCTCTCAAAACTGGTGTCCAGAATCAAGGTCTGTTGTCGATTAGATCCTGTCACGCTGCCTTCTGTCACATGCTCGTATCCTCCAACAGGCTGGAAGCTTGTGAGACTGCCAACATGTACATTTCCAAGAATGAGGCTGTTGGCACTTAAGACTCTCTGCTATATGTTGCTCTCCACCTCTCTCTTTCTCTCGCTCTCCTTCACAGATGAATACTGAGAGTTGTCTACTTTTGTGGTTTATTCACAGCTGCATTTCAGACTCCAGGAGAGAGCTCAGTGTGAATGCTGAGCCCTTGTTGAGCTCTTTGACATGTACGTGGTTTGAAAGGTTTACTTTTGAAAAGATCTCGGTCTAGACTGTTGTACTTACACTTATTAAACACTGAGGGAAAAAAGTATAAGTATTTGCTTTTGTAATTCTCTAATTCCCAAAAAATTCACTTTAAGATCTTTTTTTGATGCCATGTCAGCACATCAAAAACATTGAATAACTGAAACTTTGCACACATACACTGCAGTAATAGACTACTAGTACATTATTTTTGTATGAAAAGCGCGATCATTTGTGCGCTCTCTCACATTTTCTAAATTAGTTAAGATTTTAAACATCTTTTAGTGTGTGCCAGGCTTAAGTGTATTTCGAGAAATTTCTGCAGTTTGGAGCTCACCATGTTGTATTTTATCTTCACAACAGAACAGATTATCTGCCACATCACATGTTTAAATAAATAAGAGGGGTAGGTTGATCTGAATAATCAGCGTTTGTAGTAAACTCCACTTGACTCCTTGAACCAAAGTAACATATTAACTCATACAGTATTTCTGACACAGGTCTTGTTATCTCCTGAGTTTCATACACGCACATGCAGTGTGACCTCATGTCCCCCCGGGCGGATGGGAGGTGTGTGAACAAGTGTGCGCGGTCTGTCGACACAGGAGTAAATCCACGAGTGATGCTAACATCCCACAGATGTGTGAAGGCTGCAGTCTCCTGAATCAGCCGCAGAGATGAATGTTATGTGGGTGGGCGGGCGCCTCATTGATTTTTGTGTTGGAGAGATTAGTGCATGTTAAGGTTACACACTCAGGGCTGGGATGTATTAAAGAGGAACATACACTTTTCGCCTGACTGCAAATCTCGCTCTCCCATCATCCTCCCTCTCTGTTCATTGAGATCAGAGGATGGGCCGCACCAGGCTGCAAACAGATGTATCACCAAAAATATGCATCTCGAGTCTTTTGATCCAACAGTGAATGTTAATGTTATTCAAGTGAGAAAATATGGGATAAAATAAATGCACATGGTTCTAATTTAGACATAGAAAGTTGTTTGAGTTCATTCTTGATCTTTGGGAACTGCATTTGTAACAAAATACTCCACAATCGTCCCTTTACTACCTTCTGGAGCTTTCATCTCATGGTCCTTTAACACAGCGCCAACTTAACTGTCATTATGTGGCATGAATGAGGAACTGTGGCGATGTGATCTCTATTCAAGGATGGCGTTTGGTGATGGACATGAATACATGCTTGATTTTCATGACTTCCACTAGTTGATGACTTTGACCAGTTTCTTGTGGTCAGTGACAGTTGATGTCTGCTTCATTTAGTCTGTTGCCCAGGATCCTTAGGTTACATTCAATGCAGCTGTTGCACATGATCTTCTTGTAATCAAGAATCTTTTTTTGTATTGAAGAATCATCCAAATTCTGTTTGGTTTCAAGATACTGATGCTTGGTCCTGGAAAAAGAATTTGATAACAGATGGAGGTAGAGCAGTTTGCCCCACTGGTACAAGACTCTTTAAGAAGATTTAAAGGTTCAGTGTGTAAGCTTTAGGGCAATCATTTAAATTAAGTATAATATGCTTTCTTTAGTGTATAATCACCTGAAAATGTGAAGGGTGGTGTATGGACATAAAATGCAGCACAGTCACATGCAGGTATAACTGGTAATGGCCTTAAATAAACAGGTGAGTAAGTTCAATTCCAGGGACTCCAGACAGGTCAGAAGCAGGTGAGGTCAGCAATGGGAGATCAGTTCACAGGTGAGTGCTGGAGAGTCTCACATGGAAGCGTAAAGAGCAATCTGGTAATGAGTGAGTGGACATGAGATGCAGCTGTGACACCAGGTGAAAGTGCTGAGCTGATGAGGTGGGAGTGTCTGGCTGGTGGGCTGAGATGGAGGCGGGATGAGTGGGAATGACTAAAAAACAGCAGGTAAAAAGAAGTACACTGTTACAGAAAGTCATCAGCAATTTAAGCTTTATTCACATAAGAAATATGACCAGTGAAATAAAGCAAACCTCTTCACAAGAAGTGTATAAAATGCATATAAAAATATTCTACACATACGCAAATAACCTGTCAAATGAAGTCTAAATCTTGTAGCACGCCTTCAGAGGGATCAAAGTCTCCACTCAGCACGTATTCAGTCATCCCGGCTCAAGGTCCGTTAAGTCAACCACTCTGCCAGGGCTCGCAGGTCAACAGCCCGTGTTTACAAGTAAATGGATCTACCAACCTTATCAAGAGTTATCCAACTGCAAGCTGGTTATCTGATAGCTTCCTTTCTCTTTTCAAGAGCAGAGTGACTCAGCTCACAGCCAGCCTGCAGATACTTTTATGCCACATTATCAGTTCTTATCTGATCTGACACTGTTCCCTCAGCTTGACACAGCATTAACATACAACATGCGTATTCCCCTGCTCTGATGTCAGGAAAATCCACCGAGCTGCCAGTCACATTGCGGCAGATGTCGATGGCGGCGCCGAGGCCCCCACATCCTGCAAACCTAATGACACTTTAGTCATTTTCTGCTTTTTTAGTCCTTGTTAACACGCTCGCTGGAATGTTTCATTAGCCTCAAGTCTGCTTTTTTGATGGGAATCAGTAGAAGTCTTTCTAAGAAACTAAAAAGACAGGAAGTTCAGACAGGCGTCTTTTTAAAGGCAGTGACAGTGATTTTTCTCCCCCACTCTCCTCTTTCACCGCCCTCTCCTCTCCCTCTAAGCCCCCATGTTTTACCCTCTGCATTGATGCCGTGTGTCAGCTGGGAGGCACGGCGCTGAACCATGCAGATGTAATCTACACCTCTCCGTGCCAGAGAACAGCGATTGAATCGCGGCGGGCGGACGATCCGTGACATGCTGACAGGATCGGCAAAGCGACACATGTGTGGGTATCTGCTTTCATGTTACACATCCTGAGGGGGGCTGGGGGAATATGGTAGGAGGCCAAGTCTTGTGATGTGCGTAGCAGTGAAAAGGAGAGGCGCTGGAAAAACACTGCACGACTGGGTGGGACGTACGTGGGGTTGGCTGACACTACATTGAAGAGATCTGCAAAGAGAGGCTGGGTGGAGATAAGAAAGAAGGCCACAAGTGAGAGGGCGAGGGGAGTGTGTGAGAGGCAGAGCATGAAATAGAAAGAGCAGGGTGAAGGAAATGTTGACTGGGAAGAAGAGCTGTGGAGGTGCTGTGGATGAAACGTGGCAGCATGATCTGGGTGGAAAGTCCGTGTGTTTTTTTGCTCAGGGTACGTCAACACAAGCAGCAGAGCCGCCACTGCCGAGCGAATACAGAAAAGTGTGTTTCTGTGTTTACACGCATGCAGGAGCTTTTTATCTGTGTCAAGAACCTGTGTCGGTGGTGTCAGGGGAGCTCGTCTGCAGAGCGCTCGGGGAGTGCGAGCATGAGAAACCTTTGTTCACAGCAACATACTAACATCCGTGAGGCATCATTAGGCTCAGTCTGCTCTACTCAGAGCCAGGAGGGGCAGAAATGTGGACTTAACATGAGGGCTAAAGGGCATCGTCCGGTGGACACAACTAAGCAAACACAGGCATAGCCTTGGAGGTTCGGCTCTACCGACGAAGCTCTGATCTGTTCGCCTCTGAGAAGAAAACTTCAAAGAGCCCTCTTCATGATTGTTCAAACTACCATGAAGTGATACACTAAACCAACCAGGAGAGCTTTACCCAGTTTATTTTGATTTCCATCCTGCACCGCTTTGTTGCGGGAGTCATAAAAGAGCTGCTCAGTTCCACGAAAGCAGGATCTAGGCAAATATACATACAGCAGCCGAAGAGGGAGAACGCCAGAAAGCAACAGCATCGGTTTGTTGTTTCCAACTCCCCTAGCACTTAGAGGTTCCCTCCAGCACATTCTCTCGCTGAAATATTAATCGTGTTTGACAGCTGTTTTAGCTATGAAAACAAACACAAGACCGGAGCTTTTTTTGGGGGGGGGGCGCAGAGACATACGCTCGAGCGTGGACTGGCTCAGATAAGGAACAACTGTCGTGGACAAAAAGAGAGCGGGCTCGAGACAGCACCGCATGGAAGCGGCCTCATTAGAAATGTGCTGTTGTTCACCAGTGTGAAATGTTGACGAGCTGTACTGCAACTCAGCTGTCACGTCCTCAGGGGCGGCGTTATCGTGTACTAAGTGGCAGAGTATATAGTTTGAAATGTGCATTCATTCAAGACGCCTGATGCTCGGCTTCTCTTCTAGGTAACTCTCCTGTATACATTAACATTTAGCAACATCCCTGCAATGCCAACGCACTTAACAAGATGGTAGAACGATGAGAGGATTCCTTGATTACACACACACACACACACACACACACACACACACACACACACACACACACACACACACAGTTCCAGCACGGCACAGGCAATTTGCAGCATTAAGCTGCCTGATAGCACATGTCCACTGAGAGTTAGGGAGTGATTTAACGGACATTGCTCACACCAATTAGAGTGAATCAGCCAGGCAACGCTACCGACGACAAGTGGATGCCGGCGCTGTCAACACGCAGCCACACACACACACACACGCACGCACTCACATACGCTCCCACACACTGCGGAAAGGGGGTATTTCACTGTTTCTTTTGTGATTAAGAGCATGAAAATAGCCCATTTAGATAATCCCTCCCTGTCAGCGCCGTCAGCCTGAGAGACACTGACACATCCCATGCACTCGTTCCCTCGTTACCATACGCCAGTCATTTCAAGAGGGCCGACTGCAAAGCCTCAAGAATGAGCTGAAGTGAACGGCCACCTGCTTCTCTTTTTTGCCCGAGCCGCTCCTCGTCTCTTCGCCAGCCAAGCCTGGAGCGACATGACACAGTACGAAGGCCACAAAAGGGAGAGTCGAGCCGCACCGGGGCGACACGGCCGGCGAGAGAAAGAGGGTGCACAAAAGGATTTCTATTTGCACGCCCATTGGAGGGGTCGGACCCCGGAGAGCACCTGATTCATTTCTTCTTGAGGGCTATTAATCTTTTCAAGCACCAGAATCACTTTGCCTCTCAGGAATGGAGAGGAGATTGAGTTTTCTATTACAATCAGGCAGAGGCAGTGTGTCGCAGGGAGAGGGGGCAGCGACCATGCTGTCCTTGCTGCCGCCTTTCCCAATTTAAACAAAAACAAGGGAGGAGATGTATTATGGCGTCAGTAAGCTCATTTTGAAATTTCTATACACGGTGGGGTGAGCAAGGTCAGAGTACATGCACCGCCAAGTGCTTCACTTCATCTTCACAGACATAAAACCTGAATGATTTCAAACCAGTCCATGTGTAACTTCATATGGTCATACACTAATTCTCCACACATACAGCAGATGGTATTTGTATAAGTAAATGAGTCTTAAGCTTCTTATATATTCCTTACGTTTAGCCATGCATATGCTTCCCATATAATCCTGGGTTTTGTCTGATCATTTCTTGTCCACAAAATGAAATTAAGATGTTTTACAGATGTTCCATATGTTGGAGATGACTACAGTTGGTTACTTTAATTAGGTGCCATACTTTCTGAGACTTTTACTTTCCTAACAGTAGCACATAAAACAGATAATTTGTGAAAAAAAGGACACCTCCTACTGCTCCTAATGGCATTTGCAAGTATCCACCTCACTAGGTGGGTTTCCATTAACCTTAAAATTGCGCAAATTGAAATTGTGAATACAAAATGTGCCTAATGGAGACATGTCAATTACGGAAAAAAAACTCCATTTATTGAAAAAAGTTTTTACGCTGGCATGAGGGGGTATTTTAGGCAGTTTTTAAAAAAGGATATTTTGCAAAACTGCAATGGAAACACTTCACTTTCATAGATCATATGATATTAATGAGACTTTATGGGTGCCAACCACCATTAAACCCAAATAAGGAAAAGAAGAAAGAGGAGGAGAAGAAGAAGTATAACAAAGTCACATGACATCTACAAAACATGGCTCGATATGTGTGGATGGCGGAAGACACCAAGATCTTCTTATCTCTTATATGTGACACAGAAATTAAGGTGACATTGGATTGGCTTCATTGAGTGGTTGCAGTAGTTTGAACATCCATCGCCATGGTTATTGTAATGTTATCGTGAAAGGAAAGTCACATGATATCACTCAATGGAAACACAGTCATCTAGCAATAATGTATTATCGAAATTTTGAAAATATCGCTTAGGTTTAGCACAAATCTGTAGTGGAAACCCACCTAGTAAAAAAAAACAATCAGAGCCACGAAGTCTCCAGTACCTCTTTCTCACCAAAATTAGTGTGTGCATGCAGGTTTTTTCTTACGGGATGGTTAGCTTTGCATAAAACCTAGAAATAGAGGCAAACAACTTCTCTGACTGTCCAATAGTAACAAAAAAATAAATAAATACCACCAGCACCACAGAAGCTCACTAATGATTGTGTGTTGATAGATACAAAAACTGAAATTGACACAGTCTGTGTCCTGATTTATTCAGACTTTTGGAAAGTCTGGTCTTGTGTTTAAGACTCATTTTGGCTGCCTTTCTTAGTGAGTCTGTCTTTGTTTTCACAAAGGATTATTATTGAGATGATTGCATTTTAGGGTTTCAGTTTACTGTGTTCTTCCTCTCCTGTGTCCCTGTGCAGCCTCTTCCTCTTACACACATCCACACAGCTGTCCTGCATCAGCCTTGTTAGTCCTTCCTGCTCCTCAGTTTCTCTCAGCCAATAAGCTCCCTGCATTTCCTCTGCCTCGTCCCCTGATTCTCCTCACCTGAGCCTCTCCGCCCTTTTTCTCCACCTGAACTTCATCCACTTGTTAGACTAGATTTTGTTTTTAGTCCAAGTTTTCATTTCAGTCTTTGTTGGAACCTTGTTTTGCTCCTTTGGACTAAAGAGTGATCTTTTGAGTTCCTGTTGTCTCTGGAATTTGGGTCCACCCGCTCCACATTACATGACAAAACTGTAAAAACACACGCATTGTGCCTGTAACATCTTTGAGTCTCAGATTTCAATACAGTACAGCACGGTATAATTTTTAAAATTAAATGTTAAAAAGAGTTTACATTTTTATTTTGATATAGTCACAGTATGCGCATGCGAGTATGTGGAAATTCACATTGGATTATTGCATTTCCATTTTAATATTTACTCAAATAACATACATATGTGGACAATTATATGATGGAATTTCAGTTTAATTTTCAAGTTATTATTTTAATTGAGTCCCCTATGGACTTCCATATATCACTCAAATAATGAGCTTTAGAGTTATGAGACTGGACCTGATCTACTTATGTAAGTCTTGAACAAGCATTTTTACCAAAATATTAAATTATTCCTTCTTAGTCCAAACAGATTATTTTACGACTATTTCCAAGGTCAAGAATGAGCTCCTACATGGAATGGTTAGTGTTTTGTAGTTTCAAAAAAGCTTCTCAAGAATTCTCAAGAATGACACTCTGACGGTGGCTGAGCTGATTTGCCCTTGACCTGTCGTCTGCCAATTTTATGTTCTGCAGATAAAAAAGATGCAAAGCAATGCAGCAGTTTTTCTTTGCGTAGAAAAAGCAAATATATCATGAGCCTCAGTAGCCTTTCCTTATCAGACATGTGCTGTTGCTAATGGGCTAATTACCACAGAGGCCCACATGAGTCCTGGACACATTACTCCAATTTCGTAGACCCTTGAGGGTCAAAGGGCACACTCACTACACGAGTAAAAGGCTGATTTATCAAATCTAAGTCAAAATAGAGCATAGACATCACATTTATTACCGCCTTGTATAATTTATCAGCTGCGTTCATTAAACCGTGGCCTAGTCAGTTGAAAAATGTCCGTCGGCGAGGAGCATTAATTGCAGAAGAACATGAAGTGAGCTCGGTCGTGGATCCCCCGGTCAGACTCCGTGACGTCTGCGCTAATGGGGGAATATGGAGGCCACTTTAAAATGAAAAACTGCAAGAGAGCCCGGTGTCACTTAATCAATGTGAAACCCCAGCGGGGAGAGCGAAGCACCGCCTGCGGGGGCCGCGCAGTCCCCGGACTCATGTCCCCTAGAACGGAGGGGGTTTTAAATGGGGCCGCTCTCACGATGTAACTCATCTCAGTCACGGCCATGATGGTGCTCCCTCCCAAGGGGGTGTTGCAAGGAGGTTGTCTCTTCTTGGGAGGTGCTTAACAACACCATCCATCTCGGTAACACAATAGTACACACACACCGCCTACCTAAGGAGCCATCATCACCGCTGGCTCCTCAGCTGCCTTCATTCATGCAGGATGAAATTCGCCTTGAAAAAAGCCTGAGGCAACATCCGATCAATCACCCCTCAGCCAGTTATGACCCGTCAGGATCATAAAAGCTGACAAATTTGGCTAATTTGGGTCATTCCTCTATCCTTTTTCCACCCTCAATTACCTTAAAAACAAAAGTCCACTCTGGAGACACAAATTTCGATGCATTTCGTTGCAGGCGAGGTGCCAATGTATGTGGACATCTGCACGCCTGAGTTGGCCCCAGTGTCAGTTAAGTCTCCAATGGCCCCTCTGCTCCTCTATCTCCCGGCTGCCCTGGGCCCCGGGGTGCTCTTATCTCTCAAACAAACGGCTCCCGTGCCGCAGCCTCGCTTGCAGCCCTCATCTATCTGCCTGACATGTGCTTCCTTGTTTGTTTTCTCTCGCCTGCTAGACGCGGGGCCGATGATATTGAGCTGTGTCGACGGCGCTCCTCCATTCATGCCAGATGAATCAATCACTGCTGCGTGCTCCGCGGCCCTGTTTAGTGCCGACGGAGTCTTTTCCACTTCAATCAATGCTTTGGGAAGAGGTCGGTGCTTTTTCCTGCTATTTATTAGGGAAAGAAAAGCTCCTGAAAAGTAGCTCTGCCAGACACTTTGGCAGAGAGACGAGCAAGAACTAACAATGACAAATGTTTGTCAGGAATGACATTCTTGTTTTATTTGCCATGGAAATATACACTGAAATTGTAAATATGGGTATGGTAATAAAGCAGAGATCGGTTTCCAAAATCTACAGTATTAACCTGGATTTACCACATGGAAAGAAGGTAATAAGCAATGAAAGAAATTACCCTAAAATTAGCAAGAAATTAGCAAAAAGTACAAGATAATTACCTGAAAATTAGTTTGAAAAGTTTAAAGAAAACAATGGAGCAATTACTTTTTAAAAAAAGGTGTTTTAGAAGTATAATAATTCAGTAGCATAATTCTAAATATGTTATTATGATCATTTGAAATACAGCTTTTCCCTAGCTTTCTTTCCTAGATTTAAACAAAAAATAATTTTCTAAATCATGTTCTAAAACCAATTTCTTGCAAAGCATGCAACATTTCTTGCCAAGATGTTCATTGTCTTGTGTGTGTATGTTCAATCTTTCCCCATGTTTTTTAAAGAGCAAAGCACCACTTTGCTCAGGGTTCAAAGGTTTAAATTCCTGTAAAAGGCATCTGACAGCAGCACAAGAAAAGTGATGACGCTGCAGATTTCAGGGGTCAAATTACATTACATAATTAAAGAAAGGAGCAGAAATAAGTCATGTCAAATCAAAGCATGCTCAGAATTAATATATATATATTTGTACAGCATGTAGCAGAAAAGTCAGATAACACAGGAGGCAAAACAGACGACTTCCTGACTCTTCTTCTGTCCTCTAATGAAATAACTACAAGCACACACTCGCTCATTAAACAACCATATCATTTTAATGAGGCTTAGCAAGTTCATACATTAAGAGAATATAATTCAATAAGGTCCTTCAGAAGAGGCTCTGAGTATCATATGGAAATGAAGCCATTAAAAACCATCTGCACTCACTTAAAGAGTTCAAAATTCAAGAGTCTTTCAGGATGCATAGCGCAGTCTCTCAGCAGCTGAAGTCGCTCTCCTCCTGGACGATGAGCAGAGGGTTTCTGCGAGGACTCGGCTCTAACAAAGTCCCACTGCTGCTCCTCACAGACTCTGCACCGCTCGCCTGTGAACACTGTCTCTCTGCTTTGTAGCTGGAGTCTTGAGAGATTTTCAGCTCCTCCGCCACCCGCTCCCCCAGCTCCTGGATCAGCTGCCTGGAGCCTTCTGAGGCTGCGGGGAGGGAGTCCACCTTCCTCTCTGCTGAGGGGAGTGTGCTCGTGGGTTCCTGGGGGATGGGAGAGGCAGCCGAGGTGGGTTGGGGCTGTAGAGGGTTGTCCTTAGACGTCTCCCCTCCTCCTCCTCCTCCTCCTCCTCCTCCACCTCCTGCTCCCTCTCTGGATTCAGTGCTGCTTTGCCCTTCAGCCTCAGACTCCTCGCTCTCATCGGATGACTCGCTGCTGCTGCTGCTGTCACTGTGGGATATCAGAGCGTGCTTGGAAGCTCCCTGCTCTTCTTCTTCTTCCTCTGCCACCATTGTCGCTGCCTCCTCTAGCTCCTCAACTTCCAGCTCCAAGTCTTTTTTCCGCAGGGAGGATTTTTGTAATGTTGCGGCCAAGGCTGATATCTTCTTGGACCTGTAAAGATAAAAAAAAAAAGTAGTAAAGGAGGATGAGTAAGGAAAAATCACTTTCCTCACCTTGTGTTTGACTACAAAGACAGAAAAAAGAGAGACATCAAACTACAACTTCATCAGTGGTACCCGAGAGAGAGCAGCGACTGACTGATCGACTGGCTCTGCACACTAAAGACATAGCCACAGGATAACCATCTACAAATCTAATACCCATTAACCATATCCCATTCTGAATGCTAAGTAGACTGCGATTTGCAGAGGCGAGGGGGGCTCAATGAAATATGGAAATATGGATGTTTAATAATGTAGGGAGATGAGCTGCGCTGATACACTGAGCTCGAGCTCTTCTCCTCCCCCACTGCTGCTCTCCCTGCACGAGGTGATAAGAGACTGAGAGGGATTACAGAGAAAGCGAGGCAGACCCCTCCTCCTCCTCCTCCTCCTCCTCCTCCACCACCATCGACTCGGTCCGCACATGCAAACACGCTCACACTTTCACCTCCGCATTGTGAGAGGCTAAGCCAACAGTTGGAGGCTGCAAATGGAGCAAGAGGAGAGCGGTGATTGGTAACAATCAGAGGCAAGCAGAGGAACCTTTCATTCTGTACAAGATGTGATTTTAATATTTTAAAGAGCTCATTTGTGCTCTTTTACTTAATGATTTTAAGCACGGCCAACAGCTCCTGAGATAGATGCCAGAAAGAGAAAAAAAAAGACAGAGTATTACTGCCTTCAGTTTTATGTCTCCGCAAACCAGATTCAGTTACAGTTTACAATTATGTCCGTTAAAACATGGATGCCTCACACACATCTTCCTTCGACAGCACGGAAGATCAGACAATCAGCACAGTTTCAAGATTAGTGGCACAGACTCAGTATCTACCCAAATGTCTCCCCTTCTGTTCCTGATTTTACAACACGAAATAATGGCCAGAAAAGTGATTTACAAAACATTATAAAGTCACAGCAAAGTTGACCTTTTACATTTTGGATATATAATATTATCACTTCATCATAAGACATTTGTGTGAAAATTTATCATAATTAGTGTATAAATTCTCGTTATGGCCAATAACGTTTGATCACTAAATTCATCAGTCAGTGCTGACATTTGTGCTAAATTGGAAGAAATTCCCTCAAGGTATTCTTGAGATATCGTGCTAACGAGAATGAAACGGATGCAAGGTCACAGTGACCTTGACCTATAAGCTTTAACTACTAAATTTTAATCAGTTAATCCTTCAGTCCTAGTGGACATTTCTGCCAAACTTGAAGAAATTCTCTTTAGGTTTTTTTGGGATATTGTGTTCATGAGAATGAAATTGATGTAAGATCACGGTGACCTTGACCCATAACTTTTGATCACCAAATTTTAATTAGTTTGTCCTCAAGTCCAAGTGGATGTTTGTGCTGACTATGAAATAATTCCCTCAAGGTGTTCTCAAGATATCACATTCACAGGAAGGGGACAGACGTAACGTCACAGTTACCTTGACCTTTGACCACCAAATTTTTAATCAGTACATCACTAACTCCAAGTACATTTGTGCCAAATCTGAAGAAATTGCCTTAAAATGTTTTTGAAATATTGCGTTCAAGAGAATGAGACAGAGGCAAGATTACGGTGATCTTGACCTTTGATCCCCAAATTCTAATCACATCCTCGAGTCCAAGTGGATGTTTGTTCCAAATTTGAGGAAATTCCCTCAAGGCATTCTTGAGATACGGATGGACAACTCACAATCATAATGCCTCCATAAAAATCCTCACAGTGTGATTTTTAAACTGGATATTTTACCCAACAATCAGGCCGCAGAGAGAACTGATAGAAAAAAGCACATTTTGAGAATAAATCCTGCAGAACAGAAGCAGGGTAACCCTGAATGGCCCGACTCTGCAGTTGTGCACAAAGTCTGACTGCAATACAGTCAATAAAAGTCCGGCCGGAAAATGGCTCCGAGCTGCAGATCCACAGCTGAATGTCTCCAAAGATTAAGATTAAGAGAATGTCCTCATAAAGCAGTACATTAAACAATGTCCCTGTCCCCTTAGCTTCACTTTTATAGCTGTGTTGCCACAGAAGACACAACAGTCTCATTGAAGACAGAGAAGGTGTTTTATTGCTGATGAATGTCCTCCTACAAGGCCCCATTTGTGTAAAGCCATCAGATTGTTGGGAGGCCCCCGCCTGCACATTATTCACGCTGGGAATGCCTGCCATGCTGCCAAAAACTTAAGTGGTTGCTATTCGTCCCCCAGTGTGGCTAGGGCATGTGTGCCGCCCCTATTGCCATGGTGATTACAAGGTGACCTCTGCGGGTCACTGCGATTCAGAGTATGTCCATTTAGAGTGGGATAAAGTGTGTGTGTGTGTGTGCGTGGAGGGGCTACTCTTCCGCTGCCATTCACATTTTCACACTCGGCTCCTGGTGCCCTCTCTCTGGCCCAATTAACCCACTGCTGAGCACCAGGATGGCTCCTCATTACCGTGCAGTCCTAATGAGCTCCCTATTCTGGCGAGTAAAGTGTTTATGGAAGCAGCGTGTAGGGGCTGTGTATTCATTTAAGACCTCAGGAGGGACTGTGTAAACAGATCTTATAGTTGTGCACATTCTCCTCTTGTAAGCTGAGAAAGGGAGAAACCGGGGATGTGGGAAAGGAGGGAGATGCCCTTTCTCACATGCGCCTTAATCCAAAAATGTTTTGGCAGTTTTCTCTGTCACAACGTGGCGGCATTTGAAAACAGTAGCCAAAGTCGATTTTCCTGCTAAGGTGCTTTGGCAGCTTGCCAACGACAGAATGTGGAACAAAAAAACAAAAATCTTGAAAAATCTTCCCCCGTGGTTTTAGTCATGGAGCTTTGAGTGCAACATTCTCAGGCTACAAAAAATCTGTAAATATATTCAAATAAAACTCGCAAAAAACAAAAAAAAGAAAAGAGGTATGTAGATTTTGAAGAGGAATTTGATTGCTTTTTGCATTGATGGATGCAATATGATAATACTTTGTATTACCATATCAATCCTCTAATGCATTCTATTGATCCTGCTGTCAAATATTGTTTGTGCATGTTTCAACTATGTTTTCAAGCACACTTATATTGCATTATTATTCCATATATGAAAATGTTCAGAATTCGATACATATTCAGTTTGGCTATTCGGATTTTGGCATTTTGCAGTTAAGACGTGAGATATGCTGGTATCATTCAGGTTTTAGGAGCATTCTCTGCGTCTTAATTTGAGCTTTTCTGCAGTTTTCGACACACGACATCTTGTATTTTTACGGTCAGCCCGTAGCATTGTGCACAAAGCAACTAGTCAACAGTCTGCAAGGCTTCAGATGCTTACCCAAAAGAAAAGCCAACATTTCTGGTCGAAAGGAGAAACAAACTTTTTTTTTAAACATCATCAAAGACTCGGATATCAATAGGTTTTTGGTTATGTGCAAATATCGCAGCACCAACCTTTGCAAGAAGGTGGTTGAAGGAATGAAAGAGGGAGGCTGTGTTTGCATAGTCCAACAAGTCTGCCACAGATGAACAACTGAGACAATCATGGCACAAGCAACAGCTGTTCCACTTCTCCATATTTTGACGTAATAAACAACACGTTAAGGCACGTTAATCGGAGTATGCACGGCTGCACATAAATGGAAATATATATGTTTACAAGGGCGAAAAATCCATATTTTGCCCTTGTAAACATAGTAAGTGTTCGTGTTAGGGTTCTCACTGGAAATGTTGAAAACAAAAAAAAAAAAGAAAAATAGAATCATGCCTTTAATAAGACTAAAAGTCTACCGCCATGCTAGCGGCTTTGTGAGGCTGTAAGCTCTATGGGAAAAAAATAGCCTGTTCATTCATTTCAATAAGTCCATTCTGAAGGTGCTGAGTTGTCTGGCAAAGTTTTGCGGCAATGCAACACAGTGTCATCTAGCAGGGCATGGTGTAGGTCTGCTCATAAACTGGTTTGTTGGATCATATTCCACAGGTGGTTAAAGCAACACGTCACCACCAGCACAGCAACACAATACTTTAAGGTTATTTTTTTGGGGGGTTTATTGCATGAAAGGGGGAGAGAGGCAGCAAAGAGTCCATCCATCCATCCATCCATTTTCTTCCGCTTATCCGGGGTCGGGTCGCGGGGGCAGCAGCCTAAGCAGGGAAAACCAGACTTCCCTCTCCCCGGCCACTTCGTCCAGCTCTTCCCGGGGGACCCCGAGGCGTTCCCAGGCCAGCTGTGAGACGTAGTCTCTCCAGCGTGTCCTGGGTCTTCCCCGGGGCCTCCTACCGGTGGGACGTGCCCTGAACACCTCACCAGGGAGGCGTCCTGGAGGCATCCTAATTAGATGCCCGAGCCACCTCATCTGGCTCTTCTCAACGCGGAGGAGCAGCGGCTCTACTCCGAGCTCCTCCCGGATGACCGAGCTTCTCACCCTATCTCTAAGGGAGAGCCCAGCCACCCTACGGAGGAAACTCATTTCGGCTGCTTGTACCCGTGATCTTGTTCTTTCGGTCACTACCCTAAGCTCGTGACCATAGGTGAGGGTAGGAACGAAGATCGACTGGTAAATCGAGAGCTTTGTCTTTCGGCTCAGCTCCCTCTTCACCACGACAGACCGGTGCAGAGTCCGCATTACTGCAGACGCCGCACCGATCCGCCTGTTGATCTCCCGTTCCATCCTTCCCTCACTCGTGAACAAGACCCCGAGGTACTTAAACTCCTCCACTTGGGGCAGGACTTCGTCCCCGATCCGGAGGGGGCACGCCACCCTTTTCCGGCTGAGAACCATGGCCTCGGATTTGGAGGTGCTGATTCTCATCCCAGCCACTACACACTCGGCTGCGAACCGATCCAGTGAGAGCTGAAGGTCGCGGCCTGATGAAGCCAACAGGACCACATCATCTGCAAATAGCAGAGACCCAATCCTGAGGTCACCAAACCGGACCCCCTCAACACCCTGGCTGCGCCTAGAAATTCTATCCATAAAAGTTATGAACAGAATCGGTGACAAAGGGCAGCCATGGCGGAGTCCAACCCTCACCGGAAATGAGTTTGACTTACTGCTGGCAATGCGGACCAAGCTCCGGCACCGGTCATACAGGGAACGGACAGCCCGTATCAGGGAGTCCGAAACCCCATATTCCCGGAGAACCCCCCACAGGACTCCCCGAGGGACACGGTCGAATGCCTTCTCCAAGTCCACAAAGCACATGTGGACTGGTTGGGCAAACTCCCACGCACCCTCAAGGATCCTGCCAAGGGTCCAGAGCTGGTCCACAGTTCCACGGCCGGGGCGAAAACCGCATTGCTCCTCCTGAATCCGGTGTTCGACTATCCGGCGGACCCTCCTCTCTAGTACCCCCGAATAGACCAGGGAGGCTGAGGAGTGTGATCCCCCTGTAGTTGGAGCACACCCTCCGGTCCCCCTTCTTAAAAAGAGGGACCACCACCCCAGTCTGCCAGTCCAAGGGCACTGCCCCCGACGTCCACGCAATGTTGCAGAGTCGTGTCAGCCACGACATCCCCACAACATCCAGGGCCTTGAGGAACTCCGGGCGGACCTCGTCCACCCCCAGGGCCCTGCCACCGAGGAGCTTTTTGACCACCTCGGTAACCTCAGCCCCAGAGATAGAGGAGCCCACCCCCGAGTCCCCAGGCCCTGCTTCCCCAACGGAAGGCGTGTCGGTGGGATTGAGGAGGTCTTCGAAGTATTCCTTCCACCGATCCACAACGTCCCGAGTCGAGGTCAGCAGCGCCCTGTCGCCACCATACACAGTGTTGACGGAGCACCGCTTCCCCCTCCTGAGACTCCGGATAGTGGTCCAGAACCTCTTCGAAGCCGTCCGGAAGTCGTTTTCCATGGCCTCACCTAACTCCTCCCACGCCCGGGTTTTCGCCTCGGCGACCGCCGCCGCCGCACTCCGCTTGGCCTGTCAGTACCTGTCTGCTGCCTCCGGAGTCCCACAGGCCAAGAAGGCCCGACAGGACTCCTTCTTCAGCTTGACGGCACCCCTCACCGCCGGTGTCCACCAGCGGGTTCGGGTGTTGCCGCCCCGACAGGCACCGACCACCTTACAGCCACAGCACCGGTCGGCCGCGTCAGCAATGGAGGCACGGAACACGGCCCACTCGGACTCAATGTCCCCAGCCTCCCCCGGGACATGGTCGAAGCTCTTCCGGAGGTGGGAGTTGAAGCTCCTTCTGATGGGAGACTCTGCCAGACGTTCCCAACAGACCCTCACAATGCGTTTGGGTCTGCCAGGTCTGACCGGCGTCCTCCCCCACCATCGGAGCCAACTCACCACCAGGTGGTGATCGGTTGACAGCTCCGCCCCTCTCTTCACCCGAGTGTCCAAGACATACGGCCGCAAGTCCAACGATACGACTACAAAGTCGATCACTGAACTGTGGCCTAGGGTGTCCTGATGCCAAGTGCGCATATGGACACCCTTATGCTTGAACATGGTGTTCGTTATGGACAATCTGTGGCGAGCACAGAAGTCCAATAACAAAACACCACTCGAGTTCAGATCGGGGGGGCCATTCCTCCCGATCACACCCCTCCAGGTCTCACTGTCGTTGCCAACGTGAGCGTTGAAGTCCCCCAGCAGAACGAGGGAGTCCCCAGAAGGAGCACTCTCCAGCACCCCCTCTGAGGACTCCAAAAAGGGTGGATACTCTGAACTGCTGTTTGGACCATAGGCACAAACAACAGTTAGGATCCGTCCCCCAACCCAAAGGCGGAGGGAGGCTACCCTCTCATTCACCAGCGTAAACTCCAACGTACAGGCACCGAGCCGGGGGGCAATAAGTATTGCCACCCCTGCCCAGCGCCTCTCACCAGTGGCAACTCCAGAGTGGAAGAAAGTCCATCCCCTCTCGAGAAGACTGGTTCCGGAGCCCAAGCCATGCGTCGAGGTGAGGCCGACTATATCTAGTCGGAACTTCTCAACCTCGCGCACCAGCTCAGGCTCCTTCCCCACCAGAGAGGTGACATTCCATGTCCCCAGAGCTAGCTTCTGCAGCCGAGGATCGGACCGCCAAGGTCCCCACCTTCGGCTGCCGCCCAGCTCACATTGCACCCGACCCCTACGGCCCCTCCTATGGGTGGTGAGCCCACAGGAAGGAGGTCCCATGTCACCTCTTCGGGCTGTGCCCGGCCGAGCCCCATGGGTAAAGGCCCGGCCAAGCCCCATGGGTAAAGGCCCGGCCACCAGGTGCTCGCCATCGAGCCCCACCCCCAGGCCTGGCTCCAGGGGGGGGCCCCGGTGACCCGCGTCCAGGCGAGGGGAACTCTGGACCATTGATTGTCATCATCATAGGGGTCTTGTGAGCTACACTTTGTCTGGTCCCTCCCTTAGGACCTGTTTGCCATGGGTGACCCTACCAGGGGCATGAAGCCCCCGACAACTGAGCTCCTAGGATCACTGGGACACGCAAACCCCTCCACCACGATAAGGTGGTAGCTCAGGGAGCAAAGAGTCGAGGCCGGAATTTGAGCCCGCGGGTATGACTTTTCTAGGTATTTGGTCATAACCCAAACAAACTGAATTGTTGACCTGATGATGGCGCTAGATTTAAAATTTAAGGGATCACCAAAGTGATATATCCACAGGGGGAGAATGAATGTTTGAACCAAGTTTCATGGGAATTCGTCCAATCGGTGTCAAGACATTTCCCTCTAAACCTCAAATGTGAATCTCATGATGGCCTTTGAGGAATGATCTGGGGATAAAAAGTCATTATGATACATTTTCTGGACATTGTGGATGTCTGTACCAATTTAATGGCAATGCATTTAATAGCTTTTGAGATATTTTAATCTAAACCAAAGTGGTGAACCAACCGACCAACACTGCTAACCCTGGACCATGAAAATTAATCTGCTTAATGCGCCATGGAGGATAAGCTAATTTTCTAATTTATACATACAAATGCACCACATTGGAAGACTTCCCAAATCATTCTGTGCATTACAAATTAATGATGAGTTCTGGAGACACCTTGTCTTGCTTTAGCCTATTCCCCAAGCACAATCATGTCAGTTAAAAAGTCTGAGGATGCAAACAACATCAAACCACTGCATTCTTTGGATAACTGACTCCGGCTATTTTGCGGTCTTCATGTGTGAAAGCCACTAAAGACAGACACAACTTCAGCTAAGATCCCTAAAACTTTTTAAAACAATGACAAAGTGGCTTTTCCCACAGCGACTACAGGATATCGAGACATTAATGTGACCTGGGCTAATGATGATGAGGGTGCGCAGGCTGTATGGAGCCTGTTTAGGTCCCAGGCTCTATAAAAGCCACGTGAGAGCTTCCTGTAGCGTGGCTGGGGCAGAAGAGCCTCCTGCAGCACAGCCACTTCAAAGACTGCCCTGTATTCTCTTTCCCCCCGTGGGAAGTCATTATTGAGTTAGCATTGGGGAGGCGCGCTTGTTTTCTCTCCCCTCCCTTGCTCTGTGGTTGGAGAAGCTCTGCCTGCGGTGAATACAAAGGCTGTGTCCAGGAGGGGGAGGGATAATGTTGTACACAATCCAGTCATTACTACACTGCTGTTGTGGCTTGCCTTCATTAAACGGAGGAGGGGTGGTGTTTTCAAGGTTGGAAAACTTCTGGCGAGACAAAGACGCCTCCATCTGCCAAAGTCTTTAGATGAGAATGGGATGTGTGTGTGTATATGTGCGTGTGTGTGTGCGCGAGAGCCGAGCTAAATTACAATCTGACATTTCTTTCATCGGCCTGGTGTTCATTGAAAGAGCGACTCATTCAGGGCGTCTGTGCTCTTGAAAACATCTCAGATAAAGCTTGTCCTCAGATGTATAAATCTGTGTAATACGAGCACCAGATTTCTTCAGCGTAACTCGCAAAATGCATCATTCACTAGCTGAGGGGGATAAAAGCCGATGCTGGGAGATGTGATCCGTCACTGTGACTGAATGCTGGAAAGGTCTGAGGCATTGGATGCCACTCCGATTCCAGAAATGAGAAACACAGATGTATTTATTCAACACGCCAATGTTCCAGACCAGACTTATAGCTGCCTATGAAAGACTTATTGTACTGAACAAGCACTGATTCATCATAAGTATCTGTTGACTGTCAGGTAAATGTCTCTACGGGTCCAAAATGGTGGACCCGAATGCTGATCAATGTGGGAATTTAATTCTGAGATCTGATTTGACCTGACAACTTTTAAAAATATATACGCAAATCAAAACCATTATGTTTGTGGAAGAGCATATCTGGGTCTATTTCATCCTAAAAAAACTGTTAATTAACATTCCTTCTAAAAACTGCTAAAAATGTTTATCATGTTGGATACACAGCCTGCATAAATAATGGATGTCGAACTGTGGTGCCATTCATTGGTTTGTGGACTGCAGTTTTGAAGCTTCGAGTTTGGCATTTCGTCCCTCTCAATCCTGTATCTTTGAAGCCAAAAATGACCAGATTTAGATGAGAGGGCGGAGCTACGGATGAGCAAGGAATGGATTGGACTCATATACCCCTATTTCCACCAAAACACAGGTAAACCCACTCAAACTGGGCTATAGACTGCTTTCCCATGCCAGTAGACCTGAACTCTGTACACGGTTCTGCAGCAGATGAATATGCCTTACTGTATGTGTTTTTTGTGGTGCGTCATGTTCAGCATCACGGACATGCCAGAAAACATGTTCATAATCAGGTTTCTATGACGACCACAGCACAAGTAGATGCAGCAGCCAGTAGCTCTTCAAATCCTTGCTACTTTTTGCTATATTTTTCTCCTTTTTTTGGCTCCATGGCCACTTCTGTTGAAGCATGACTTTTCTATGATAGAGAAGCACTTATCAACATTGGGAGAAGTTGTGTGGGTCTTAACACAGCAGACCACGAGAGAATCCCCACCAGTGACATGTACGGAGTGGCAAGTCTGACCAGAGGGGAGAAACGAAACCTAAGGCGCCGGACAAGGAGAGGAAGGAGAGCCGGCATCAGGGCAAGGCTGCTCTGCGCACATCTTGACATGGTTAAACATTCTGGATCAAGCCGTCGCACTGGATGGACGGACCTTTTGGGAGCCATTTAGACACAAGACTCTGATGTAAATTTAAAAAATGCACTGCAGGATTTCAATGATGCCACCAGCAGCAGCATACCCAAGGAACTGGATGGAATTTTTTATAGTAGCTGCAGATTTTTTAATCAACTAATCCTTAAACTCCAATGTTGTAGCAGGATCAAGGACAACAGTAATTTTGTGTTATAAACTTGGTTTAAAAAATGACCAATAAATCTACTTAATATGAATGGAGGCTGTAAAAACTCTACAGCGGTCACTTCTTTTTATGTATATCTTACTTATCTTACGCCATTGCATCTCGCCAGTTAAGGAGCTAAAAATAGCACATTCACCCAGGAGTTTTCTTTCCAACAATGCTGTTCAAAGCAAATACCTGTGACTACTGAAGAGTCATTGACTCGGATGTGAATGCTGATCGTTACTGTTCCCATTACATTAAAAGCTGTTTTGAAATTCATTTAAAAGCCAATATTTGCTGATACCGACGACTTGTTGATATTACTGTTCATCACTGAACAGAATGTAAAAACGAATCTACAAAATTCAGCTTGATTTTTCTTTAAAACAAACAAACATTTTGGTATGGTAGAGCAGAAGAAGGAATGTGAACAAATTCGTAAAAACCCTCCACTGACATGATTCCATTTTATTTCCCACATCATCATTTAAGTTTAAAAGTCAGGCTGAAAGTTTTATCTTCACTGTAGGAGACTTTGGTTTGGGTTGTGCTCAAAGGCGCCCTCAGGCTTGGACTTTTCAGTGTTATTTTTCAACACTGCAGCTTGGCAAGCTTAAATTTTCAGTTTGACTCAACTGTTGGGATTGTGGGATTTTTTTTTTTTTTACTACAAACTATGTTCAGCTCATGACTATCTACTTTTACTGCTTCCTCTAACTTTTTGATTCAAGTACTCCCTTGGACATTTAAGCACTGTATTAATAGCTGTCCAGTGTGTGTGTTCCATATTCAGCTGTTAGCATCTCATTATATGTCTAAAAGTGACAAAAATTATGTTAGGAGCTGTTGTTTGATCAGCATCTGTTTAGATGTACAGAGCTTTGAGGCTGCAAAGACAGACGAAATCTCTTCACTGTGATCGGTTGTAAAAACTGGAGTGGGCACTCCAAACATGCATAGAGGAAATTATGCAAACACAGTGTGTAAGTATGTGTTTAAGATGAGCCTGTGTATTCAAGACAAGAAGCTGGAGTGGCCACATGCTGGGAGGAAATCTGTACTACTTATCCCTGTTAGCTGTCAGACATTTGCATCTTTGTTCTCCCCAGCGGGGGCCTCTAAGATCTCCTTCAGTGCTGTGGCTAACATCTGATAGAGCAGCTCCATTATCTGTTTCAAAGCCTTCAGGATGGCCGTTTGACAGTCGTGTGTTGCTGCCTGGTGCTTTCCAGCAAACATCTGGTTGTCACATCAGCTGTGTGGTTGAGGGAAGGGGGGGGCAGCAGAACAATTCCCCATTTTCACCCACATGGGGAGCATCGCACCAGAGAAGCAGCCTGCGACACCTAATTTTAATTCTCCTGTGAAAAGCCCAAGAGCACAAGTTAAATGAAAACACCTATTACGCAAAGTAGCCAGGGCGGAAATCTGGGTAATAAGTGCTTTAAAATCACAAAGAGGTGTACTGAGGTGAATTGACCACCCGAGCCTGACGGGGGGGATGGGTGTTAACACCACACCACCATGCACAAGTGCATTTCCAAGGCGTTAACCACAGGTCTTGGCTGACACGCTGACCCAGTGCTTGACCCCGTTGCCCTGAGACGATCCCGCTTGTTGGAGCTCCAGATGCTATTCCCTGGGGGGGAGCTGCTGTCAGAGTGGCCGACTCTTCCCCCGTGAGCTATTGTCATGCACACAATGCTGAGGACGAATGAGAAGAGGGAGGAGGAGAGCATGTGGAAATCCGGAGGGCTGGTTCGTCCTCCAGAAATAAAAGGATGGTCTGAGGGGGAAAAAAAATGTCTACAACTTCATTTCTGGCAGTTTCCTTTGTCGTTTTCATGCAGCATTGCACACGTTCTTGTCTTCATTGTTCCCTGTGTCTTCAATGAAAACAACAGCCACTGTTTTTTTGGGGACTGCTCACTTCACACCTTCCATTCACAACTGTTGGAGTCTGTCCATGCAGCTGTTGCAGCGCGAGGCTCGGTTTATCCTGGAACCATTTCTTGTCAATTTTCCAGGCTCTGGAGCGTGTGACTGTCCGATTCCCACATTGTACAGACACAGTCACAGTATCCCCACAAAAAATCCCAAAACAAACAAAAACACATACAAAGAGCCATTTTTCCCTTTCTATAGGGCGTCAACAGGTATAAGATACTTCAAATTAATGGTTGATAAGACCTTTTAAAGATTATTTTTAACCAAATTTAAGACAGATTTTTCATCCTTTTCTTATCCTATATTGAACATCTTGTTATAGTGCAATGTTTTGGCGGGAAACCTTGGGTTCTAGCCTACAGGTTGATGCAATTTGACACATGCCACCCACCCAAACACTAGCCGTATTTGCACTGCCTGTTCAAGGCAGGAATATCACACCATAATGCTGCCTTGCCGATCGCTGAAAGGGAATACAGAGTGGTCTCGCCTTAGCCCCGAGGTAACAGCGCTGTAACGGGGTCTATGTGAAACATAACGCCGGAAAGATGTGACCATGAGCGGTATGAGTGTGATGCTTTGACAACGTGTTTATGTGTGTGTCCCACCGCAGGAGATTTAAAAAGCAGTGACAAAGAAGACAGTGGCCGTAATGTCTGCAAAATGGTAAAACAATTAGAGTCAGGAGCTCCTTACCTTGAGTGTAAAGGACAAGATCAGCTGTCACATAACAGAGAAGGTACTGACATGTTATGCCTTTGTTATTGTTTGGAAAGCGTGTGTATAATATGTCACACCTGAGGCGGATGCTTGTGTGTTACATGTCATGCCTGTCATGCCTCTTTTGATCGCGGGATGCCACGATGCATGTATAATCACACACAGGTGCGGAGTGATTCCCCATTGTTTGGTTCTATGTAAAAATTCAGGGGCAATATAAAAGGGGGACTTCATTGCAGCTCTATAGTGCAGTCTCGGTTTGGAAGTGGCTACTGTTGCAAAAAAGGTAAACCAGCTTCTCAAGGTAATGACCTGGTCACCCAATTCCCCAGATCCCAATCTAATCGAGCATCCATGGGACTTGTCGGTACCCACCTCACAACCCACAGGACTCAAAGGATTTGCCCTGCTGCCAGACACCACAGGACACCCCCAGAGGTCTTGTGTCCATGCCTTGACAGGTCAGAGCAAAGTCCAATCCATAGAATTTCCGATCAGAGAATTACATTGTAACGAGAGAATCACTGCTATTAACTTCACGTGTCGGTGGTTTTAATGTTGGGGCTGATCAGTGCTTGTAGAGCCATGCAGAGGTAGGTTTTATGTATGGATATGGTTAGTAGAGTGAGTTAGTGCTGATCTACATTTTACAAACAGGGAAGTGCAAGTATAAAATAAAAACACAAATTTTGTGTAAAGATTTGCGACATCAGTGATGTAGAAGATGGTTATGGTGAGGAGAGGCGTTAAGTTCTTGTGGCAATTAAGACCTCATAAATTCAAAATTTAAGACTCTTAATTGACTTTTAAGCCCTAATATCTATTAATAAAATGAATTTAAGACATTTATTGACCTTTTAAAGTCTTAAAATGGCCATCTGAAATCAATCAGTTGTGCTGTGTTTCCTTGAATTTGTGAGGAAAATGGCTAACGTGTTGAATCATTGATTGATTGGGGACCAAACAATTCCATAACACCATTTATGAATTCTAACACAAGTTGTGCAGTATGATCCAAGCGTCATTTATCCGGGCTCAGAATTCAGGAGGCATGTGTTTTCGTCAGGAACTCAAGGTAACACTGCATGACTAATTGATTTACAAATGGCCATTTTGTGGTTAAAAACCTGCAGACAATAATGACTTCAAAAGGAAACATGAATCTACCTCACTTCCCTCCTCTCAGACGAACCCTCTAGCACATCACTTTTTTTTTCCTGCTAGAATCTAATTGACCCAATTAATGAGGGTGGGTGGGTGGTTTCAAGTGAAGCGGTGCTGAAAAAGGAAGTTGTAGCCCTTCTGATTTCACTGAGGTACTGTAACACAACACCAGGCCTATGAGCTTTGTCTGCGCTGGCTGCCATGAATCTACACTGGCGTCTCTCCAAGCTTTTTGATAAAGGGACAGACGACAAAGACAGAGAGAGAGAAAGTGAGGCGACTTGCTTTTTCTTTTTCGGTCCAGCAGCTCTGCGGGGGCTTTGGCATCTGAGGACCTCCAAATGCATACCCTGAAACTAATGAACTGGAGCCTGCTGCTCAATTTGGAAGGATACTCAGTGCTAACAATAATTGGGATTAGATGGGCGTGTGAGTTCAAAGTGTTTCCGCAGAGGAAATATGTGTTTAAATTCTGGAAACTGTGACCACTGCGGCGCAAAATAAAATAAAGTTCCAAATCAGTGAGACAAAGTGAAGAGCAATTTGCTTTGAGGTTGCACTCTTTATTTCATTGCGCAGGGTTCTGCTCAGACTCTGTGTGTCAGAGTAAAGGGGAGCGCCTGCCCCGAGGCTTAAATCAGAGTGAAGTCTTTACGAGGTTGTAAATTTGAGACCGATGTCTCGGCAGTCAGAGCAACTTTAGGAGGAGAAATGCATGTGGGACGGAGCGGAGATTAAATAAATCAACCCCCCTCCGGCCCAACAAACATCCATTAATCGCTATGTCCATCATGCGCAGCTGATCGCGTCTGCCTTGGCGGCTGCGCGTGGTGACAAGATACGGGGATTGCACCGGGGGTATAGATTACATCTCATCTTACCGCTCGGCTCCCAGAGGCGACTCACTTAACGGAGGATGACTTATCCCGCGCGGGGGAGAATATCTCGCACTGAAGAAAGCAATGCCTACACGATCTGTCATCAAACCTGTCAGACGACACAAAAGGGGCTGCCACAACAAACCGCATGTAAGATAGCGAAGGTTTGGTCTGTGAAAACCGCAGGCCTAACTCTCCTGTGCTGCTTTGCATTTTAACTGCAGGCTCCTTTTAATATCATACTGCAAACACGGCGAACATAGTTTCAGGAACCGCATGTGAGGATTGCATGGTATTACAGAGCGTGAGCCATATTGAAACAACAAAAATGATGCCTGACTGCTCTTTCAAGTGGTTGGAGACAGAAGTGGTTTTACTAATCCCCATGTTTTCTTCACAACATGACAGCTCATATGCAAGGACAAAACAAACTTACTTTATTGACAGGAAAAAAAACGAAACAGAAAAGGGAAATGTAACAATTCAACATGTCGCTGCTATGAGAGCACGGGCTAATCCATTTAATGATCGATGCGGGGCGTAGTAGGAGTCAGCATGTTAGGTCAAGCTGACATTTAGTCGCAATGTACAGTGGAGGAGGAGGAGGTAGGGGAGGCTCCGGTGCCTCTCAACTAAGAGAGTGATTGAGTTTTTCAGTGAGTTGACAGAATCCCGTTTTACACTGCCTGTCTAAGGCCAGAATATTGTTTTGTTAAACCACCTATCGCAGAATGGGTCGCATGGGAGGTGGTAAAAGCACCAAAATGGTGTCTGTATGAAAAGGGACAGCCAGCAGAAAGGCATCATGGGCAGGAAAAGTGTGGTGTTTTGATGTGTTATGTGTTTGACCCACCATGGGAGATTTTAAATGCAGCTGATTGCAGCTCGTCATGCCTATTTTTGTTCCACGTTGCAGGCATGCTGTCTAAAATCGCACACTATTGCGGAATGATGCCGCCGTTGTTTGGTTTTGTGTAAAAAATGAAAAGGAGACATAAAGAGGGGACTTCATAGCAGCTCCATAGCGAGATCTCTGTAAAAAAAGGGCTTATAAAAGGGACAACTGGTGGGACAAGATCATGAGCAGGACAAAATAATGAGATTCGGGAGCTCCTTTTCCTCAGAGCAGAGGACAAGAGCTGTTGTGTTAAACATCACGCCCATGACGCCTCTTCTGTTTCCGCAATGAGGCCTGCTACTTAAAATCACACATTAGGGTGTCATGCTGCTTCAGTCGTTTGGGTGTGTATAACAATGCAAAGGCGACACAAAGAATTGACATAAGCCACGTTTAGATTAGAACGGCCCATTAAAAATGGAAAAGTCTTTCCTTTGCACCTAAAAAAAAATCCACGTTCATATGATAACACGTGAAAGCGATCCTTGTGTACATGGATCTGCAAAAACAACAGAAAACGCTGTAGTATGCATGCCAGGCCATTAGTTGTCGGTGTAACTTTGTAATGACACACTAAAGAAGAAGCACAACACACATGCACAAAGTGCAGCTGTGACATCACCGTTCTCACAGGATCTGCGCATTGTGAGTTTACACAGCGTACAAAAGATAACTCTCTGGAACCCGGTTTCAAAAGTTTGCATTTTCAGACCCCCAAAACGCTGTTTTCACAACAAAACCACAAAAAAGTTAAACATTTCACGCAGGAACCGCCGCTGTGTAAGTTGCCTCTTAGTGGCAGCTCTATAGTGCGATCTCTGTGTAAAAAGGGCTGGAGCTTCAGAGGAGACAGAAAGCCTTTAAAAGTACAAGTGTGTCTTCTTAGAAAGACATCATTCCCACCCATTAAGATTCCAAAAATGTAGAAATGAGAATGTGAGGAGGAGGAGATGAGGGGAAGGAGAAGGGGAGGGGTGGGGGCACTAAATCCCTGCAGACCTTTTATCGTGTCTGCATCTGGGCGCCGAGCCTACAACATCAGGCACACATTTTTCAACTGGGCTTTTTCCAGACGAGCACACCACTTGGCTGAACCCTGGCCAAGAGTAAAACAGAGCTCATTACTGAGTAATGTGCTCGCAGGCTCACAATTGAAATGTGTAAGTAATTGTAAAATATGTGCTCGGAGGAGGAGAGAGCCATCAAACCTGTATCATTTGGAGGGAAAAAAAAGTGCAGATTTTGCGTGCCTGGCTACACTCGCGGAAGATATGAGAAGCCCTTGCATACACACAACACACACACACGCACACATGTGCGCTCTTAAAACTTTCATACGGACTGAATGTGCTGAGTGCAGCTGGCTCTTTTAAGACTCACTGATGGTATTTTTGACACATGATAATGGAGACAAGGGAGACTGCATCTCTCGCTGCTTCGGTCATTCAATTGGCCCCGCTGTGACAAATGACTCGTCTAATCCTCTCCTCTAAAGCACTGATGCATCATGGGGGCTGAGTGGCACTTTCCTACAGCTCTCGAGGTCTGAAGATGAAGGTCTATGATGTGTGTGTGTATAGGTTTGTGTGTATGTTACGAACTTACTTGACCCTCTGGATCCAGATGCAGTAGTCTGTGATGTACAGATCGTTCAGAATGTAGGCCGGCTCGTTCTCTCGGAACACTTTGTGGATATCCAGCAGGCATTTGAGGACACAGGCTTTCCCTGGGCACAGGAACACACCGTGGCAGGCAAATGGAAAAACAGTGTTATTCGCGCTCGGTATTAAGGATGACAATGCACTCCAGCTGCTGGCAGACGCAGCATGCATCTAAAGGCTTGCAGTCATTGTTCCATACATAAAAGCCAAGGTACAGGATCAGAGGAAAATCCCAGCGAGCTGCACAGTAATTTGATCCATACGTTTTTTTTAAAGAAGAGTTCCTGGTTAAGAAGTGGTTTGTCTGAGACAAAAGAGCCAAAGACGACTCTATTTTTGGCACTCGATCTGTCAATTTAATGGCGGCTCCACTCAGACTTTTCCGTCGCAAACGGGTTTGCCTTGATCTGTTGAGAAAATAGCACTTTTGATGGTTTTCCACTTGACAGTCATTCAAGTTAGCCCATTCAGCATCACTCTAGTCCTAATGTGAATCTTTGTGATCTGACAAACCTGAGAGCCTTTTTTAAAACTTTCACAGAAATCAATAATTCAACCCAGCAAGGTAACAAACTGCAGTGTTTTTTTTTCTTTTTTACTGATGGCAATAAGTCCAAAATAGGTCACTTAATTACACAGTTCTCAAATGTCTATTTTTGTTTGGTGCTCAAAAAAATCATTCTCTCAAAATCCTGTCTGGTCGTAAATGAAGAGCATCAACTTGTAAAAGCATTCGAGCCCGAGGGAGTCTATCAAACAAGAGTGTAGAACACGGCTACAATCTTATCGTGACAATTCTCTCGTCTGGATTTGCCACCCACTCTGACTCACCACTTAAGCTTTTGAACTAAATATATTTAACTTTGCCACTTTTCAAAACCGGTGTCGAATTGGTATGCAGTATGATGTATGGATTGGACACAGCTACTGTGTGGAAGCCTGCTGTTTGGATCAGCCGCTGCAAAACTCTGGAGATGCTCCAGATAGACGAGTGTGATAGAACTGGGCTCATGCTCAAACAAAACCGTTTGATTGTTCCTCCACCCTGAATGCAAATGTTTCCTGCCAAAGAAGATGTATTTGTAAGTTTGATGGAACACTTTTTTTTTCTTTTTTCTCAATGCTTTGAACGCCATAAACAAAATTCCAGTCAGCTCTATGGGATTTGGTTGGGGGCAGCAGAAATCAAGATGAATATCTTTAAATCTTGGCACATAAAACTGCATTGTTAGATACCACATACTGCGGCTCCTAGTGAGGAAATATGTGCTCTTTGAGGACATGAGTGCAGTAATGCCCTAAAGCTGGGGTGGGTATTTTTATTTTTATTTTATTTTTCTGTCAAAAATCCCATAATAAACTTCCAAGTTTGTTGTAACTCAAGTGGACTGACAGAAAACTTCTGCACCTCTTGGCTCCGTTTTTAAGTTTTTGTGAAAATCAAGCCTGCGAAGGGAGACTTTGGCCAATCACAGGTCATTTCAGAGAGATGGCGATCCTATTGGCTGATGCTCATGTGTTACATGTCACACCCGTCATGCCTCCTTTGATCATGGGATGCCATGATGCAGTGTTTTATCACACACTGGAGCGGAATAACGCTGCCGTCTTTTGGTTTTGCAAAAAAGTATAGGGTCAGTACAAAAATACAAAAATACAAAAACAGAGTACACTAGTACACTAGATAATGCTCCCATGAACATTTATTATAACCATGTGTGACATTTTGGGCCAAAGCCCTTCTTCATTTTTTTTTTTTGCGACTTTTTTCAATATAAAGGGGGGGCTATTGTCATTATTATTATTATGTTTATTATCTGTTTAACTTAAAAAAGTAAAGTTACTAAACACTTTGACATAGACTTCAATAAAATTCTTCATTTTATTTCCTTTCAACTGTCTTAAGTTAGTGTGGATTTTGTTTGCACAGTGTTCCTTCTGGTATGTTTCAGCATGTGATGCGGTCTGCAATCAATTACAGAAGGTTAATAGAGATTTAAACATATCATCTGCCAGCCAAAGTCTGTAAACTATCAAACATGTTTATCTCTTAAATGGCGAGAGCTTTTTGTTACAGTGCTTATGACATGGTTTATGGTCGACACCTGCACTTTGGAAACACGCTCTGAGATCGTTTTAGTTAGCTCGCAGCGGCTTTCCACACCACAAACGCACCACACAGAATCTCCATTTGTTTTTCTGACAAATGACTTTTCCCTGAAGCATACAAGCGTCCAAACTGCCACAGCACTTCTCCCTCCAATCAAGCGTATAAATAGCCTTGTGATGTGGCCTACGATCCGCTGAGGGCAAGAGAAAATGCTCCTCTGCACCGCCGCGGAGCTGGTTGGCATTGTCCAGAGAGATTCCAGCCCAATCAAAATAAACAGCGCACTCGCAGTGAGGAAAACCTTAAACAAACATTTGGTTCTCATTTAAGAATGGGATCGTATACAGCAAACTGTGCTCTTGAATTCAGGACTTGGATTGTGTCAGGCAAAAACACACAGGCTTCCAAGATCTGACTTTTTTTTTCACAGGGGAGATTCATGAGTTTGTATGAATTCAGAGGGAAGGGTTGCTCTCGGTTCAACGCTGATATTCTTGGTGAGATGCCCAAAAGAAGTGAGCAAGGCGTGTTAATTAGGCAAGAACAGGTTATCATATGAGTGGGGAAGACTGGGTAGTACAAATGTACGACAGCGATTCCTTGATGGCTGCAGAGTGAGCAGGCTTGCATAGATGTAGAAGTGGGTGTAAAGAGGAAAAAAAACAACAATGCCTGCTCTGTCTTCTGGACAAAAATGCAGAGATTCCAAAAACTGAAGAATGACTGCAAATGACTTTTTTCTCTCATTCTGTGCTTTATCTCTGAAAAAAACAAACTTATCAACATCAATGTTCATCGAAAGAATCTGTGGCAAATTATGTAAATGAATACTTAATATGATACATGTGTCATGTGCAAGGCAATGCAAAACAATGGAATTGAAAATGTGATTAAAAAATGCTTTGGCGCATTTTATATATAGAAATTCTGAGATTAAATTACAATAAAAAATGTATCATTTGACAGCCCTAATTTCAACAGTCTAGTTTAGGACATCTAGTTTACGCGCGCGCGCACACGCACACACACACACACACACACACACACACACACACACACACACACACACACACACACACACACACACACACACACACACACATTTCATGCATCCCCTCCAAAAAAACACCAACAGTGCCCCGAACCTAAAGCATTCACACCCTGCTCTGGTTGAAAAATGTCATTACTCTTCCCTGATTTTCCATAACTAGGTCAGAGTGCTTATTTGACCTATAATTTGATTTAAATTCCCAAACTTTTCCCCGCCCTCTAAGAATTCCAGAGGAAATTCCACGACCAGCACAAAATGTCCTTGAATGACTAACAGCAGAGATGCACGCCAGATAGATCTGTAACAGAGGACCGCATCTGACATTCCTCGTCTTGTCCTGTCAGTGCGAACACGACAGCAGCACGACCCAGAGGTCTTTGCCCACACTTCCTAACCCCCGGGGCCCCCTCAGCTTCTCTGTACCTGCCCAGTAGCTCTTTAGTTACAGCCACTTTGGCAGTGTGGCGAGTATTCTCAAGGAGCTCCTCCACCTGCTTCCTGAGGGCTGTTCAAATATTTACCCCTGGATAACATTTCCTCGGAGGCCTTAACCTGTGCGCTGCCGTTAATGGGTTTGTTTTGCTAATACCTATGAATGTTTGCTTTCATGGCCACTTAAATGAAGTGCCTCAAAAACTGGAGTGTGCATTTCCATTCGCTTTATCCTGACAAATTAATTAGTGTGTTAAGTAACGCTGGGAGCAAACACACCCTCAAACACACGCCGGGCTGAATTACTGTAGTGTTACAGTTCATTAAGGAAAAGCCCTATTACTCAGACTTCCCTAATGCCTGCAAATAATAAAGGCTATGAGTCGTGAGAGGAAAACAATAGTGAAATAATTTGCTTTTTTCCTTTTAATAAGTTGACACAAATGAGCAAAGCGTCTAACCGGTTGGCTGTTTTGGGGGGAAACAAAAGTATGGTGATGTATAATGTCGAGGCTCATGATGAGAACATGATAAAAAAATTGTTTCTGAGCCAAGAGAAACAAGGTGACGGGAAAAAAGAGTGACTCCAACTGCTGTTTCCCCAGCTCTCCTGATCAACTCATCTTCCTACTTAATGAGGCACGGAAATGCTAATCTGGAGCTTAAAAGGCCTTTAATTTGCTGTCATTTACCGGCGTTAAAATCATCACAAGCTGGATAATCTCAGCCCTCACACATCCTGAGTGTGTTTACACTGCAGAGTTTCATCTGTCCGTGGGGACTTTTGATTTAAAAGATTACTCTGGGCTTTGAGATATCAAAGTCAACAGTCCGTTCTTGACTAATCCACATTTTGCTCCCCAAGGAGGTGGGAGTGGGGCCTTGCATAGCTGGAGGAATATTACTTTCAAACACACCGTATGCTCATGAAGCATTTTCTCCAAACTCTGTCTGTCCAGCGGGCTGCTTCTGCTCGACAATGTGTCATGAAAGCATGCTGCTGCAAATTCAAGATGTCCTTTTACCAGTTTACACTCCCATTGTGTGTGTGTGTGTGTGTGTGTGTGTGTGTGTGTGTGTGTGTGTATGTGTATGTGTGTGTGTGAGGGTGCTTCTAGGCAACTCACCTGACTGCAGAATCTTAGTTGTGTCACGAACAGCAGCAGAGACCATGCCAAAGTGTCTGTAGAGCGGGTAGCACAAAACCCTCCGTCCGAATGACACCAGGACATCTTGCAAGGAGCTGTAGGTCTGCAAAACACAGAACAGCACAAATATAGACCACGTTTTTATCCAATAAGAGAAGAGATGCAACTGAAAGTTCAGGTGTGGTTCAGTCATATACAGTAGTTCAGACTGGGAATTCTTCATCCACTACTTTTCTTAGGGTCTAGTCCAAACATGAGTAAACTCACTCAAGGCATTCTTAATATATCGCATTCATGACAATGAGATGGATAAGGTCACAGTGATCTTGGCCTTTCACAACCAAATTCTTATCAGTTTATCCTTGACTTGAAGTGGACATTTTTGCCAACTTTGAGGAAACCTCCTTTTTGAGATACTATGTTCATTGGAACTGTGTAACAGTGACCTTTGACCACCAAAATCTAAACAGTTCATTGTTGAGTCTAAGTGGACATTTGTGCCAAATTTAAAGAAATTCCCTCACAGTGTTCTTGAGATATTGCTTTCACAAGAATGAGACAAAGGTCACCGTGACCTTGACCTTGACCACTGAAATCTAATGAGTTCATTGTTAAGTCAAATTGGATGTTTGTGCCAAATTTGAAAAAATTCCCTTAAGGCACTCTGAGATATCTTGTTTACAAGAATTGGACGGACGGAGGGACGGGCAACCAGAATCTAAACATCTTTAATTCATAGCTGTTGCCAGCATGGATGCATAAAAATGTCCGTCCAAATAAAACCCAAAACTTGATTTGATCGATTTAATCCTAACCCTAAAATCACGAAAAGAAGAAGAAGACAATGTTTGACAATCAGAAGCCTGAAAAAAAGGTATTACCAGGAGGCGACTTGGATCAGGGACCTCTGTAGCTCATTCTGATACCTCCGCTCCTCAATATAGTGGAAGAGTAAGTGTACATATATGTGTAAACATGTAAAAAGCCCTGATAGACAGGTTTGAACCAGAACTCATCACATCTGCCATTGCAGGAAATGTCACCTCATTTGTGATGCCTCACCAAGGCACACTCTGACATCCCAAGCCAGAAATACAGTGTTTCCCATCTGCAAGTCCACACTTAAAATATAGTTTATGAAAATTGTTACGGTGGATAGAGTTTAGGAAAATATCTGTTTTAAGTGACCTAAAATGCAGTTTGTGTGTGGACAGAAGACCAAAACACATAGAAAATGCTATGATTTAAAAAAATTAACATAAATGTAGGTTTCAAAAGGGACGCAGGGAACATGTCCCCTAAATATTAAGAACTTGTGCATTTGTCCCCTTTTGCTAGTTAAAAACATAACTAGCAAAGGCTTCCATTTTGACAACATTACATACATTGACACTGAATTTATGTATAACAGGCATTGACCGGTGCATACAAATTCACCAGACTGCATGAAATTAAGTGTTTGATGCTCAAAATGTTCTTGCGAAGGACCCCCCCAACCCCTCCATTTCATGTGTGTCCCCCCAGTGTGGAAAAGAAACCTGTGCCCTTTTCCGTTGTTCGTGCGCCTCAGGCCTTAGACTGGCTCCCATCAGTGTGCACTGCAGTCGCTGGTGCGCTAATTACTCCTAACAACTCCTCATTTATTGAGCTGGCAAAATAGGGGCTCACAACTCTTAAACACCTCTGCAGCCCTGGCCTGTTAATTGCCGCCTCCCTTTAATCACTGCCTTTGCTCTCACTTTTTCTCTGCACTCATGGACACAGCCTGGAGACAGAAACAAGAGATTTTTATCTCGTGTTTCTTTCTCTTCTTTTCTTTATGGCTTGTTAAGGATGTGTCGCGCGCTGCGTGCGTGTCATCCGGGATCATGCTCTCCCTTAGGCTTGTTTAGCAGGAGTGTAAATAAGGGCTGCTGCTGCAGGGGGGGAGAGGAAGGGGACTCACAGTCACACCAGCGCAGTCGACCGAGGACAAGTAAAACATGCAGCAGATGGAGGGGGGAGGGGGAGAGGGGATGGGGTGGGATAAGGTAATAGAGGGGAAGGCGAATGTTAGGCATAAGCGAGGGAGGAGATAGACAGTGAGAGCATAAAGAGGAGATAGCAGAGCTGGAGGAAGCAGAGCTGATTTCAGCGGTGACACAGACAGACAGGCAGTCAAAGGCAGAGAGGAATCTATTGTAGATCACACGGTGAAGGAAAGAGGAGGAGGAAGCAGGGAGTGGGGGATTGAGCGAGGTGGCCTGTCAATAGGAGCTGACAGCTCTGCTGACTGACTGACGAGTACTTAAGCACTGCCAGGCAGGTGGGGGCTGTTCGAAACTCCACTGTCACCACAGCAGGAAAACTACAAATTATCAAACTGCGGTCAAGGTCTACGCAACCAAAACTCCTGCATGCAGTCGCATCGGCTTGTTTATAATAAGAGTGATCTGATCACAAGCCATAAAGCATGTGCGCATGCTGAATGAGCAATTACACTTCTCCAACACATTTTTCAAACGACTGCAACTTCTGAATGCTTTTAGCAACATTCCAACGTCAAAAATGTTTTGGTTTTTATGGACATGATGGTTTGATTGTATGGAACATTTTTTGTTGCGCTTTTTAAAATGCAAAGCATTGCTTCCTTAAACCCAGTGAAGTCGATGTTTTTGAGTTTTCAGAATTTCCACGCAGTTTCTTTCATATGTCTGCTACTTTCAGCAGTGCTTTGGGATACATTTCAGCTATCAGCATTCACATGCAATTTTTGCATGAAATGTATTTTCTTGTTAAAACTGGTGGCCGTTACAGAAGCAAAAGTGTGCACGCAAATCCAATTCAAACTTGGAGCGGGTGTTGAACCAAAGATGAGTAGATAGTATAAAGACAAACAAAATGACTGGCACACCACAGAGCTCCTGTTATCACTTATTTAATGCGCCAAAGTGACATTTCAGCAACATAATGAAGAGCTGTGTTGCTTGAAATGTCACTTTGGTGCATTTAATAAGTGGTAACTGAAAACTGGTGGTCATAACATAAATCTTTATGAACAGTACAAGTTCCATACAAGGTGAAACCAGTTCCATGTGAAATCCAATGCTGAACTAAAAATCAAAACATGTGTCATAGTATCACTGATAGGCCTCCTATTACTCTTTCCTCAACTATAAAATCAGCTTTATATGAGAAGCACACTGAGGCCTGCGATTTATAGCTACTAGTTCTACATGTAGATTAAGTTGTAGTCTGGATGTTTGTGGATACAGGACACAGCTCTGAAGAGAGTCTTTGTCCAGTTTATTTGCCTCAATGTGGTGATTAGGGGCTACCGCTTCCTAAGGCAATGCCCACATTACTTTAAATGAATGGTTTCTCCTCTACAATTTGACCTCCACACAGAGAATCATAGAACGAAGAAATATGAAACACCCCACAGTTGCAGAACTGACAAAAACCCCCACAGTTTTACAAAACTACACCTGCACAGACACTATATCACCACAATGCGAAACTAAATCTCTGTTGCCAATATGTCGGTGATCAGTCATTTTGTGAGTCAAGAAATTGTTCTCACAATACAAGCCGCTCTTCCAAGAACCTGTTTCTCTGAGTCATCTGGATGACTTTGCTGAGAAAAGGTGGAACCTCGCAGGGTCTGAAACAAGGTCAAAAGTTAGGATTTTTTTTTACTCAGCAAAGTTATCCAGATGACTTACTTCTTGGAACAGACCCAAAGTGTCAGACTTTATCTGTAACTATCTGCTAACACTGGAAAATAGTGCAGTTTTATCAGCTTGATCAAGAATGAGTGGTAAACAGACAAAACATACTTGTACAGTCATCTTTAAAAAAAAAAAAAGACATATGGATGCTGCTGCAAGGAGGCTACAAAATCTAAAAGATGGGTTTTTTTACACACACCTTTCCCCATCAGCACAGAGGATCTGTACAACCAGCACAGCTTCAAGGTGCACACCCAAGATTTGTGTCACCAATTCAGTATCTGACCAAATGTCTCCCCATCTGTTATGGTGCTGAATAATGTTTTTTTTTGCAGAATATAATGATGTCACAGTTGACCTCTGAACTTTTGTATGTAAAAAGACACCACTTCATCACCTTACCCTATTATACAATTGTGTGAAATTTTGTCATAATGAGCATACAAATTCTTGAGTTATGGCCAAAATCATGTTTTGTGAGGTCACGGGGACCTTTGACCAAATTCCACTAAATCACCAAATTCTAGTCAGTTTGTCCTTGAGTCCATATAGACATTTGTGCCTAATTTGAAGAAATTCACTGTGTTATTGAGATATTGCATTCACACAAAAAAAAAAGGAAATTACGTGAGAAAAACATAAAACTTTGAGCTTTGACCACCGAAATTTAATCAGTTCATTCTTGTGTGGACGTTTTTTGCCGAATTAGAGGAAATTCTCTCAAGGCATTCTGGTGATATATCACCCTCTCGAGAGTGGGACAGACGATGAACAGACTACCCGAAAAAATGAATGCCTCCAGCCATTGCTGTTGCTGTAGCAGAGGCATAGAGATGGAACCATGAGAACACCTGAATTGTGTGTTAGATTGTACGTATGTACTAAAAATAAGACATAATGGAAATCAGGAAACAACAGAATAAAAGGTACAAACAGAGTAACTGATTTGTCTGTCAAAATGGAGTATCCTTTTAACCACTTGGCCTAGATGCAGCCATCATCAGCCCTAGGAGGAGGGAGAGATTTAACTGTTTCCTGCTGTTTCGGCATGTCAGTTTGGAGGGGAAAATTCTAGGAGATTATCTGGAAACGCCAGTTTGAATGGAACCCAGTTTGACACAGAACCATTTTAAAAACAATGTGCTACAATTGTAGACTAAGATCTTAAAAACATCTGAAATCTCACATGTCTAATGCCATTCACACACACACCCTCCAGAGGTGATTGTCTAGTGGCAGGTTGTGAGCAGACAGACCACACACATATACACACACCCTATCATTTGCTCTTTGAATTGGGAACACCTGTTACTGCTGTTGTATGGGACTCCGGTAATGTGCCAAGTGCAGCGATTAACAACTCCCCATAGAGCCCAGCGAATGAATAAAGCCCGGACCTGGACTGTTCACTTCGGATATCAGTCATGGAGCTGTCTCTGCTGTGCCTTCAAACATTGATGCAACTGTCAGCATATGTATTTACACAGAGTGAAACCATGTGTGTATGTGTGAAAGTCACACAGACACACTCACACATCAATATTCACCTCAAGAGTCTCTCTAATCATTTGATGACACATCCAACCTGTAACACATCCAACCTGCCCGCCAGTCAAAACAAGTTTGCTGAATGGCTGCTGCTGAGTCGTGATCAGAGGCAACCGTAAGTCTGAGGGGAAAAATAAAAGAGGAGCTGAACTACTGTTTTTTTTTTGTTTATTCTGACATTCTTTGTCATATTCACACTGTTGCTACTTTAAAGAGTCATACTTCACTGCACTGTTTTTGCAAAGTTTGTCTGAATGTCTGAAATATAAACCAGAGAAAACACTGCTGGAATAAGGTAGACTTGTCCTTTTCTTTTTTAGTTATAGAAAAGAAAACATACATTATTGAATAACCTTGTTTCGCAAGCCGTTCCTCGCCAACATAAACCTGACTCTGAAAATAAAAGAACGGCCTCTGTGAGAACGTCATCATTATTGATACGGAGCAAACCTCTGAACTCTTCTCCAAATATCTTTTGTCTGGCGCTGACTAAGACACAATTCAACAGAAATCATGCTCTGTCTCTGTCATGAGCTGTCTCTATAGTTGCTTACTTTCATGACAAAAAAATCCTTTGTCTATTTGATGACTAATATAAACTAAGGTTTTCAAAAGAATCAGTACTTCTTTAATACCACATGTTTTAAATAATGCATCTCTGTTAAATATGCATTAAATAGTATAGAAATTACTGTAGCTTTAAAAAGAACAGATGCACAGATCAGATTTTCAGCCCAAGGCTGCCAAATGAAACAACTGCAAAGAAAATCAACTGGTCCTCAGGTTGCTACAGTATGAGGGGCCAATCACACCGACATGCGTCGCTAGAGAAGCAGCACCAGAAAATGTTTTTTTTAGCACCACAATCCCCGTAAAATACTCATTTTACTCTTGGGATCCAATCTATTAACTGATATATTATCAGATAACATTTTGAAAGTCAAAAAGGGCCACATGGTTAAATCATTTTATCCCGAGTCAAGTTAGCGGAGGGCTAAACCAGAAGTTAGCTGCATTGCCAGCAAAAGTCTCTTGTGCGCTTGCTTTATGGGCCCAATGATGCAGGATAATTAAAAGCTGCAGTTCAGCTTTTTTTGGCTTTTTTTTTAATTGTGGTGTTGAAAGAGGACGATTATTTTTTTTGTTAAATACTTTATTGTGTCAAAGTTTAATATTCTGGTATTGTGACAACCCTTGTTGAAAGTAGGGATGGGAATGAAAAAAAACCTTTTATGGGTCCTTTTTAATTTGAGTAATTTCTAAACTGAAATAGCTTCCAATACTCCAGACGTGGTTGCCTGGTGAGCAACAGAGGCATGCCAGCTCCCTCACAGCAGGTTGGCAACATGACCTGCCAACATCTACATACACATCATCAGCCTGATGGAAACCAGTTCCATCTGTTAGTGGGTCTCGTCCTGAGCTACCCATATACAATTTCAAAAGCATGAGTACTTAAGGCTGCTAGTTATATAACAGGAAGAAATATTTAGAAGCTGCAAAATTACAAGAGCAGCATGAATGAAAAAAGTGTCTCTGCATATTTAGCATCACACTCCTATGCTGATGGTGTCATACTCACAATGGACAATTTGTGCAAAAAAAAAGGTCAAATTCAATTTCTGTGTGTTTTTTATTCCACATTTACTTCTTTCTTGTCAAAACCTGGCAGCTACATTACCCACACTGCAACTTGATCGTTGACAGTTTGGTCAGAGATTCAGGTGCGTTATACAAGTAGCAACTGATGTAGCCTGGAGCTGCTAGCTTCAAGACGGAGATTTACACAGAATGAGAGTGTATGTGTGCTGGAAGCTGATGACAGGGGAGGGATGATAGCAAACTTTCTTTTTTTCTTTTAAATGTGTGTGTCATTCTATGTCGCCTCTCTAAATTCTGAGGTTTTTGTGGGTCCACGAATGTAGCACAGGCGGAGCTCTCCATGAGTTCTTTTTTTCCTCAGCAGCAGTTTGTGAATCGTGGGGTGGATAAGTGATCTGTCAACCAATTCGCAGCCGGTCAGATCAGACAGACAGATGAAAGGAAAAGCTGCTGGGAGTGAATGCAAACTTTAAGACCCAGCACAATGAACAGTGAAGTTTTACTTTCAATGCGCCTGACATTCTGCTGTTCCATCTGTGCCCAGAATACACTCTGTGCTACGAGACCAATCAGTATATACTGTATATTTCAACAGCTCTCCAAATGAACAGCTCCAAAATGACTTGTAAACACACTTTGATGTGTGGAAGGCAAGTCTTTGACAAGCGCTTTGGCACATTTAAAAAAAAGGTTTAATTAGGTGCTTATTAAATAAAATATAAATATATATGTGAGAATAAACTATTACCTGTGCTGTTTTTATTTGTTTGTGTAATATCTGACTCACCTCCAGCCAACACAGAGTCCCGCTGAGTTTTCTAATGTTCCACGGTGACTCTACCTGCAGGGAAGAGGAGAACCACGTATCAATTCAACAATAACAGACATTAAATACCACAACAACATATAGTACAAGTGATTTCTTTTTTCAAAAAAATGATTAGAGAGCAATGAAAAACTTAATAAAACATGGCCCAAAAATTAGCAGGATATTAGTTTAGAAAAAAAAGAAGAAGAAAAAGACCTGACAATAAGCCAAGAAAAGTAAAAAACAAAAACAACCAAGAAAATTACCCCCCAAAATCCTAAAAGATTTCCAGTCATTTTCCTGTAACCTTTTACTAATTTCTTGCAATTTGATGGACATTTCTTGCCAATTTTTCTTGTTGCCTTTTTCCCTCATGATTCAGAGAGAAATCAAACCGATTTGATTATGTTTCAAGGGTTAAATAGCGCGTGAGAGGTGTATAAACACAGCACAAGAAAAACTGTCCATCCAGGTTTTAACGGGTTAAATTGGCATGGACAAAAGCACATAAAAGCACAGTAAAAAGCAGACAATTTGTAATAAACTACAGAGCCTGTTGTAGACCTCTCACCGTGTTACAATATGTATGGAAATTATGATAGATTTGGTTTTTATAGCCAGGCTTTAATTTAATATTCTGCTGTATCAAACATCACTAGTATTTCATTCACACATGCTGTGAAACGCCTTTAACAATGAAATCAGCCGCGCTCACCTTGCCTCTCTGCAGCTACCTTCGAGGAGTGACACAAAGAGGCCTGAGCTGAGCTCTCGGATCTGCTGGTAATCTCTTAAGGCTCTGAATGAAATGGAAGGGGGTCTAAAGGATTTGAGGATAGAGGGCTTTGTCATCCAAGGCTAAGTGCTGCTCATGAGGAGCTGCCTCTTCACACATACACACACTCGTTCACTTACGTTGTGCTCGCCCTCTGTGGAGCGTGCTTCATAGGAATAAGCCAACAGGATGTCCACCAGGCTGAGCCACACTTGGTGACGAGACGTCTTGTCCAGCAGGTATGAGCGGTTGGTGAATTTTCTCAGCTGCTCCTTCTCGTCGTCGGTAAATAACACGGCTGCATGAAAAGGGTTTTACAAGTTAAGTGTTTGATTTCAAGTCATCATGAGTTTTTACTGTGACACTGGACTGCACAAGAATCTATGAGTGGGTGTGGGAAGTGGAGCTGTATACACTGCTTTAGTTTACACATATGAGCTTTTGATGTAATGACAGAGGGAGCGTGAGACTTGCTCAAACCACTGTGTATTAAGATAAAAGGCTTAATGTTTCATTATGGTACTGCTGTCATAATAACAAGTGGGTTTAGCATGCAATGTCTGTCAAGCTGTATTTTGAAACCTTTATGAAAATAACTTTTTGTCACATTTGTCACTATATTCTGACACAAGTATATAAGGCAGATAGGTTATGAAAAAAAAACCATGCTCCCCCTCTTCTTAGTTTTTCTAATGGCATCTGCAAGAATCTACCTTGAATACAAATATATCAAAAATAAATCACAATTCTGTTACTGCATTTCCTATTTCTCACCCAAAAATATTTAAGTGTACTGTTTAGCCGTAAATTGAGAGTGTTTGTGACCCATGTTGATAAACAGTCAAGACAAAACAAAGCAATGCCCACCAGCCGCAGCACACTTTCTCATTTTACAGCTAAACAGTGCACTAAAATATGTTCCTGAAAACATTTGAGGTGAAAAATATGCAATGCAGGAACAGGATCTTGATTCATATTTGATCAGCGCTGCCTCGTTTAACAATCTGACCACAGTTCATGAGCAGTGATTGACATAATTGACAACTGCATTAGCGATTCCTTGGCTCTGATTGGTTGTTGGTCAGGATTCTTGCAAATGCCATTCGATGTACTATAAGAAGGCAGAGAAACATGATTTCTTCCACAGATATTCTGTCTCATGCATTATAGTCAGAAGAATATACTGACAGTTTTAGCAAATATGAAAAAGTTATTTTTGTAAAAGTCATCGACTACACCTTTAAGGTCATGTCCATACTAAGTTTGTTATATTTGAAAAGGCATAATTTTTTTCTCAGTTTTGGCCTTCAATCCATGATAAGCCAGTGATTTCACACCAAAAGCTGAAAACACCAACCTCATAGTTCAGGGAAAACAATGACGTACGGTGTGGGCTTGAATGCTCTGGACTGAGAATCTGGTATTTCCTGTGAACTCACCAAAATCTGCAGGAGGCCTCGATCCACAGCGTGTGTGCATATCTATCTGGGTGTGTTTGTGTGATCACAAACGGAGGAGGGCAGTGAACTAGATAGAGACCTACTCCAAATCTCATTATCGCCACTGTGCCAGTGTCAAAGACGTAGCCTGACCCTGAAATGCCATTATTATGGTAATACAAAAGGATCAACGGTCCAGCTGCGGGGGATTTTCATCCAGAAACTGCAGCTTACAGCCCAGCTGTGTACTGAAACATTATTTTGAATAAGTGTGAACAAAGTTTAAGGGCAAAAGGTGTAAAAATGCTAAATCACACTTGCGGGATGGAGGCTCCATTCCCAAACTAGAATGATGTGTGACTTTACATGCACAGTTTAGTTGAGCTACAGTCATAGCGTAATTAGCCTTTTAATTGGACTACTGTCCTTGTCCCAGTGTACAAGCACTGGGGAAGAATCTATTTAGTGACGTAAGTATGCCCAACTCCACCACGGCAGGTGGAGATATGCCTCCTTTAAGCTAGTCGTAATAAACCAATTTTATTTATGCAGTCTATGATATAGACCGAATCACAATTTTTACTGTTTATTTACAAGAACTTAGAAAATTGCTGCCTCACATACATATAATCAAACAGCGCTGAGCTAACTCTGCCATGACTGATTAGTTTTAAGCCACCTGAAAAATCAATATCGATTTAATTTGATATTTAAAATATTTTCACAGCTTTATCTTGTCAAAAAACAGCCAATACTAACAGGGATCTAAAGCCGTTATATCAAAAACACCACTCCTTTGAGAAAAATTTTACTCCACTGAACGGCGGAATTGCTGGTCTGCCTCCATCAGCTGTTGTGTTGTTGCTTTTGTCCACAGCAGTATACTGATTAGCTTTCGTGCCGATGTTGTGGGACTGTACTTTATTTTACAGAGGAGGCGGATGGCTAGGTGTCACTTTTTTATTTAAAATAAATATAAAACACCACCTTTTCATGATGTAAGGCCCCCACCTAAGCCAAAATAAAAAACACAAGTCCCTCCTCAGTGCTTACATTTCTTTTTTATAAGCATAACCCATTTTGCAGCACCCCTTCCCAAACAGTCCCTATCCGTAAACACAGAGGGAGGCTGGCGCGGCAACTAGGCACAGGCGCAGATTACCTCGTACAGTTGAAGTTCCACTGAGGTGCTTACATGACAACCGCATTATCTAGGTGTGTTAGTCCGATTTTGAGAAATTTGATTTAGTTCAATTTCAGTCAGAACAACATGTTAACATGCAATTTAAAAGTCCAGTTTTCATCAGACTAACACAATAATTAAACCTTTTCTAACATCATTTCAACGTACGAGTGTGGATGCACATCGTTTTCAAGTTAACTATAAAAGTTGTATTTATTTTGAAGCAACCTCCGTTTCACATGTTAAAACCAGCAAAATCTGTTTTCTGCCATTGGCTTACGAACTGCTATTGTGGAGCAGTTAGAGGCAAAGTGCCTTGTTGAGGTGCAACATGACAGGGGTTGATGAGGAGCAGAGGGAAAATAGGCCAAATCGGCCTTCATTCAATTAGGAAAATTAGTGAATCCAATCCCATTTGGACGCGTTTGACAGCTGAACAGCCAGAAATATGAAGTTCCATCATATGAAAATATCTCAAAACCTCTGCTTCCCCGCTCTCCGCGAATTCACTAACTGTTGCCTTTTGAGAGAGACATCTGCTTAATGGGGATCTGTGGCAAGCCTAATGGGGCGACACAAACAGACTTCAATCCCATTTAAGCTATCTCGTTCAGTATTGAGAGGCGCACGCTGAATGTCTGCAGGAACATGCTGTAACTCAGTTTTTTTCCCTTTCTCCCAGCAGCTTATAAAGCAGCTGAAAGCAATTCCTCTCTCTGCATGAGGAGAGGAGAGTCCCTGCACTGAGCTCCTGATGTGCAAGAAGCACTGCTGTGTATTGGAGAGAGCACATATACAAATACACAAACTCACACAGGCACACTTGACACACACACACACACACACACACACACACACACACACACACAGCGCTTCACAATGATCTCTCTGGCTGCAGTGGGAACTTGGCTCTGCTGGGAAGGAGATTCCTGTTGCATTACGTCAGTTCTTAGCTCCCTGCAGGCGCTACCTGAGTCCCTTGCTGGTGCAGCTGCAGCAGGAGAGAGCTGCGGCTGAGCAGAACACACACAGACAGGCACAAAGACCCACATGCACCCACATCTGCACAACCGCTCCTTCAAACACTTGCGGAAACACACACGTCGAGGAAAATTTGAACACACCGACTTGCAGAGTCGCGAGCAACAGATATGCAAACATATCTCCAGGATGCGCAGGCACTTAAGGAATAACATAAGAGCAACGATGTATCTAGAATACAAATGTTGACATAACGCAGTGCTTTTAAAAGTGTTTTTGTGGATCATCGTTCACACAAAATAATCCTGGAGATTTCAGGGGATATAAGCGCCGTCTGCTCTGAAGAAAGATGTTGCACAATACACCCCGACTGCAATTAAAAACAGACATTCACAATAACTTCATGCGAAATCTGAATAGCAACAGAGCGCTAAGCCTCTTGCAAGTTGGACCCAGCAGCCTCGTTTATGCCGATATATCATCTATTAATCCCGCAGCCAAACCAGCAAGGTGAGGTGAGCGGACCTGATTGATTTCCCCGACACCACATCCATTCATCTCCTCTCTGGAGCCAATCCCTTCTAATGGGCATTAGCGGGCAGTGTATGAGGGCTTCTGCTGATTGCAAATTAATTTCTGACCTAATTCCTCCAGTTGGACAGGCAGCCTGGCTCTTCACTGCTCTCTACAGGTCCAGATGGCCTGATGGCAAGGAGTAAATATGCTTTGTCAAAATACTGCTGAGGGCTGGAAAACACTTCCAGAATTGCACAAATGCAAGAGGTCAACATGTTGACCTTTGATGGCTTATATTGGTAATTTTGTGCAAGCACACACTGTGATTGTGGCAATTATCAAATCAAAGGGACATTTAAAGCCACAGTAGGTAACTCTTATGAAAATAAATTGTCATATTTGCAGAAACTGTCACGATATCCACACTAGGGCTCCCCCCTGAAAGTCACTGAATATTCGTATTGAACTGCCAAATTCGATTCGACTAGCATAATTCTGAGTTGGGTAGAACCCTAATCCACACTGTAGTACATGAGACACATAGTCTGCAAAAAAAAAAAAAATCATGTTCCTCTGCTTTCTCAAAGTGATTCTGATGGCATTTGTTAGAATTCACCACGGCTGAAGGATATCAACCAATTAGAGCCGAAAAGTCTCTAAAGCAACTGTCAATCATGTCTGGTGCACTGCGATTAAACTGTCAAACTAGGCAGTGCTGATCAAATCTGAATCAAGATTTTGTTACTGCAATGTCTGTTTCTCCCCTAAAATGTTTTCAGAAACATATTTTTGAGTTTTTGACCCTGCCGTGATATTGGACACAATCAAGCCAAAATTAAGCAATGCATCGCTGACTGAAGGAAACTTTCTCTTTTTACAGCTAAACAGTGCACATGATTATTTTCAAAAATTACCTGCCTCATGCACCACTGTCAGGACATGTGACAGATATGTAAAATAACTTTTTGGTATATATGCCAAAAAGCAACCTACTGTAGCTTTAAATGACATTTGATAAATGATAAAGGAATAATTGTGCATCAAAATCACAGCTGTGGTTGATTTACTTTGGGTTATTTAATTGGTTAATTTTTGTCAGTAATAGAAATATACAGCCTATAAAATAGCAGATATCTGAATTATGTGAAGTAATGTTATTAAAAAAGAGCTCTGTAAAGGTTAAAAAACATCCCTTGCGTTATGCTCAATCTAAACAGGTTTGGTCACTCTTCGGGTCCCAAAGAAAACAGCTAGAGTTGCAGGGGATTCTAAGGGAAATGCCATTAGAAGCACTACAAGGAGGAGGAACACAAGTCTTGTTTAAGATATCGTTTGTCACTATAAGTCCCTTTGATTTATTAACCTCTCTTGCACAATTTTTTGCAGTGTTTGTTATTATTTACTTTTTTTTTTTTTTTTAATTTGGGGGGGCTTTTTTGCCTTTATTCAGACAGGACAGCTCAAGTGTGAAAGGTGGCGAGAGAGAGAGGATGACATGCAGAAAAGGGCCAAGGCTGAAATTGAACCCACAGCCGCTGCAGCAAGGACATAGCCTCTGCACAAGGAGCACCCACCCTACCAACTGAGCCACCAGGAGCCCCATTATCTACTTGTTTTTATCATATCTTGTGTGCTGATGACTTCAAATTCAATTCTGTCTCTTACCACTGTGTGGGTGTATTGACAGTTTCGGCAAAGAAAGAAAACACATTTTTTTATTAAAGTTACCAACTACAGCTTTAATGAGTCAGTCTGCTCAAACTGTAACCTTTGTCTGGTAGAACTATCTAACTCAGTCAAAGGTCAGATATCTAAACCTAGCTTTAACAAAGTGCAGCAGGTAGAGAGACACTGAGCTGTCAGGATCACTTAGCGTGGAGCGGTGTGTGAATACAGGCCTCCAGTGGACAGCTGTGGCCTGTCAGTGTGCTGGCCCTGACACTGGAGAGCACGGAGGGGCCAGTTTCTACTTCATTAGCACTTGTGTCCACATCCATCTGTCAGGTGACATATATATCAGACTTAGCAGAAGTGAGGGGGGGTGGTGGAAAAAGTCTAAAGACGCACATGTTGGAGTTGTAGCCGCCATTTCAAATATACGACAAACAGTTAAAAAATCATGAGCATGCTTTCCAGATTTGCTGGCAAGCCGTTTAAATCTCCTGACCGACGCCATTCTTCACACTCAGCTGAGGCTAATGCTATTCGACCTGTCAATCAAGCCATTAAGTTTCATTTGGCCCATTTATCTACGCCTGGGCTCCCGACTGAGGCACTCTGTCTTAGAATGCAGAATGAGGCGAGGGAGCCGTCGGGGCCGCGGAGAGCCGTAATGTTCATCGGAGGCTAAACTTCAGGCTGCGGCTAATGGCCTTTGCACTGCTGACTGATGGCTGCTCATCAGCAACCGGGCCCTTCGCGCTGGTGGAGAACCGCAACCGGCAGCACTCCCTCCTGCGATAATGCTATCTGTTTAATCTAAATCCTCTCTTGAGAGTACGACACCCATGCACTACACATAAGCTGTGGCTGTGAGCCACGCGCCTGCTTAAACAGTGGAAGTGCTGGAATTAGCAGGCTGTTAGAGGAGTCGAATGGCACAATTAAATAGTGTCTCGCAGTGCCGAGGCTTCGCGAGCCATCGCTCCTATGCCAGAGGCTGAAATGAAGCAGGGAGGCTCCAGCCAACAAGCGGCGCGTCTCAATCTGAGTAAATGAGCCGTTGATTTGAAATGGATCGGAACTGATTACAAAAAGAAAACCTGAATTAAAAAAAAAAAGAAAGAAAGACATTAAAGATGCAAAAAAGAAGAAAACATTTTTTGGGGGTGTTGTCACATTCAGCAGATGTTAAAACTGGTCAGCATGCAGCAGAGAGATGCAGTGATTAGGGAAGGTCCAAGTTCAATCCCTCATAATGGGAAGTGTTTTTCCTGTTGAGGAGCCCTGAGGCACTCTGGCAGGCAGCGCAGCTCTGCTGCTTTCTCGGTGACCTTCCTCCTCGAAAAGGCCAGTGAAAAAAACTCACGTGTCCTTTGGGGATTAATATATTGTCAGAGAACAATGTGAATGCCTCGCAGGCAGAAAATCCCAGCCAACAGATTCCCGTTAAGAACTCATTTCAACTATTTCAAGTAACAATACTACAACTGGATGTTTTGGAATAGTACTACTTGTAAAAATGGTAAACAAAAGTATCTTAATTTGGTCCTACAATATCATCAAACGATGCATGATTGCCCTCTCAATGTTTGCAACTTTACGCCACCTTCTGGTAGCCTTCCGTCACTACTTTGATAGTTTAACGGCTTTATAAATTCACATCTTCAGTGTATCACACTGCCAACACAATATATATTTATATTTTTAAACTGCATCTTTGTCTTATTTTTCTTTTTTTGGTGTTTTTTGTTTAGAATTTTTTCACTGGAAAGGTTTCATTTAAAAAACAAATTGAATGCAGCTAACTCAACATAGAAACATGATTTAGAAACCTGGAGCAGCATCACTTTTCTTGTGCTGCTCTTCAAACACCTTTCAAAAGTGTTGCCCTTTAACATTGGTGCAACTTCTTTCAAAAATGTGGGACAAAAAGGCAATGAGCAATTTGGTAAGAAATGTTCCACAAATTGCAAGACATCAGAAGATTCAAAAAATTATTTTTAAAACGCTAGGGGAAAATGTCTAGGGAAATAAGGAAAAGAACTTGGGAAAATCTATAATTATAGCTAATTATCATAATTACATATTTAAAAGTATGTTAAAGAATTCTAATATTTTTCTGAGCGCTGAGTAATTTTGTTTTTAATAATATATATATATATATATATATATATATATATATATATATATTGTTTTTGTTATTTTTATTATCATTATTTATTCTTTTTTTCTACTTATTTTCTGGTAAATTTCTTATACTTTTTTGCTATTTTTTTTTTTTTTTTTAAATTATGGATAAATAAACTTGCCCTTACCTGCTTCTCCCTCTTGCTCTGTAGAAGGACTCAGTTTTGCCCACCATGGTCTAAATTTCAACAGCTGCTTGATCTCATCATCCTCAAACAAATCTGCCCTGTAATGATACGTAAACGTTGGCGGACAGCACAGGAGAAAAAGCAATGTTTTAAGGTGTCAGAGGTTTATACTCTGCTAAACTCACAGGTAATGGTCGGGGGAAAAAGCAGATGCCTCTGCGTCCAGTCGTGCTCGCCTCCTCTCCGCTGCTGAAGTTCCCTCTGGGTTCTTGACATCAATCACATCACTCAGTTCCTCCTGTCAGAGGAGTCCCGATGTATTAAGCCTTGCAGTGTCATCCTCACGTTATTTGCATGATTCTTTTTAGCAACTTTGATCATATTCAGAAAGGACACAAGGATTTCATAGATGATAAAATAATCCTCATCGATAACCTCACCTGTAATCTTGCAAACACTCCAGACCTCTGATTGCCGAAGCCGTATTTCTGCAGGGTGCTCAGCTCCTCCTCAGAGCTCTCCTTATACACCTCCTGCTCAACCTCCCAGTTAAATTCTTCCTCATCTTCATCATCTCCTGCATCTTCACTGCATCCTTGAGAAGAAGTCATGAATATTTCTAGCTTCATTATTAATTTAGTTACACTGCTGTATAGATTTGACTTACCTGTGCTCAAGTCCTCTATCAGTGGTTTGGCTGATCGGGAGCCTTTTGGGGCGAGGAGACTCGTCAGCATCTGAAGTCCCTCAAAGTGCTCTCCAGCTGTTTCCTTGGGGACCCACAATGTGACGAGACCTGGTGGAATAGAGCATAAGGCGAGGGATGGATTTTAATCATGAGCTCCTTTTTAAATCACTTCACATTATTCAGACATCTGTTATCTAACGGGCTGTATGTTTATAATACTGACAACAATTAACAAATTAAATAACTATAATAATATCTAATATTTTTTTTAATCAACTATGATGAAGTTATTTTTTTGCACAACTGTCACTATATCCTGACAGTAGTACAAGCAGCAGGAAATCTATGAAAACAATCAAGTTCTTCTGCCTTCTCCTAGTGCTCCTAGCATTTGCAAGACTCACAAAAACAACCAATCAGAGGGATGGAGTCTCTTACGCAGGTGTCAATCATGTTAGTCACTGTGGTCACACTGTCAGACCAGGTAGAGCTGATTAATGAATTTATTATTGAATTGATTTATTTATGAATCAAGATTATGTTACTGTATTTCCCATTTCTCTCCTGACATGTTTTTAGAAATCTATTTTAGTGTACTGTTTAGCTATAAAATAAAAAAGTTGATGATCGGTGTTTAATTTTCACTTGACAGTTGCTGACATTATGACAATGTCACAAACATTTTCATTTTTCAGGTCAAGCGTAAAATTTCTAAAAACTTTTTACACAAGGGTGATCAGTTGGTAGGGCGAACGCTCCATGTACAGAGGCTATGTCCTTGCCACAGCGGCGGTTCGATTCTGGCCTCGGCCCTTTGCCACATGTCATCCCCTTTCTCTCCCCGTTTCATGCTTAAGCTGTCAAATAAAGGCAAAAAGCTCAAACATAATCTTTAAAAAAATGATAAACTTTTGATGCGAGAAATAGAAAATGCAGTAACAGAAGCTTGATCTGTGTTTGGACAATGCTGCATAGTTTAACAGTCTGACCACAGTTTACAAGCAGTGATTGACATGACTGACATGATCTGCCTCATGTACTGCTGTCAGGATACAGTCAGTTATTTAAAAAATAATTTGGTTAAAAAAGTTACATGGCCTGAACACAGGGCCAGGTGGAGGTGCAGAAGTCAAGTGTTTTCTCAGACCACTGGAATTACAATATGCTTTAAGTTTATTATGTTTTTGTATTTCAACAATGATGCTAAACTTAAATTGCCTACCCCCACTTTAACAGTACCAAAAACTGTCTGATTGCAGTGTCTCAAATCTTTGATTTTTGTAACTTTAAAAGTTTAAAAACTGAGTGCTATTCTGTAACCAGAAACTAATAAAACAATCTTTTTTCGTCTCAAAGTCAACAACTGATTACAAACCACTTATTTTTGAATCCTAAAGAAAGAATAAACTTTGATCACTTGTTTTACAGTCCTATATTTTAATTTGAAAGTATCTCTTTATAACAAACATTAGCCATTCAATTTGGCCACATGTGCATGCAACACTTCAAAATTAAGTACTTCCTTTACAAACTGTTATTAAAATTAAACAGCCAATACATGATGGATGAATTCAACTGATTCGGCCACACCACAGTGATAATCTGTCGCTCGCCCAAAAAGCCCTCATAAAATTTCAATGTACCCAGTTGTTAAAGCTTAGATGTGCTTTACGATGAGAGCTGACTAATTGCTCGAGTTGCAGGCCTTGCAGAATGGAGAGCCTGAGAGAGGGATCTTAATGATTGCTCATTATAAGTCTAAACAAGGACACTCATTAGCGGGGCTTTATTAGCAGATGTTACAGGCTTATTTAGACACAGTGAGTTAACCGGGGCCATGGTGACAGACGGGCAACGAGGTGTCAGAGTCCATAAGGCAGATGTCCCCATAAAGACAACTTCATTAGAACTGATTACGTGCCACAGAAATCAAAGACAGATCACGCTGACAGACAGTAGTGTATAGACAGGCCTTATACTCATTGTAACGTGTCATTTGCTGGTTATATGTCTTAGTAAAATCCTACATGAGCTCCCTGTCACTGTGATAGAGATACTGCAGGCAGCCTGCAGGCTGTAATCATTATGACATTAGAGATGGCTCCAGTGGCCCTTTAAATGGGATGAAATAAAACATGATCAGTGGGTTAATTTACCCTGGCTGATTGACTCAAGTACAAACTAAAGACGCCCCGAGGATCAATCACTGTCTGCAATTACAACCATGTTTCAGGCAAGGACTGGTCAACAATAACATTAAAAAAAGCTATGCTTTTTTAAGGACCAGGATGTCTAAAGTTTCAAACTCAAATGATACAATTAATTTACAGCCAGCAGTGTGTTGTTGTCATAAATAAAGCTGGAATGTTACTCTTCGCAACAGTACATGGTTTCCCACATGGTTTCATTTATTTGTGGCAGCCTGCCACGAATAAAACGTGTGCCACCACAAATTGATTTTCTATTTTTGGAGCTGGACCGTTCACGAAGGGTGCTGTTGATATATAAATACTGTTTGGGTGATTCGTTACCACGCACTCTGGAGTGCAGAGCACACTCCGGGCACAGATGAAGCAGCAGAACATCAGGCGCATTAAAAGTTAAACCGTTCATTCTGCTGCGTCTAATCGTTTGCCTTCATACGCAGCAGCTGCTCCTCTTGTCCATCAATCTGATCTGATCAGCTGTGGACTGATCGACAGATCAATTACCACCCCACCCCCCACCCCGTGAGTCACAAACTGCTGTGGAGGAAGAAAAGATGGGACACAGAATGATACAGAGGGGCACGCGCATTGTCCCCCTACCCTTAATGCTTCCATCCAAGTCCCCAGGAAGTGCGCCAGACAAATTTCACAAAGTGGCCAAATGTGGAATTACACTGTGCAGGTCCGTCATGTGATGCCCAAGGCCCCAGACAGACTTTTTTCGATAGACTTCCACTGGGATCAAGATGTCTGTAAGTCAGTGGGTAATTTTTTGTGAGCGTCAAAACCTCCAAGAAACGACTAATATAACTATCTTGATTTAAGCCATCCAGTTAAATAACATTTGGAAAGTCTAAAAGAGCTGCAAGATTTATTTTTTTAGACCAACTTTAAAGCTACTAAACCGGAAGTCAGTCGCTCCACTGGCAGAAGTTACCTGCGAGCACACTCGGCCACGCTTGGCCACCTTCAGTCACTAGTGCGCAAGCCTCTAGGCCTGTAGATCCGGGTATTCTAAACTCGGAAAAGAGCTTTTTTTACTTCATGCGCCAATGAGCAGCTCTCATAGGAATGAATGGGGCCCCACCTCCATGGCTGTATTCAGATTTTCTTAATACATCCATGCTTCCACCACACACACACACACTTGTTCTGTGAGAAACACTGCAGTATGCCTCTGGTAACATGGCAGAAGCTGCTCTTATACAGCCTGAAATCAGCAAGAGAATAAGACAGTAAGAGTAGATGTGTAATACAGACTTCCATGTTAAAATGCCCAACTTTACAGCAGAAATAAACATGTTTACAGCCTGATACAAAAAACTGTTTTTGGTGTCTATAGCTAATGTCCTCGTTCATGACAACTGTACAGGGACTGAATTTTTATATAACTCACTGTTTACATTTTATTAAAGAATAAAGTTGAGCATGGGTTGGATTGAGCAACAGGCCGTCTGCAAGGTGTCACTAGAGGTGTTGCTTCTCCACAGCTCCACCCTCTCCTCCAGTTATGCTCACCTCTGTTTCAAAGACACAAAATAGCTATGGCCAAATGCTGAAATCAAGACTTACCAAGATGGTTTTGTTAAGTTTTGTTTTGTTTCTGTCAAGTCTGCGTGCAGTATGTTTGAAATGAAAGAGAGAAACTTGAATTGAGAAAATGTATAGTTTGATAAAGCAGAAAAAAGGGGAATAAAACGTAGCTCAATATGTTGAGAAAGCATTTGTACCACTTAGAAAGAAAAGATACTGGAAAAGTGTTTTTCCCTTGTTGAAAGAAAGGTCAGCACATTCTGGCTAACACGGGAGGGAAAAAACAACTGTTGTTACAAAGGCTTCCTGAAAAAAAAGATGCTTTTACTTGTTTTTGTTTTTTATGTGCTGACACAAAAATACAAAAGAAATAAAATGGGTGGAAGATATCAGATCCTCCAAAAGAACATCTGTTTTTTTTGTTTTCTCTCGTCTAACAGTGCTCCTCTGGCTCAGTGCTCACAGAGAGCTGATATTCTTTTTGCAGTGGGTGACAAACATCCGGTCACAAAATCGTTTTAGAAAACAGTAAGAACTTCACAGCAACCTGAGAAGTCTCAGTAATGCAAATATTGCTCTCCATTTAATGCAGCAGTTGTAATCCTACTGAACAGCATCTGCAGTCATTTTGTTATGCAACGTCACCACACAACTAATAAGACAGTCACGCTGTTTTACTGCCATTGCATGTGTTACCATCAGAGCTGCAACGATTAGTTGATTAAAAGAAAACTAATCAACAACTATTTTGATAGTCGGTAAATCATTTCAGTCATTCTACAAGCAAAAAGGTCAAACATTTTCTGGTTTTAAGGATTTGTGCCTTTTTATATGTGAGATTTTTTTCTGCTTTTTTTTGTCATTTATAATAGTAACTGGGGAGTTTGGGGGTTTGGGACTGTTAGTTGGACAGAAGTAGCAAGCTGAAGACATCATTTTGGAATCTGAGAAAATTTATGGGCATTTTTCATAGTTTTTTTTACTTTTTATAGATTAAACCAAAGCTGCACAATGTGGGGCCCACGAGCCACGTTTGGCCCATACTCCCTTTGTTCTGACCCACCACAGATTTGACAAGCTTGTGCTTATTCTCCTCCTATTTTAAAGTGAGAAATGTAAATTTTGTGCAGCTAAAAAGAACATGATCAGAGTTTTGCAGCAATGTAGCACAGTGCTGTTAAGCTTCCCTAATAAATTAAATATGAGTTATCTATGGAGACATTGCTGCATCTCACCCTCCCTCACGTGCTGTGGGTGTATCTTACATTACTGTGGCTTTAGATCAGCCAGTCAAGACGGAGCGAACAAGCCAGTGGCACACTGATCATCAAGACAATCATTTAGAAAAACTTGGCAAAAACTTGGCTTTTACAGAAATAAATTCCACAGCAGCTTGTCTCATTTGCAAACAGAATTGCTGTTTTGAAAGAACATAATTTTTGCCAACACTACAAACCAAAACAATTCAAATATGTTTATGCTTTCAAAAAGAAGCGTATGGTTGTTTTCTGTTATTAATAATCATCTCTGCAAATTTATCAAATTACTGGTAAACAGATTAAAGACTAGGATTTTAATTATTTTGAAATTTTATTTTAGATTTACACTGTTTTTTCTTCTTTAATGTAATGCAATTTCAAATGACAGCAGCCCTTCATAGGAAGGAATTTGGGCACCGCGTTTAATCGTGAAAACAGCTAGCACATTAGTTAATAATGAAAATAATAGTTTGTAGTAGCCTTAGTTAGCACCATATTATTATGTGACCTACCTTTATCAATGTCAAATTTGGCCTTTTCTCTCCCATCCTCCACTATTCTTCCAGGAAGTGATAATCTGAAAATAACACAGACACCCAGATGGTAACACTCACCAGTAACATAGACCCTATCTGTTTGATGATGTCAATTTCCTGTTGATGTTGAAACCAATACCATGATCACAAAAAACTTGCATATTCACCGACAAGACAGATGGTGTTACTTGACAAGTCAATGCATTCACTGCTTTCATCACAGCCTCTTTCATCCAAGCTAGATTTCAGAGGTACACAGTTTTCACAGAGTTGCATCAGTTTATGTGTATTTGCTAACTCACCTGAGAAAGTAAGGCTTGGCATAGAACTTGAAATCTGTTCCATCTATGTAAAGATCAAACTCTGAAGTTCGGGTGTAGGGCACTCGGAGGCTGAGGATCAGGAACTCTGGATCTTGGCTCAGGTCAAACGCAGGAGTTATCATTATGAATGCTGATGTAAAACAGACCTGTAGCATCAATGACAAGAAGAATCTCAAGCTTTGGTTATAATGTATAGGATTGCACTTTACAGTAGTCTGCAAGACTGAATGATGGTCCAACCAACTATAGCATGCCACCTTGTGGTTGACTCTATTAAATGTTGTTGTAGTTTAGCATGTCTCCACCAGCAGCAACCCACATGTGCCACACTGACAGTGACAACTGTAAACATAGCTTGTGTAAAACGAGTCGTTTCCTACTGCAGACAGTAACAAAATGGGTCATACCTTAGCGTAATATCAGCTTGTAAACCGCTCCTCCCGTCTTCTCTAGTTTCGAAAGATTTTCATACCAAACCTCATTTGAAAATCTAACATTTTAAAAGATTTTACCTGTTGACAAACGTATGCGTAATTCCTAACACCGATTAAACCATTTCAATTATTATAATGTTCTGGAATCATGTTCGGCATAACTCTTATCTAGCTGGAGGCATGTTTGCTAGATATTTGCTAAAATTAAATAAGATACTGCTTTAAAATGTAATGGAGCTATTTTAACTATGAAAGTTTGGGAGTAACATGCATAAAAATAATCACGGTCTAAATGTTATGTTCAGTAGAGTTTATATTGGCTTGGATATATTCCGAATTTAACATTACACTCTAACGAGTAAAATATATTAAGATTTGATGTATGAAGCGACCGTATCTATCGATAGGCTCTATGTCACGTTGTCTTAATACAATTTTTAAGTGAGGTTTTGTTTTATAGTTAGCTCGCTGCTAGCCTGTAAACTAAAGTAATGCATGATTGGTATCCTCGTGGGTAGCTAGCACGAGACCGGTTCTAGCTGACAGATAACGCTATCATTACCGTACTCCAGATCATGTGGTGGAAACGGGTTGTTTAACTGACTTCAGTGACAGTCAGTATACACGGCACATTTAATATAGAGTTTACAAGAATTCACACTCACCAAAAAAGCACTGAGCTATCCAAACTAGCTTCACTGGTAACTCTGAGATGTAGCGCCCATGTTTTACCGTAATACAGAATGTAAACTGGCCGTAAAAAAGTATTTAAACAAAATTCACATTTTTTCGCTGACACTATAGGTTTATGAAAAATACAAATATAATATAAATATGTGTCAGCGTAGCAGTAATAAATGTTATATTTAAGTGGCACACATGTGTTCCCAAGCTAAGGTCCAGGGATTCAAAGATTATTGAAGAGGACATGTGGACACAGCTATAATGCCCATTAACTTCATAACTTTCACAAGTTAAAGGGACAGTTCACCCCCATATTAAAAGTACATGCTTCTCCTCTTACTTGTAGAGCTTTTTCATCAGTCTTAATTGTTTTGTTGTGAATTGCAGTATTGGAGATACTGACTGTAGAGATGTCAACCTTATGGAACTATGGCACCTGGCTTGTGGTGCTCAAACTGCCAAAAAATATATTTGCAAAACTAAACAGCAATGTCTCTTTAGATAAAGTATGCCTCACTGTATAAAAGTAATGGACATAGCCACTGTAATGTCACTCAATAGTTTATGGACTCCGGTTTTGAAGCCTCGATTTTGATATGTTGGCTGTCGCCATACTGAATTTTTGGAGCCAGAAGTTACCATATTTAGACTAAATAATGGAGCTGTGGAGGAGAGAGGGCTGGATCCAACTCATAGACTGTGGTAATGTGCAGCCTGTCACTCAAAGCTGCCATGCTCTTAATCATGCGTAACTTTAAGCCTTTATTTAAACAGAATAGTTATGCTGTATAAAAATTAACCCCTGTACAGTTGTCATGAATGGGGAAATTAGAGAGACTAAAACCATTTTTTGTACCAGGCTGTATTTTTTTCTTCTGGAAATTTGACCATTTCTACATGGGGGTCTATGGGGATTTGCATACTTATGGAGCCAGGCTCCAGTGGCCATTTAAGGAAATTAAGTTTTTGGCAGTCCTGCATTGGCTTTGTTTATTAGCCTCAGAAGCTGCTGCTTGGATTATCAGCACATATTATCAACACATATCAACACAAATCTTATTTGAGATAGAGCAGTTTCATGTAGGAGCTTTGAAGGAAAATTAGAACATAATTTAAGTGTTATGTTGGCTATATTGCTGTCCATTGTGATAGTTTTTGTAAAATTACAATGAAAGGAAGGAGGTGCTCCTTGGCTCTGATGGCTGGTGCTCTTTGGTTAAGCAGGTAAAAGTGCAAAAATCAAGGGCCAGTTTTTTTAAAAAAATATTTTAAAGGCACTTTGTCATCAGGTGTAATGTCATATATATATATTCTTCAAGCATAGAGACCGACATGTATCAACTCTAGGTTTTCAATAGGGTTTTATAGTATGTCATAAAAAAGTGATAGTATAATATGTCATAAAAAGGCCATTAAAAATGTCAAACTAAAATATGTCACAAAAAGACCATAAAATTTTCCTGTGCAGTCCTCAATCACACGCTGGGTCCCTAAATTGACCCTTGACCTGGTAATCAAAACTTTGAAAACCCCTGATCTAAGCTGTTTGTTTCCAAATGTTAAAAATGGTCAGGTTAGTTGCGTTCAGATGCCTTATACATACACTGAAACCTTTGAAACCTGGAAAACATGGCTAAAGAGGCAATGCATATGATACATGAATGATGTCTCATAAACTGCACAAAATTAGGAAAATGACCTTCAAAATGTGTTTTAAAAGAGAGAGAGGGAGACCAAGAAAGTTTTAGAAGTTAATAATATATATATATTTTTTAATACTTTTTTTTTTAGCCTTTTTACTTTACCTTTTTTTGTACATTTCAGGTGTTTTATACCTCATAAATTCTTCCTGTGTTTTTGAAAGAACTCAAGCCAATTTGCCCAGTTCTTAAAGATCTCCAACAGGTGAATACGGCCCTGTCTTAAAAAGAAAATGTTCCTATTATTTCAGGGAGATACTATTTTAACATAAAAACACCAAGATACAAAAAAACAAACAAACAGATAAATACATAAACTGGTCCCCCTCTTACCACAGACACATTTCCAGTATGACAAGGAAATTGCAACATAATAGCGCGCTAGTTCTCCCGTGATTACGGCGCTGGTGGAGAAGCCACGCCTCTGCTGAGCAATCCTCCATGGACGTTGAGGAGCTCCTCTCCGCTCTCCATCATCATCTGCAGAAAAATGCGAGCGGGGAGCGGTATCAAAATGTCAACTCGGGCCGCTCTCCCTCACCCGCAGACATGAGCGGAGTCCCGTTTGCCTCTTCCAGCCGCAACAAGTCGCCCTCACCATGCGGATCCACTGCAAAGTAGTTGTGATCGCCGTGTGTTTCGGAGTTTTCCTACTTTTGTACTTTTTGGGGGGCAACGCCGCGGAAGATCCGCTGTTGAAAGAAGTTGGAGAGCAGCAGCAGCAGCAGCAGCAGCAGCAGCAGGAGGACAGCAACTCTCCCCGGTCGCCCCCTCAGCTCCGACGCGATGTTGCAGCAAAGTTTGCGAAGAAATCATCCGCCGGAGTCGGCGCGCGTGCGGGAGAGCCTCCCAAGGGACGAAAAGAGGGGAAAACGATCAATAGAAGAGCCAACGTGAATGCAAAGAGGTGAGTGGAGTTTGTGTGTGTGTCTCTCTGTCGATTTGCTGCCCTGATGAGCCTTTCTCCTCCACGTCTGCGTCCATTTACGCACGCACAAAAGCATCATAAACTCCATGGTGTTGCTGAGTCTCGTCTTTTCTGTCGTCAGGAAGTTAAAGAGTGAGCGTTCAATCCCGCTTTGAAGCAGACATGCTCCCCTTTGCATCAAACAGCCTTTACATTGTGCTCAAGGACGCCTGGCTTCACAATAGCCTGATCTGTCAAGGGGACACTTTCTAACATGGACATATATCTGCTTGCTTGGCTGCATTTTATGTCCATTATTTTTCCCTTCATTTATTGGACTGTGAGTCACGCTTTTGTAATCAGGGAGCTGCTCAAATGTCTGGCTGAAATGTGAGTAGAGAGTGTGACTAATGAGATTAGGTGGAAATATTGGCAGTGTTTGCAGAGAGGACAGACAATAGCAACAACAGAATGATAAATCATTACCTGACCTCTAAATCTTCATCATTACACCCTTTGGGCCTTTCATTCAGCCCTCTGCTGCTTCAAAGGGGGGTAAAGGTCACCTTGAAAGACATCAATTGCAATTAATAAGGAATGCAAATGTGCACAGATTGGTCCGGTTGGCCTGGTAAAAGAGTTGAATGCTGGTGAGATGTTACAGGGAATGACAGAAAGCCATCCTGTCGACCGCCAAAGTCTGCCAAAACATTCAAGCGTGGGAGTGAAAAGCCTGTCAGGTGTGATTTTCCCTCTCTGGATGGTTAAAAAGAAGCTGCAGCCCGGCACATGATCTGATTTAGTCACCATCTCGCTGCAAATTGAAGACAAAAGGCTGAGTTTGTCAGTTGCTATTTCTGTTCAAGGATGGGAGCTTTTTTATTATGTCTCCCAGTTTTCTAATTTAAGCCTCACACATCCCTTTTCCTTCCCCCCGGGGGCTGAATGCCAGCAGTGCCATAGCAGCCACGACGTGGTTGTGGAGATACCCGCTCCGCCGGCAGCCAATAATATGTATTCTACTCCAAAGCCCGGCTGGAGGTTTGGGACGCTGTTTGGTAGATAAAAGCCATCAAGGCGTTACATTGAGAAAGGACCTTTGCGTCCTCCCAGAAACCACACTCCTCCATGTGTGCTCAGCGCTGATAAGGGAGATGGGGTGGAAGGGGTCACCGGTGGCTGTAAAAAGAAAAAAAAAACAACACTACCAGGTTTGGAAAGCGCTCAAGACTGACTGCTGCGATGTGGGAAGCACACTGAGCATTTGGCCAAAGCCTCCAAAAAACTTTCCTCTGTTTAATTGCACGAGCTAATCAGATGGATGTTTGGTGGAGAGATAAAGGCTGGAGGAATCAGAATGATGGGTTGCAGTTTTGTAGTTACACACATACAAGCCTTTGTTCAAAAGGAATGCTCTGTTAACCCTTTGAAACCTCTGAGCAAATTGGGTTTTTCTTTTCAAAAAACATGGAGAGAAGGCAATAAGCCATCCATCCATCCATCCATCTATTTTCTACCGCTTATCTGGGGTCGGGTAGAAGCCCAGACTTCCCTCTCCCCGGCCACTTCATCCAGCTCTTCCCGGGGGATCCTGAGGCGTTCCCAGGCCAGCTGGGAAACATAGTCTCTCCAGCGTGTCCTGGGTCTTCCCTGGGGTCTCCTACTGGTGGGGCATGCGGGGAGGCGTCCTGGAGGCATCCTAATTAGATGCCTGAGCCACCTCATCTGGCTCTTCTCAACGCGGAGGAGCAGTGGCTCTTCTCAGAGCTCCTCCTGGATGATCGAGCTTCTCACCCTATCTCTAAGGGAGAGCCCAGCCACCCTACGGAGGAAGCTCATTTCGGCCGCTTGTACCCGCAATCTTGTTCTTTCGGTCACTACCCAAAGCTCGTGACCATAGGTGAGGGTAGGAACAAAGATCAACTGTTAAATCGAGAGCTTTGCCTTTCGGCTCAGCTCCCTCTTCACCACGACAGATCGGTGCAGTGTCTGCAGTAATGCAGACTCGACCCACCTGTCGATCTCCCGCTCCATCCTTCCCTAACTCATGAACAAGACCCCGAGGTTCTTAAACTCCTCCACAGAAGGCAATGAGCAAGTCAACAGAAAATGGACCAAAAAGTAGCAAGAAATTTGTAAGAAGTTACAAGAAAGTTACCTGAAAATATAGGGTTCGAGAGATTATCGGCCTGGCCTATTATCGAAGCCGATATTTGGCGTTTTGCTGATTATGTGTGTCAGCATTTTTATTTTAACTGATCGCTGATAAAATCATTCATTCATTCGTTCATTGTCTGTAACCGCTTGTCTTCACAAGGGTCACGGGGGGGCTGCAGCCAATCCCACCTGTCATCAGGCGGAAGGCGGGGTACACCCTGGACAGGTCGCCACACTAACGCAGGGCTGACACGTATAGACAGACAACCACACACGCTCACAGTCACACCTAAGGGTAATTTAGAGTCACCAATCAACCTGAGTTGCATGTCTTTGGACTGTGGGAGGAAGCCGGACACCCCGGAGAGAACCCACACAGACACGGGGAGAACATGCAAACTCGGCTGGAACCCCGTTCCAACCTGGGATTGAACCAGGGACCCTCTTGCTGAGCACAACGCCACCGTGCCGCCCATTTATAAAATTAGTTAATGAAAAAGTGTGCGTATTACACTCAAGCAACACCTGAAGGCTGTCTGCAGTACATACAGAGAAAGTGTCAGAATTGGAGGAATTTTACTTTGTAAAAACCTATGGTATGATATTTTTATGAATTCATTTTTTAATTTAAATTTTCATTGAACTTTATAAAAAAAATTGCTGGGAACTTGCTATATATGATGTAAAAGTTTAATTTTTGCCTAAACGTTTGCTAAAGGCATTCAAACAATGTTTGAATGCCAAACGTCATCTGTCTAATTAAGTATTAATTATCAGTATCAGTATCGGCTCTGAAAAACCAATATGGTCGACCTCTTATAATAAGCAAAAAAGTTGAAAACAAAAGGAGACAAGAAAATTACCTTAAGAAATTGCGAAAAAAATATTCTGTAACACAAATTGAAATACACAATGATAAGAATTCTTAACATAGTTTTCTGGTCATTTTTCTTGTTTTGAATAATATTGATTAATCTCACAACTGTTTTTTTTTTTTTTTTCCCGTCTAACAAGTTGCTTATTGCCTTTTTTTTCTCATGTTTTCAAAATAATTCAAACCAGTTTTGTCAAGTTCCATACATTTAAATGTTTGTGAAATGCGTAAGAATGCAGCACAACAAAACCAATTTCAATCCAGGTTTGAAAGGGTTAATGTTGAACGCAGAGTAAGTAAACACAAAGGGCTGAATAATTGATTTAAGGGCTGTCCGCTGTTGCTTTTATATTTCCCATCGACTAAAGCATCAAACAGATTGCGTTATGTTCTGTAGGTGTGTCTCTTTGCCTTTTGTTGTTCGACTTTCTATTCATGTGTGAATCTGAGCGTCGGGCAGATTTCCTGTGCAGCATGCCTGATAGACAAACATCCCTGTTTTTCCTAATCATATCATTTCCTCTTGACACATCACACTTCTTCCTGTGGCCCAAAATAGAGAGCAGAGAGCTCCATCTGTCCCCCAGACACCAGACGTATACCGTAGGGCGGGGACACTCAACTTTTGCAGAATGACAGGAGGCCAGGGAACAGTTAAAAAAACAACAATAATAATTATCAGATAAAATAAGTAAACAAGGCAAAGCCCGGGCAGGTCAGGTGTATGCAGGGGTTATTTTAGGATTTGAGGACATTCAGGGTTTAGCCTGGACCGCTTTCAGTCTGGGGGATCCACCCCTGGTATTTAAAAAAAAACAAAAAAACAAACAGGCTCTATATTAATCCCTCGTATGCACTCTGATCCCTTATTAAACATGAAGTCCAAAACAAAATCCCAGTGTGAATCAGTTTTTGAAATTTTGAAATGGAATTAAAAATGATTGGCAGGCCACCCAGCACGCTATCGAAGACTAGATTATGCTTATGGGGCATGAATTCCAACAGGCTGTTGGGGCAAAAGTCCAGTTTGAGACAAACATAAGTGGCCAGATGCATAAAAAAAGTACGCACAAAAAAACAGCGTACACCTTTTGTCACACATAATCTGGATCATAATCTTGCATCATTATTTTTGCTGCACAGCTTTCTGTAAAATGTAAATCAAAGGCGTATTCATAAAGTCAATTTAAAATTATTCATGGCTGATACATTTTACCATGACGTTTGATATTCGTCACTGTTTGAGATTGCTTAATTTGATCCTGTGAAGCATTTTGTTAAAGTCAGCTTCAGCATGAGCGCTATGAATGAATCATTGATCCCTCTGATGTTTAATAGTCAGAATGATTGAGATTTTACCATGACGATGACAAATACAAGAAATATCCACAGTGAGGCGTAATGACAGCTGCTCTGGCACCTCGCCGATGTGACGCAGTCGCTGAAATTGCACTTTCTTCACTGTATTTCTCATTGACAGGTCTAGGGGCACAAGAATTGATATGCAAACAGATGTTTAAGGGCGTTTCTGTATTTATGGCCGACTGTCGGCATAGAAACAAGGCTTGTGATTGTGCGCTTCGTGCAACTAGGAGTATGATTTATAACACAAAAACAGGCGTATGCATGGCTTAAATAATCTGTCAAAAAGATTGCATATGCACATTTCTGGCTTTATGCGCACACACAGTTCTCGTCCTAATTCTACACAGAGATTAATGCATCTGGTCCCTGTCGATGATCAATCAGTAACTATCATGAGTAAAAGTTAGTCATCAGTTTTGATAATTAATTCAGAGAGATTTTGTTGCTTCTCTCTATTTTATATCATTTGAAATTGAATATCTTTAATTAATTTAAACGTGTGCCTTCAGGCTCTGGGAAATTCTGATTTTTCACAATATTCCAACATTTCATATACACTGAATTTTTTATCGATTTATTCCAAAAATACTAACATATTAACTGATAATGAAAAGAATCTGGGCTGAAAAATGAAGCCAACATGTTAGTTCTAGAAACTGCAGTTCCTGGAGTGGCCATTTGAGGCTGAATCTGAAAGTGAGTCATGTATCTACTCATAGACGAGAGGCTCACGCACTTGATGGTGTTAAGTTGTAAAATGAGCAAGCTCAGTGGAGTGTTGAGTGTGCTAGCAGCCGATGCACGTTCCTTCTGCGCTGTGATACAGTTTGCGAGCGTAGTTTGGTAGAAAGAAAATAGTTCCCACTTGAAACAAGGTGTGTTGATTATCCAATTGGCAATGTCTGAGGCTTAAAAAATTAAGCCGATGCAGAAATTCAATAACTACACTTTTTCAAATTGCAACTTGAGGCTGGCTCCAAAAGCGAGTCAACCCCCGTAGACCTCCATGTTAAAATGCCCAACGTTACAGCAGAAATAAACGTGTGTGATGTCACGGTGGCCACGTTAATTATTTTTACAGTCTGTGGTTGCAGCGACATCGTCTCACAAAACAACCCGTACATATACCGTCAGTCTGATCTCTTTATTACCTTCAGTATATGTTTCAAATGCAGAATAATAAAGACACATCTCTTCTATCTGCTTTGTTATATTGAATTAAGGCTTGCACCTACAGGATTAGATGGGTGTTGATACTTTGTGTTGAAACAAATCCCTTGCCCTGTCACTTCAGATACAGTTCAGCAGCTCTGCTCGCAGTAAAGAAGTCACTCTCTCACTGTGGCATTATGCATAGCTATAAAAATGTCATTTTGCATGACTGAACAGCCTCTCTGCCAGGAGTGTTTTTGAAATCTCCCTGCTTGCCTGTGTAGCCTGACATGGTTGGAGGGGGTGCGTGTGTGGAAACCATCAGGGGCAGTTAAATCTGCCAGTTTGACTGGCAAACACACTTTTAATTTAGTAGTGAATGAGTCATAGAGGCTGTAGGAGAAACTAGGAAGATAAAAAGGCTTGCAATAATTTCTAAGGAGCATTTTTCAAAAGTCAACGCTTAGAAAGTGAAAGCTCATGCTAAAAAAATCCCAAGTTTTCCTGGAAGATAACCTCTTCTAAAGAGTTACTGATCCAGCAAATGCAGAAACAGTTAATTGATCAATTCATTTTCCATTGCATAAGACACTCACATTGTAAACTATACATCCAGTGGCTAACCTAACCACCAATGTTTAGCTCAGAGGTTCATAATGGGTTTTCAGCCAAGGACCCTGAGAGCAACAAACTGTTGCTGAGGAAAAAAACAGAACTCAGAGAGCTTTGCCTGCTATGCTTCATTCACTGGCCCACAAAAACATCTAAATTTCAGAAACTGTATCAAAGTTTACAATTCTTATATCCTGACAATCCTGTAACAGGGACTCCTTCATGTATGCCCCTTGTAATAATTTGAACAATTGATATTTTTTGATCACTCTTACAGTCTCAATTACATGAAAGGAAACTCTATTTAAATGTTTTCTAAAGGCAATGATATTAGACATGCATTTTTAAACATTGCTCCATTTCATAACACTTCCTTTCTCACTATAACTCAAGAATTCATACACTTATTGAGACATTTTTTTCATGCAATTTTCTAATAGGATAACATGATTAAATTTTATACCCAAAAGGTCAAAGGTCAGCTTCACTGTGACATCAAATTGTTCTGCAAAATCACTTTTCTGGCAGTTATGCAACATCATTACTCCAGTAAAGGAGACATTTCGCCATGTTAGAATTATAAGGTTCTGTTTGCGTTCTGAGTGGTTTTGAGATATTGAGCTTCAAAGTTTTGCATTCCAGATGGCATAAAGGATATGAACCTGTTTGTCAGCTAAAACCTTATAATTCTAAGGTGATGATTTGGTCAGATGCTGAATTGGTGACACTAATCTTGGTTGCCAACCTTGAAACTGTGCTAATTGTACAGAATTTCTGTGCTGCAGGTTTGAAGATGTGTGTGAAGCATGCAAGTTTTGCCAAAAGATGTGCCAAATACCTTTTAGTAAATTCCTTTAAAGTCTTCACCACATATATTATATGAGTCTGGACAGACATAGATGTAAATTTCAACTTGACCGCTTGGCCTAGCCATGTAACCAGGAGGCAGTAATTCTAGTTGGTACATATTTCAGTGATGTGAAAGCACATGTCTTCCAAAACATTCATATTTAGTGTAGTCAGGTTAAATGAGCACATCTCGGGTGAATTAAGATTTGAGCTGACACATATTGGGGGATAATATTTGGTTTAGACAATCAGCTGGACATGATGACGATTATAAATCATTCCATAAGGATAAGATCATGAAAAAAGATCATCTGGTTCCCATAAATCAGCTGGCTGAGGCTGCATCTACAACTCTTTTCGACCAATAACCAAAGATTTGCTTTGATTTGAAAAGATTTGAAATTTTTAAGCTTTGCCACGTCTTGGCAACTTGTTGAATATAGCCCTGGATCCAGTTAAGTGGTCTAAATAAGTATTTGTAGGTTTCTTTGTAATGTGGTCCAACATTTTATGCCTGTTCTTAAGAGCTGAAATCTGTGCTGCCAAGAAGGGCATGATGGGAACATGTTCAGTTTAATGGCCTTGATACCTGCTGGTTCAGACCAAAGTGAACATGTTGGATACAAGTCCACCAAATGACCCAGTTATATGCTGATTAATTAAATGCCTTAAAGGTGTTCTCTGATGTAGTTTGTACTCTGACTCTTTACTTAGTAAATGTACATTTTTCTTTGACATTATCTTCAAAGGTGCTGCTTTTTTTTCTCTCCTTACATGATTTAAAAGGGTTGGCTGTGGCACTTTGTAGGCTGAGCGCTCCTCGTGCACTCACTCTGCAGTCAGTAATGAATTCAATCCTTTTGTACCTCTTCTGTGCTTTCCTGACTGCTTCCAGATGTGGGGGAACAGTGCCATGACACAAAACATCATGTGTGCAGCCCATGCTTTATTCAACAAAGGAATTTGTCCTTTTTTTTCTTCTTTTGTCCGTCCAATTTTCCGCAGACATCATTTCAAGGGCATTTATTTTGCATGACTAAGTGCGACGTAATTACACCCGTGTAGGAGATATGGATTGCATTTTCTGCGGAGTAAAAAAAGGAATGTATGTTCAACAACCTTGACAGAGCGTCGGCCTTTGAAGCGTGGCAGACAGATTTCTCAGCACCTTCTCATTCATCCTAATCTGCGGTTCATCATTGTCCCTCAGCCATGCAGAAAACGAAGTGTCACGCTTGGAGACTGCCCTGCAAACCCACCTGTCAAATTTTCGCTCTTCTCTCTTCCCATCCGTTTTATGTCAGACTCTTTGCTTCCTCCAGGCTCAGAGGGAATCCATGCCTTTTGGAATATGCAGTCTTTAGTCGTAAAACCATTTACCTTGCACTGTTCTCCCAGATAATGCTCCATGCTGGAAAAAAAAGGTTTTCTATTCTTTTTTTGTGTGTGCCAGTCTTCCCTTCCTAAGGCTATGACAACATTTATGTTGAACATGTTATTACAACCAGCCCCATGCAGCTTGTGCATGTGGAGGATGTCGGCCTGAGCTTCAGGCTCCCCCGTTGTACAAATGTTTCCTTATCGTAGTGGGAGATCCTCTGCACTGCTGAGTGTATTTTAACACACCACAGCAGCTCCAGCTCTGCAGAGAGAGCTAATTTTTACATCAGATAAAGGACCTCTTTGCCTTTGAGCATGGAAGAACAAAGTCCGGTGGGAACTCGGAGTTACAGAAGAAAAGAAGTAGATTGTGTGTGTGTGTGTGTGTGTGTGTGTGTGTGTATGTGTGTGTGTGTGTGTGTGTGTGTGAGGTAGTGTGTGGGGGTGGTGTTGAACAATGTATGAAGGCACAGGTGTCTTGTGTTTGAGAAAAATCCTTGACTTTTCACCTTGTCTGTCTGACAGGAGGATGAATGTGATTCTATGCTTGTTTGTTCGGTGTTCGTTCTCATAAAGTCCAAAATGAGTTTCGGAGCTCGTGACATGTCCATGAAGTGACATACCATTAACTGTTCGGCAGTGATGTGTTGACAGCTGAGGAGAGCTCACATGTGCTGCTGTGCTCTGAACCGGATGCATTAGGTCACCAGCAGTCAACCTACAACATTGTCACAGTATCAGTATCAGTAGCTCAGTATGTGGGCATAATATTGATGATATTGATTGGATGGATACAGTGCATTCTGATTTAATATATATTAATTGTACAATGTATCAACATTTTTTGGGAAAGCTCTCAACCTGTACTCATTCCACTGCAAAATTCTGGTCAGACTGTGTACAAAAACATGATAAAACACGGCGTTGCGTAGCTCCATACACTCAGGGGTTTTGCTACTACAACCCTACTTGGTCTTGCATGACCAGTAGCTTGTGGTGGCTAACGTTAGCAAACTTTATTCAGCTGGTTTCTGAATAATAACTTGTGTGACTGTTACATTATGTTTTAGCATTATCCAGTAATTGTCATTTGCCTAAATGTTAGCAAAAGTTACATGGTGTCATTTTACTTTAGCTTCTAAATTAGCCTAATGTAAATAATGAATTGTTTTTAATTAAAAAATACATTTTGGAAGAGCGCATTTTTTTAGTTGCAGGAGCCTTAATTTTAATTTGTGTATAACTCACATTATCAGCAATGTCTTCACAAGCCTGAGAAATTATTTATGTTGAAACTATAGATTTCACAAGCTTTATGTATTAGCAACTGGCTAGTCAGCTTGAGCTAATTAACACTAATTTTAGTTTTATTTAGTGGATAGGTTATACTTCGTGTAGCTTAAATTCAGCCTGTTTGTCACATTATGAAGCGTGAAAAGATAAAGAGTAGACTTAGTTAAAAAGAGCAACAGAGTGGTGAGTCTTTCTCCTACATTGGATAAATAATATAGGGAATTGCATTGTGTTATTTTCAGACGGTTTGCTAGCAAGCTGAGAAGCTAATCGGTAAGATGTAATTGACCAACGGCTGGTAGATAGTAAACAGTAGTTATCTCTTAGTGAAACCTTTTAGCACATAATCTCAGTGGTCTAAACTTATCATTGTTACAGTATATTTGCTGCTCTTTCTGTATGAATCTTGTCATTTCAGTCCATCAACGCAAGCTAACATAAGCTCAAGCTAATACCGATACGTTAAGTCCCGAAGATATCAAAACTTGACATTGTCAGACATGACTTATTTGACACTGTGAAACTGCTCAATAAATATAAAACAGGTGTAGTACCTTAGCACTTACATGTGAGCTAAATGAGTCAATTTGTCTATGGAAATTAGCAAAGTTTACTTAAAAATTTAAAATGTTGGTTTAGAAAAAAACAAAACAGCTAAATATTTTTTTAAAATGTAAAAACAACATACATCTGAGATTATTTGTAGACCATAAATTCAGATTAAATTTTAATAAAACTATTGCTATTGAAATCATAATTATAATATTGGTTTGACAGAATTATATTTATAGAATTAACTTGTGAAGTTTAGCTCTACCTCTACCCTTTTTTCTACTGAATTACAGCGGGATATGTATAAGCAATCCACAACGTATTACTTTCCATTTGGTGGAATTATGCAACCAGTAATAGAGTGTCTTGGGTTGGAAAGTTATCTTTAATACATGCATGATATTGCTGCAACAAAGCTGATATGACATGTTTTTTTTAAAGTGAAAAAATAGTTAAAGCAATAGGATCAAGAGGTTAATAACTACCCTATTTACAGTAGAGGGTTCAGGGTGTCCAAGGTGCTGTTTTATAGGTTATTCCAAGCATGGAAGGAAAGTGCTGAACTTCAGTAGCCTTTAATTTAGGGTACTTTTTGAATAATATGTTCATGAGAATTTGTGTTTTGTATATTGTCACAAAGCTTAAGAATTCAATGCCTTCAATAAAACTGAGATATAATTATTAAACTTCAAAATTCCATATTAATTAAACGCAATGTGGAAGTTTGAAATGACAGTATCTCTATCAGTACTTTCACTTTGGGCATTTTGGCTTAAGTGTAGTACATCTCCTAGAGAGTATAAGTTGCTCTTCACAAGCACTGCAGCACACAGGCCAATTTACAGGCGACGAGTGAGGGATACAAGGTTTGTGTAATCACTGACTGTCAGCAGATCCAAACTCCCTCAGCTTTCCCCACACATGGCCTTGGCCCATATAGATCTGAAGACATTGTTGGATGAAGAAAAACTGCTCGTTTGGTTAATACATTTTTAATTCTTGTCTTTTTTGTATCTCTGTTTTAGCAAACCACGGAATAACGTGGCCCGACCTGTGACCAGGCGTAAACGGGTGGAGGAGGTCATGCACCTGGCCGTGGTGGCCTGTGGGAATCGTCTGGACGAGACCCTCACCATGGTCAAATCAGCCCTCCTTTTCAGCATCAAGAGGATTAAGTTTCACATTTTTGCTGAGGACCCTTTGGCACCGCAGTTTGAAGAAAAGGTAAGAACGCTCCAGTGGCTTGATGCCCAAATGTATGCAGTGCAGATTTTCATGTTAAAGAAAAGGCACAAGATCAAAAGTGGTGCCGCAGAGACTTTAGCTATAAGCAGCACTCTTTTTTTGGTTTATCTATGCATACTTCTTCAGTGAGTCTTCTGACTTGTGATTTAATCCAGTGCATGTTAAACATCTCCCCCTTTCTTTGTAATAGATGATATCAAGATCAGAGCAGTTTTAACTCTGCCTCTCTGACTCAGTACAGACGTATAAGCCTTTTATCTCAAGGCTGGGAGTAATATATCACCAAGACACCCTGCTTTTTCTCCAGTACAATGTATGCCTCAAAGTCACCTTTACAGAGGTAGCTGGCATGATCTTGATTAGTTCCACTGATAATGTAACTAACAGTCTATTAACATCACTTCTGTTAATGGATCCTAAAGCTACATTTGGGAACTTTTATGAAAATAGTTTTTTGGTCAACCTTGTTGAAACTGTCACTTTATCCAGACAGTAGTTAACAGATAATCTGTAAAAAAAAAAATCATTTTTCTCCTCCTTTTAGTGCTTCTGGCAGCATTTGCAAGAATGAGCCAAGGATTGTCTGAGCTGACAATGACATCAATTACTGCTTGTGAACTGCGGTCAAACAGTGTTGTCAAAAGATGGCCACATTTAGATGAGAACTGTCCTACTAAAAATTGGAAAAGTCTTTCCTTTGCGGTAAAAAAAAAAAAAAAATCTGTTCATGTGATAGCATTGTAAGAACAATCCTTGTGTACACAGAAAACAACCGGAAACGCTGTAGTATGCATGCCAGGCCAGTGGTTGGCAGTCCAACTTTGTAATGACACACCATAGAAGAAGACTATGGGCCTGCGCATAAAGGAGTTCCTTTAACCAAATGAAAAGAAGATGGTGAACGAAGGCACGAGAACCATGACCTCACTGTTCTCACAGGATCCACGCACTGTTTTTTGACTTGATGGATTTTAACATGGTGGCTGTGTTTTCAGACAGTTATTGTAGTGTACTGGTTAGTCCCTCAAGGATGTTGTGATTGCAATATTAAACGCACATTCACCCAATCCCCTCTGAGTTCTGCGCATTGTCACTGCAACTTGACTGCAAATTTGACAATGTAAAACAGGTAAAATCGCATTTTAGAGCTGCGCACAGCGTATCTATACACTCAGCCCTTTTTTGCCTCTCTTTCTCTCTCGCGCGCTCTCTCTCTCTCTCTCGCTCTCTTTCTGTTACTCATGAAACTACTGCTCAGTGACAGGGCTAACTGTTAGCATAACACAGCTAACGTTACCCAAGGATTGTTAACAGGCTTGAGGACAGAGCTGGGCCGTTTCAGCATTGTGCAAACTATACTGCGGCTTTCGGAAGGGGGCTCACTTATTTTGGTGGGGGGATGACGCTTGCTCATGCCTTAGAGCAAGGGCTTACTCAAAACATATCCATTATTACAAGCCTGTACGCCTCCTTGCCTTATGTGCCTTATGTCAGCACATATCATGCCTTTTCAGAAAGCAGAAGAGTTTTTGTGTCTCTGCAAATTGTGCATCCCAAGTTTCCATCCTTAACAAACAGCCAGGTATTGCGGGACTTCTATTCTCTCCACTGCTGGCTGGTCCAGTTAGCCGGGAGAGAGAGGCAGGTGGAGTCACCGTCATCAGCGACCTCTGAGCTGTCATTAACCCCATCTCCAGCCTCTGTATTAGGCTCGTAGGCATGGGAAAAAACAGTATTTTGCCAATATTTTAGAGACACCCCCAAAATTTCACAAATCATGTTTTCAGGGGAGCTCATGTCTCATGAAGGGGGGCTGAGACCCCCCCGGCTCCCCCGTAGTTCACACCCTGCGTTTCAGTACCTGTGTGAGATTATTGTTGGGGCTGTTTACAGCACTGTGTTGGATATTAGCCAATGCTGCTGTGTTAGCTCATGCTAAATGGGGAGAAAGACAGAGAGAGCAGAAGGAGAGTAGCTCACGGAGATGGTCCTCCAGCATTGCTCTGAATGGCAGCAACAGCTGATCATCTGCGATCAGCTGTTACCGCCCTCCTTCCATCCACCCCCGCAGTCATCACATATATATTCTTAATATGTGGGAAACACTGAATGCTAATAATCATAGGCTCTATATCTGAGACAGCTTTGCAATTGTTTTTGCAATTTTAACTTGCTCTTGTAATTTGCAAAAAAACCCATCTAAAAATATGGCACCATTTATCACTTTTTTTTTTTTTAGAAAAGCTGCAGTGAAATCAGACATTTTGGACAGCCCTGGACAATCCTGGAGAGACTGACTGTTTAGCTGTAAAATGTGTTTGCTCCAGCTGGTGGGTGGTGCTTTTGTTTTTGCTCAACTGTTTGCAACATGGCGGCCGGGTCACAAAATGTCTAATTTTACAGCTCAACAGTACACTAAAATATGTCTCTGGAAATATTAGAAGTGAGAAATAGGCAATGCAGTAACAGAATCGTGATTCATATTATACCAGTGCTGCCTAATTTGACCACTGTACACGTACAGTGATTGACAGCCGCGTTGTAGACTCCTTGGCTTTGATTGGTTGTTTTTGTTAAAGCATGCTGTTTTGTTGCAAATGCCATCATAAGCACTAGGAGGAGAAACATAACCCCCCCCCAGATTATCTCATGTCTCATGTACTACTGTGTGGATATAGTGACAGTTTTGGCAAATATGACATTTTTATAAAAGTTACAGTTTTAGACAGCACCTAAAGCACATTAAAGAGCTTTAAATCCAAACCCTAAACCTGTGAGCTTGCCATCATGTGTAGGGTGAATCATTTCCATGTGCTGAAAATCCCCTCGTGGAAGACGGGGAGCTTGGGTAGTCAAGGCCTAGATAATAAAGCACATGTGTACAGTATATAAATATAAAGTAGTAGCTTATGTCCAGCCACCGTGTACTGAGACGGTGCATGCGCATTGAGGGAGTTAAAAGATTTGTCCACAATCTCTGATTTCTTGTCCTCGTCAGCACAGGAGCTGCCAATTGCTCGCAGCGCTCTCACTCTTTTCAGGGCCAAACTGTTAAACTGATGATTACAGAGGGGCTCAGTGCCTAACAGGTCGGATAACACAAGCTTTGGTGATACACTGCAGAGTTTAAGAGGGTGCCTCGCCTTGTTTAGACTGCAGCTTTTTAATCAAATGACAGCTGGCGGCTGCATGTGCTTCATGACGTGACTCGAGACCCTCGAGACGTGACTTCATTGTTTTAAATGGACGTCTTTGCGCTGCATTTTCTGTTGATAAGTCTGTGAAAGAAAGGGATTAGCTTTCAGGATTATTTGTAATGGCTCTTTCTCACACACGTTTCCTTCTCAACCTTTTAAGAAGTCTATGAGACGCTTCCTCTGTATAATAACGTGATGTGTTGCTTTACTTCCAGCTGCGCCAGTGGCCTCGCTCCATCACAGCCAAGTTCCAGTACAGTATCTACCCCATCACCTTCTCCGTGGGGAACGCTGATGAGTGGAAGAAGCTCTTCAAGCCTTGCGCTGCACAGAGACTCTTCCTCCCCGTAAGGCTGCAGCACTTATCTCCTTTCATATCCTCACCATGCATAATGTCATTAACCAGTGTTAAGAAAAAAATGTCATTAATCCATTTCATTTCTACTTAAACGGCATTTTCCTAACCCCTTTATTTCATCCCACTCCATGCTTATAATGCATTACCAGTGCAATTATTGATGATTACACCCTTTACTGCCGCAGTTACTTAACAAATAAGCAGTCCCCAGAGACCGAAACCAACGATTTCATCAAGTGAAGGCTGTGCTCGGCTATTGATTTTCTCTTTCTACGGGTGTTCGTTGAAATAACAACCATCTTACTTAGCATGTAATGTCCATATTGCAGGTCAGACGGATCCATAGGTGATTTCTATAGCTGCAAGGCACTATATCAGGAATAGTAGTCTTTCACCCTCTACATTAGTCTAAATAATGTAACGGCTGGATTTGTCAGTCCTGATTTAGTGCCATCATGTACTTCTGCAGATGTTTTGGCAGTTGATTGTGCAAAAATCCAAATCCAACTACTTTTCAAATTGGTTTGTTGCACTCACATGAAGCTCTCAGTCTGGCTTGAAGTTGGGTTGAGTCAGTTTAAGACAATCATAATTGCATATAAATATGACAGAAATACCATAGAACATAGGAGCTTATTTGTTTATTTCCATTGTTTGTTTTTTATGTGCATGTAGCATTATATTTTCATACTGATGGATTTCTGCTGACTATTTTACAAATAAAAAAAAAATGACAGAGATAGGTTTGCTTTTTCGAGAGAAGACATAGTAAGTGGCCACATAAATATAGCAGTTTTAGTTCTTTGTGCACATTTCCAAGGTGGTGCTCTCTGCAAAGGTCCCATTTTTTCAACAAACATATTGTTGGAGGGCCCCCGTCACTTAATGGGCCCCAGTGCAACTGCACTGCCTGCAAAGTCTATATTTACGACCCTGGCCATGATTTGCTCCAGGTTAAGTTTCCACAGTGTTAAAAAACCTTTAGGTCGTGGGTGTCAAACTCATTTTATTTCATATACAGCCCAATGTTATCTCAAGTGGGCCAAACCAGTAAAACTTCTGCATAATAACCTATTCATAACAACACCTCTAAATGTTTCCCTTTCTTTAAGTATTTAGAAGTATGTTCTGAAATTCATCCATGTACAAAACAGATGAACAGCCTGAGATGTCTTCCAAAAAATAAGTGCAGCTCCAAAGACATGTCTCAGTTTTTCCACATTCACTCTTTTACTCACTGTCACTATGTGCATTTTTCCATACATTTCTACTCCTGTGTAAAAATCTTGGCATCACCTCACTAAACTGAAGTGGAAGCTATTGAGAAAGCTAGTTGAGTTATCCCCTGCCATACACACAATTTACAGATAAAAAGTTTTGGCAGCACTGTAGCAAAAGCACTCAATAGATAGATAATTCATTTAAGCTCATCATGGATAAAAGCTTTAAGAGAAAACTTTTGTGCTTATCATGTGGACATTCAGTGTGTTTTTATGGTTTATAATCTATTTCCAGTACAACCACACTGTTTGCAAAAACTCCATTTATATTGACAGAGAAATCTGTGCTCTGCTCTCTAATTATTGCATAGCTGTGGATATACACACACAAAATGAGGCTGTTGAAACAGTGGGTTACTGCTCTGTTTGGGCTCGTTGGTATCGATTGCTGTTTTGTCACGCACACCAGCACCCGCTCCTCGCTGCTGTCAGCAACTTAATCCAATAGAGCAAGCACAGTCCATGGTTGAACACACTACTGTGGCATGGCAATGTGATTTTCAACTTTAAGGGGTTCTGACTTTACTCTGCACCTCTGATGTTGGCCTAATCCCAATACACCCGTTGCCCCTACCACTTAGCCCTTACCCCTGTGTTTTGCAGGGTTTGTTTAGGGGTAGGTTGTCACATTGCTGGTTTAGAGTGGTAAAGGGAAGTGTTAGGATTACATGGCCCTTCAAAGGAAGGTATTTGAAAGAATATCCCATAATGAGTGTTTGGAAAAATCATTGCAAATATGGCTGCACAAGCAACAAAATAAACCCACAAATTTGTATTCTTTGTTAATGAAGAAAATACAATAGATGCAAAACTATACAAATAGAGTCCACGCACTAGGTAATGCTCCCATGAACCTTTATTGCCTTCACATGTATGATCTTCAGACATGACTGAAGAAGGGCTTGGGCCTAAAATGTTTTTTAAAAAAAATTTTTTTTGTTCTTAAAGATTATTTTCTTGTCTCTTTTTCTTTTTTTGTTTTTCTTATTTTCAGGTCATTTTCTCATATCTTTTTTTCTCCTAAGTTCTTGCTAATTTGTGGGAACAAGGCAAGAGTCAGCCTTTCTGTCTCTATCAGATAACTGGAAAATATCATTGTGATAATACTATTATTGCCATAGTACTGTCTCTTCAAGTAAATGCCATCAATGACTACAGGTGGCATACTGGGTTCTGTAAGTGTTGTCCAATTTCATAGGGTGAGATTTCAACCACTGTTGCTTGTACCTCTGTGCCGAGGGGCTAGGAGGCTCTCGAAAGTGAGAGGTAGAGGTCAAAATAAGAAATGGGCTTTTATCATTCCAGTTATTGTTGTAACGCTGAACCTCTGTATGCCTGTGCTGTATATTCTAAATATTAAATTCTGACTGGTACACTCGTGTGCTAATAATAAATATTATACTCTTTCCATACACTATAAACTGGAAGTCACTTTGGCTGTCTGAAATATAGTTTTAACTCTCCATGTTTCTCAGCTCTGAAGTCTGGCTGCTGGTGAAATCTTATCTCAGCCCAACTGGCCCTGTAATTTGTCTACTGTGCACTGACAGCACAATTCATCAGTGGATACAGGAAGTAATTATCTCATCTTTAACTCAAGATATTGTTGTTAGCAGACAGTATAAGTCAGCATTTTCCTCTCCCACTGTAGCGCATGACTTCAGTGTTTTATGATGTGTGATTTCTAGATTCTCTGAAACAAATCACGTCCATATTCTTACTGACTTTGTTTCTTGTATTTTTTACACCACTATCAACTCTAGCAATAGTAAATGGACTAAAAGGTCAAATCTTTTTGAAATCCTGGATCTGAAAAAAATATTTAATGTTAAAGTCTGTTAAATCATACTTTTTCCACACTAAAACAGTTAGTTGATGTATGTACATGGCTTTGTTTTACTAATATTAGTGATGCACCAATAAGGAGTTTCACAGCTGATAATAATAGCCTTTTACCTTTTTTTTTTTTTAACCAATAATTACCTGTATTTGTTGATGTTTATTTTATTATTCCCTGGGTTCCTGCCTTTGCCTTGTCTGTCAAAGCACTTTGTAAACAGCTGTTTTTAAAGGTTCTTTATGAATAACAGTATGATTATTATCATTATACTACAATTTTCTGCTGCAAATAATCATCCGCAATTTGTCTCATCTGTTACGTTTCCTCGCTGACAGCCAATTTGATTGCTTAAAGACGAGGTTGATGACAGTGCCGAAAACACTGACTTCATTCGAGTCTGACACTTGCCGCCACCTCCTTTCAATGTTCTACACCAGTTTACTGGTGAAAAAACAAAAAAAACAAAGCGTTTGAGCACTGATTTAGCCATCAATCATGGCAATGATTGAAGCTTCGAAGCATTCGTGTCGGCCCTAGTAAGATGTATTTGAGACTATGTACAACAGCAGGGTTATTTATTGTTTTTTTTTTGTTTATTTGTTTAATTTTTGAGTATTACTGTACATGGTGTAATAATGCCCATTCTAATTCTTTATATGAAAAGTTGTGGTCACTATGATGACTGTAACTGTGTACTCCCAGGTTATCCTGAAAGACGTAGACTCGTTACTCTACGTAGACACCGATGTGCTGTTCCTGCGACCAATGGATGATATCTGGAGTCTCCTGAAGTCCTTCAACAGCACCCAGCTGGCAGCCATGGCTCCGGAACACGAGGTCCCAAAGATTGGCTGGTACAGCCGCTTTGCACGCCACCCATTCTATGGAGTCACGGGGGTCAACTCTGGTGTCATGCTGATGAATCTCACAAGAATCCGCAGCACAATGTTCAAAGTAAGGTCAAAACGTTGCCATATTTCTTCACTCTCACACCAGTAAAAAGCTAAAGTGAGCTGTGATTTCTCTTTCGCATTCTGAAGGTTCTTTTCTTCAAGTCGCAGAGCTCTGAGTGGGCCGCCATTTCTGATTACCACGCCAGAAGCATAGACTTCTGCCCCCAGAACTCAATTTAGCAGCTCTCCAGTTCTTAATGCTGCCTACTGGATTGCAAATGGAAGTGGGAATGTAAATGTGCTGTTCCTTTGATGCTGTGTTTTTGGCGAAAAGACTGCTCTTGAGCTGTTTGTGAGTGAACGCTGCTGTTATTGGTTTTTCAGAACAGTATGATTCCCAGTGGCCTGTCATGGGAGGATCTTCTGCATCCACTCTATCAGAAGTACAAGAACCACATCACCTGGGGAGACCAGGACCTCCTCAACATTATCTTCCACTACAACCCAGGTACACTTCTTTTTATCAAAATAGGCTTAAAGCTGCTCTATTGAAGGCCCGCCAAAGGCATAACCAGTATATCAGACTGTGTTTAAATCCATTTTGAATTACTAGTCCGCACACTTAAGTTTCACACTATCAACATGTTCACATTAATGGTGTCTTATTTCACAGAGGATAAACGGGTCTAAATTATGAATCAGGATCAGTAAACACACAAGGCTGTGGCTGTAGGCAACAGCCGGCTCTGGCAGCAGACTGAGCACCAGCTGTACTGGCCAGATGTGGGCATTAAATGTTCAAAGTTACGGTAGAGCGACAGCAAAGCTGGCATGGCCTGTGTTTTCTTGAAAACACAGCCAGTGTTTGTTTTACATGGTATGGCTGTGAGCTCTCTGCAGTCCTCAGAGAAGGATTCGAGTTAAAGCATTGTTTTTTACCTCTTTTTGCTTGTTCTGCAACCAGGAATGGGAGCGCTATGTATTTACAATATACTTCAAACACCAGCAGTGTGATGTCTGAATCCTTCATGATTTACTGTCCTCACTGTGTCCTAGTGTCGTATTTACATGAGATTCAGTCTGTTAGTGCATTACATAGCAAACGTGTTCTTTTGTGTTCTTTTCTTCCAGAGTGTCTCTTCATCTTCCCCTGTCAGTGGAACTACAGGCCAGACCACTGTATGTACGGCAGTAACTGTAAAGGGGCTGAAGAGGAGGGCGTGTCCATCCTTCACGGCAACCGTGGAGTGTATCATGATGACAAGCAGCCAGCATTCAAAGTAGTTTATGATGCAATACGTGATGTAAGTCTCCTGGTAGGACACTCAACTTTTACAAACACCATATGGTATTGATGCATAGCACCCTCTGTTGAAAGTGCACACACAGTGCAACATGGTGGGTCACTCAATAATCTAATGGTAATGAACTATTTCATTCATTTTAGTAGAAATGATACAGTTAGGGATATAGCCATTTATATATATATAATGGCCTAAACAAACATATGAGTTTATCCCAAAAGAGTGGTTGCAAAAATAGAGCATTTGGCAGGAGAGAAATACAAGTATAACTATTCGCCTTATTAATGGCTGCATTCCATTCAGGTGTATCAGCTCTGGAGAATCAGTCTTTGTTCATTTTTACACTTTTTTTAATTGCATTTTTCTGCTATGTCACATAAAAACATTTGATGTCTACAAAGGTCTGTTGAGTTGGAATATCGGAAAAGTAATGAAAAGCATTATAATAGACTTTATATAATAAATTATTTTCTCATGTAGAGTATATTTTGCTGTGATTCATTACTGGTTTATTACAGCAAAGGTCAAGTTATTTATGAAGTAAGCTAATTATGAGTATTATGTGGCTGCAATGGGTGCAGCTAAGCACGGTGCTACAAACTTTAAACGAATGCTTCACCCAAAAGTGCCATTTGTATATCATTTCTCAAGGTGTGCTATGTTGAATTTGTGTAGAAAACTTTCAACCTCAATAGTGAACAAAGAATCCAAAAAAAGGCAAACATTCTTCATGAATTGAAGTAATCAGGTTCCACATTTAACAACAGCAAAACTATATGAAAACATCTGTTTACAAATTTTCAAAACTTGTGCAGTGTAATCCAAGTCTCATTTATTCAGTCATGTGCTCAGTTCTTTCCAAACACATGCATTTTCACCATTGCAATATGAAATACTTACGCCAAGAAGCAGCAACCTGACCATGCCCAGGACTTGTACTTGCCTGAGCATGAGACTGTTTGTAGCGACAGATAAATGGATAAAATAGGCTTGGATTATACGGCACACATTACGTTGGGGTTTGTAAACAGATGTTTTGATATAGTTTTGCATTTGTTAAACGCAGTGCTTGATTACTTCAAATCCTAAAGAATGTTTTTTTTTTTTGTTGATTCTCTGTTCACAATAGAGGTATACAAGAAAAAAAATGTTTTTTTTAACAAATACAAGGTACAAAATTGATGTATCTGTGTGTGTCAGTTTGTTGGTGAAGTGTTCCTGAAAGACCTGTACAGCTAATTTTCCTACCTAGCTCCTCAAAGTCAGTCAATCCATATGCGCAATGTAAATATATCCAACATACAGAAGACCAAATACACTCTGCATCATGTACTCTTGTTTACTATTTAAAGAAATTAGTAGATTTAGAAAATAAAAAAAATATTCAGAAAAAGGCTAGGAAAAAAATCCCAGCAAAGTATATATTTCTTTTTTTAGTGAATGATTATCATTTTTAAGCAGTTTTCCATGTCATGTTCTTTATTTAGTTCATTCACTTTCCCTTTTTCTGTTGTTGCTAATTTTCAGGTATTTTTCTAGTATTTTCTGTCAAATTTATGCTATTTTCTGGGTCATTTCCTCATAAGCTGCTCATGGCCTTTTTCCTGTGTATTTGAAAGTAAGTGAGTGGGTTTGCCCAGATTTCAAAGGGTTAACCAGTCATGTTAAATGCTCAATATACACTCCAACTCTGTGCTTCCTAATACAGACTGACATGTTTAGCCTCGCTTAGCACAAAAACCAGATGCAGGGGGAGTCTGGTAGCCTAGCTCTGTGAAAAAAAACACCTGCCTTCAGCTGAAAAGAGACTGATCCATCTCGTCTTTTCATCTGACCATGGGTAATACAAAGAAGCATATTTCCCAAAAATGTTGGACAATCCCTTTAATAACTCAGTAAAAGAGCATTTTTGTGTATTTTCTCTCTGATACAAATTCTCTTTCGCTTGCATTAAACAATCTGGGTCAGTTTTTAAATTTAGAATTTGTTTTCTCCGGCAGCAGAGTCAGTTCCCCCCCTGCTCCGCTGAGATAAGCCTCTTAAAGACGAGCTGGGTCGTAATTTATGATTAATACAGAACACCACCCCCCCCCACCCCCCTGCTGATGGAATTTGTAAATACAGTTTCATCTGGGATATGTTCCATTAAAAAACTATCAAACTGAAATGGCTTTGGTATCACAACTGACACAGGACAATGACTCTGTCCCCGCAGTTTCCCTTTGAGGACAACATGTTCCAGTCGCTGTTCTACCCCATCCAGACCAAGTTCCTGGACACAGTCAATACCCTGTGCGGCCGAGTTCCTCAAGTCTTCCTCAAGCAGATAGAAAAGACCATGAGGAAGACGTTCGAAGACAAAGTGGTCCGACACGTCAAACCGCACAAATAAGTGATGGAGAAATGGACTCCTCGTTTTATCTGACAACACTAAGGACCATGTTGCTGTGGATTATGGGTCATACCGGCATCTCCCAGACTGAACTCTGTGTTTGCAGTGTATGCAGCACCTCCTGGAATGGTCTTATGAACATTATGATCCTCTAATGATGGTATGGATAATAAGCCTATGTATACAGAGAAGCATACAGTGCTGGTCAGTGATGCCGTAGAATAGGTTTGCCTTATTTGCCATCTAAAATTTTTCACATCCCAGTTACATACGGCAATAACATTTATGAGAATGTTGGAAAGCTATAGTGAAAAAAACTGCACAATTTTTTTTTCTTAAATCAAGATTTATGAAAGTATCAGCTCTTAATCACAAGTGTGAGCTTAAAGTGAAATATAAGGCATATTTGGCATATTTCAACTGAGCATTTAAAAAAAGTATCCGCCATCTTTATTCTTCTTCATGGACATGTACACATTTAAAGGAATAGTTTTTGTTGTGGGTTTGGTACTTTGGTAAGGTACTTATCTATAGCCAATATTTTACCAACAGTAGATGGTGGCCGGCACAGCCGTTATTTTGGGAAGCAGGCTGGAGTCTGACATGGAAGCTAGGCAGTGTACTGCTGTGGATAGCGAGTCAGCAATAAAACGTATTTTAGCCACCTAGAAAAAAGTCCCACCTAAAATGATCAACATCAGTTGTCAAGTTAAGAAGTTTATTGTCATATGCACACTAAAAACAGTGTTGGTGGTATATACCATACATGGGAATTCTTAATTACCAGTCTCTCTTTACACAAAACAATAACAAAATTAGAATAAGAATGAAATAAGTTAAGAAACCTGAGTTTAAAAGTAACATGCACTATGCCTTGTGCAAATATTCAACCAAGTATTGTTTAAAAGTAAGGGCGGGATGCCTCTTATAACTGTTGCAAACAAGATCAATGCATTATGTTTTGATGTTTAAGTCATTTTAGGTGAGTTTAAGTGGATGCTTTATTGAGAGTATTTTCACCACTTTACCTCTCCTTCAGAAAGTGATTTCCACTACTGAAGCCATTAAATAGCTTTCTTCTAAGCCAGACTTCATAGAGAAAATCAGTGATTTAAAATTGCTGAAAACGGGAGCTGCTTGTCTACGGCTTCCTCAGTCAGTTATGCTTCTTGTGTTATTTTGTGACTATGACATTGACAAAGACTAATTCGGACTCACCAAGTCACACGATACCAAAACGAACTAACTGATGGAAGCAACATTAGACCAGCAACTTCCGTGCTCAGCGAGCTAAAATGACTGTTTTTAGCTCACTCACTGTTCTCTATGTACTGTGTATTAAATAGTGAACCATATAGGAATAAGTGAGATTTTGGACACTATGCTGGAATGTTCTTCCTCCAGAAATACACGACCGAATTGCATTGTGGTATACAGGAGTAAAATGTAGGGTACATCGAATTCCTCTGCAGTTAATTTCATCTACTATATAGTGCACTTTAAAATACCCACAATACACAGCAAGTTTGAGTGTACATAGAACACTACTATAAATGGCAAACACACTATATAGTGCACTATTTCTATGATAAGGAACGGTTTCAAACACGGCTTTTGTCAAAAAAGTCTCATGGCTATTACAAGAGCATGTGAAGCTGTGGCAGTTTACAGCTTCTTCTTGGAAAGGGCTGTCTGACAGAAAGGTAAAACAGTAAAAATACTCTTAATATAGTGCAAACTTAATCTGTTATAGATTTTCTTTTAGGTGGTTGATCACAATCCACATCGGCTTTCATTTTGGCACTCCTGCCATCTCTTCAAACTTTGGGCATATCTTTGACAGACATCTACTGTAGGTAATACACTGACTATGGATAAGTACCTCATGCAACTCCACTTCAAAAAATCTGAACTATCCCTTTACCAAGGTAAACTTTGGACTTTGCAAAGGTTTACTACTTCAGAGTAGTAGATTCATATACCGCTCCTCTAAAATCATGTGAATGTTTTACCAGCAAATGACTTGAAATGTGAGCCTGTGTGAGTGACAAGAATTGTGAGTTTTTGGCCAAATGCCGCTGACAGTATTAAATACAGCATAAAAGAGGAAATATGGACTTTTAATGTTACAAGGCGAATGTTGAAATGCACTTTCAGAATGATATAAGGACCGGATGGTTGTTTGTACGTAACATGTCCACATTAGATGCTACACTGTCCAAGTGAATCCAAACCAAAAGTGCTAGCATTTTAAAAATAGTGACATACTACAGCTGATTATGTGCCATGTAATTATTAATGTTTACCATTACAAGGAAATGCGGGATGTACAGACGTGTGTGTTTGAGAGGGTGTCATAGTTTGTAATATGATGTATGGTCTGTTGTGATCACATGGGGTCACATGTTTTAGCAGCATTACTTTCAGTGTGGTGTAATGATCTAAATATATCATTCAAACTGGAAACTGAACATGGCTGTACAGTCAGCACGTTTCTAAATAAATCAATGCAATGCACTGAGTCTCATTTGCATACTGTGGGGACTGAAATATACTTAAGTGATGAAATGCATTATTCTTTCAAGTGTATAAAACTACACAGTGAAGTAAAAGGAAAATGAAAACTGAAATTGATTAATATTGTCACATATTAACTGCTGTTTGCCACTGTAACAACAATCATATGTTCAGTTGCACAATGAAATTTAGTAGGTTATACCTTCTTAATCTTTATCAAATAAGTGCAGGTTTGTTCTTATCCTTCATGGGTTTTTTTTTTAAATGAAATACACATCTAAGATACACAAAAACATAATACAATGTAATGTATATATATATATATATATATATATATTTAGTTGTATTTGTCACTTATCTGTTTTTTTTTCCAAAATCATAGGACAAAGGTGTGACCAAAAAAAGAGAAGAAATTACCCCCAAATGTTCAAGAAATTAGTAAAAAGTTTAAGAAATTACCTGAAAATTTGTGGGAAAGTGGGAAAAAAAAACAAACTTTTTTTTTTTTTTTTTTTTTTAAAAAAGACATGACCTGGAAAAAATTCCTAAAAAGTCTAATGATTTTTAAGATGAATTTTTAATATGTGATTATATTATTTGTAAATAAAGATTTCCCTAGCTTTTTAAACATGATTTCTTTCAGTTTGTAAAACGTTTTGCTCTCTTTTTCACGTTCATTTTATTTTTTATTTTATTTTGCACACGCACACACACACACACACACACACACACACATATATATATATATATATGTATAATAAAACTATGATCTTCTCAGTGCAGATCTCTGTCTGTCGCTGAACAGGCAGTGACCTCACGGCGCCATATTAAAATGCTCCCTCCTCTTTGCCTGTGAGATCGTAGCTTAGCAGCAGCAGCTAGCCGCCAGTCTGCTTTTCTACATCCTCAAGACTGACAGAGGGCAACGGCGTGATGGAAATTGACTCGCTTCAAGAGGCGCTTCGAGGTCACTTCCATTTATTTCGATACTTTTTGTGTTCATTAAGATAATATGTTATACGTGTACTTTCCTCATTTTTAAATTGTAAAAAACAAACGGATTGTAGCTCAGAAGCTAATGTCCCTAGCTAGCTGCTACTCATGACCAGCTAATGCTAACAGTACAAGCGGTTTCACGGAAATGGTTAGCTGTCTGTGCATTATCCATTAGCTTATGTCAACTTATTCGCCGTGGAAGAAAGCGAACTAAAGTAAGATGATTTCTTTATCCGTACGTATATGTTTGTGCCCTCAGTATTTGATTTAACACGGCGACGGATTTATTTGCCGAGATAAAATAACTGGCCAGTGTCACCGGTTACCGGCTACGCTTTTGCGGCTAAGTTAACATGCTAGGCAGAGCGCTAAAGTTTAGCTAGTTGCAGCGAGCGAGCCACCTAGCTCGATGGATAGCCACCACTAGCCCGCTAGGTTATGTAAATAGCTAACGTTAATTAGGCAATGTGACCGTCTTCACTCAAAGTTTCGCCGGAGACCTGCTAACAAGCTTCATTTAGTTTCCCAAACTTTAAATAATCATTGCAGGTAACCGAAATACCCAAACGTTAAAGCCCAGTTATGAAAATAGTAGGTTAAATCAAAGCCTGTCCATCTCTGTAGGCTAGTACATACTGGAACACAGTGTAATGTCGGTGTTCTCTCTCCCCAGATTTTGACAAGAAAGCAAAGCAGGAGGCATCTCCGCTTCTTGAACAGTTTCTATGTCATATTGCCAAGACTGGAGAGACCATGTAAGTAAACGTAGCAGGCCTGACAAACTCTTCTGTCCTTACTACAAACGCACACATTTTATTATTTACACCATAACTGTATTCATAACCTCTGTAGAATTGTGGTCCAGGAATAATGTTCATACAGAGTTCACATAATTCATTTTTCCTAGTTTGTTGTGCAATTATGATCAGTGTAACTATTTTCATGCCTCTTTATAATTCATTTTATCATAGCCAATGTGACATCTAACCGTATGCTTTTGTCCAATTTAGCCAGTTTTTCCTCTTATTTAATGTGTTATGCCTAACGTGTTAAGACCTCTTTTGCTTCCATTTTTCTCCAGGGTTCAATGGTCTCAATTTAGGAACTACTTCCTATTTAAATTGGAGAAGGTGATGGATGACTTTAGGGCCTCAGCACCTGAGCAAAGAGGTCCTGCAAATCCCAACGTGGAGTCAATTCCATTTGAAGATATGAAGGAAAGAATTCTGAAGATTGTAAAGGGATACAATGGGTAGGTGATCAGCTAAAGTACAGTTCTGTATGAAAGTAACAGAGATAGTCTCACTGTATGTCTGGTCTCAACTGTTAGGTGTCCTCCAGGTCACCCAAATAACCACAGATATCTGTAGTCTACAACATTTACATCACCAATTATTACAGACGTTTGTAAAATGTAATAGTATTGCTGATTTTGACATTTTTGCACAGTAGTACCACCATGCTTTTTATTAGGTCCCAAATTTTATGGCAAGGTCTGGCGTAATTTGATACATCTTTCATATCTGTGCATATTTAAAAATTACTAAAGTAAATAATTTTGTGTGTAAGAAAGATCTGGGATGTATCTGCATCACTCACAATTTCAAAGTAGTACATTATATTTATCCAGTTTTATTTGAGAGTGAACTCCCTAAGGGTGATCACACTGAGATGCGTCACTAAAGAAGCGTCACAGTAAAACTGTTGTTTGCTGATGGTACAGTGCGCCTGTCAGGCACTCCTCTCTTGCTGCTGTGCGTTTTTTGAGCGGGCGTTAAAGTTAAATATAAGTTTTCCGTTCAAGGCACAGAGTTTCACCGCTTGTCAATTACACTTAATGCCATGTGCATGCAGTATGTGCTCACAGCCCCACTCCACAGGAGCTCCTAGCTGTTTGTCCAGATGAGCTTCCAAGGCAGTTTTGGAATGGTCACACCTAGTGCTATGCATTTTGGTGTGATCACCCTCTTAGGGCCTGTGCTCACCTAGTGTTTTTTTCTTAAACACTAGGTGCTGGCATCTTATTAAAAATTATTCCCTATGAGGAGCTGAAGCCTACGGCTGCCTGGAGAAAAAGCAAAGTTCCTTGCGTCTTTTTTTCAGAGCCCTCTGTCTTTTTTGTGTGGCCACTCCTGGCGCTTTGAGTTGAAATCTCTGAACTTTACAGAAAGGCGCTGGTAACACCACTGCCGCTTTTTTAGCTAGGCTGCTGTCACGATGAAGACAGAAAAACCTGTCTGTGAGAGCAGATTAGCTGCGGGACACTGGATGTTGCTGGTGTGAGTGTTGTGCTTTTATCACCGCTCTGTTGTAAGCTTGTTACCTGTGTAGTCAACTGTCTAGCCCTATATACACTGCTTGTTCAAGCCGGGAGTTATATGCCGTTCTTCAAGGCGGGACAGAGTGGTCTCGCTCTGTAACAGTCTTATGTCACACTAGAGGTGGGTCCTCGTGTTAAACGTCACGCTCGTCACGCCTCCTTTGATTACGGGATGCCACGATGCAATGTATAATCCTTCACAAATTGAATGATGCTGCCGTCGTTTGCTTTTGTTTAAAAGTGCAGTGTATAAAGGGGGAACTTCGTTGCGGTCCTGTTGCACGATCTCTGTACAAAAGCAGCTTTTGTTAACAGTGTCATGTTAGCTTACTAGCTAATGCTAATGCCGAGATATTGTTGTCATAGAAACAAAGCCCATGATGCGTCATAAAAAAAACCCCACTGGGATAAGCACTCCTCAGCGCCCTGCCGCTGCTTTTCTGCTGAAGAAAAAAGCCAGGTGGACACAGGTCCTTAGTGTTAAAGTTATTCCCTACATAGTGTCCCTCAGAACTCCCTCAACGGAGCCATTAATAATCCTACAATGTAATGCGTCAACCTTAAATCTGTGAGTGTTGTTGCAAAATAATGATTCACAGTTTTCCATAAGCGCTGGCTGTCAGTTGGATGGCTGGACATCAAAGCATTTCCAGCTGACATCTTTCCCACTGTTTCAAAGGTTGTTTCAGATTGTTTTTAACTGTATTTTTTTAACCAGATAAAGGAGTTAAATCATTAGATATCTGGATCTTAAATAATCATAATTTGGCTCCAGGTAAAAACGCTAAGATGCAACTCAGCTACAAGCTCTTGCTGACATCCTTTGGCTGCCAAAGAGCGCAGAAAAACACATTTTCCATTAAACTTCTTTATACTTTGTTTTTACCTGTTTTAATTATCGATCAGTTTGTAGGAGACCTCTGCAGATGATTCAGCTCTTGATAAAATCCTCCTGATATGTGCTCTTTGTTGTAAAATTATATTGAGTGGAAAGTCTGAGCAAAACAAGATACAGCAGCCCTTAGGTTCGATCTACATTTGATTGGCAAAATAGACGTTTTAGCTATTAGGGCTTATGACTCAACAGCGCAAACTAAGTGGAAAATCCGCCTTGAACCATTTAGAAATGCACTTGGAATTAGCAATGCACTGTGCAGTCTATATGCTAGTCTAATTATGAAAATTTAAAGGAAAGAAAACAACTCATATATTGGCAATTAAAGTATCTGAGGAGGAATCACCTGTTTAGATTGCACACCTCTTCAGCTTTATATAGTTGGCCGTCTTGCTGTGAAATGTAAATGCAATCTAGCGAAATGTAAATGTAACAGTTTAGTACCATCTTTACTTTTTTTCCCAAAAAAAAGAGGACAACTGTAAGAATATGTGATGGACAACTTTAGTGCATGGCCCTCTGTCTCCAGCTGGCTAGCATTTTCACCCAGCTGGACATTGCATGCTCTTGTGGAAAAAAACACTGGATTCACGAGTGACACAAATCTTAGTTTACTTAAGCTTACTTTATCATGAATTAGCACGAGATACGACCTAACTGTGAATTTGCTCTGATCCATTTTGGTATTATTCGTGTTGATACACTGACCAGAGACCAGATCAGATCTCGGGGGATCTGTCACGCTCCCACTATCCCTGAGCACTTACCAAATTGACCTAATAAATGGATGAAACAAAATGTTAGGGCAAAATTGTAAACAAGACCTCCTGAATGATATGTTTTCGATTCACTACATAATGACTGTTTTTTTTCCTTCTTAATTTTAGAATTCCATTTACAATCCAGCGCTTGTGCGAGCTTCTCACAGAGCCCAAGAGGAACTACACAGGAACAGATAAGTTCCTTCGAGGGGTGGAGAAGGTATGTCCCAGACAGCATAGCCTTTTTGTCCCCCTAATGTTGTTAACCTGCTGTCACCTATTTTCATTCATTTGGGATTTCTTGTTCCCTTCTAGAATGTAATGGTCGTAAGCTGTATTCACCCAACCTCAGAGTAAGTGTCTTGTCCAAATGAAACACTTTTTAGTATTAACAAAATAACTTCATATGAAGTTTTGTGAATGAAATGTTCCACTGGATTATTTGTTTGTTTTGCTGAACTTGTACAGGAAAAATGGATGCAGTGCTGTCAACAGAATGAATGGAGTGATGCTTCCTGGAAACACATCTGCCTTTACAGAGAGGTAGTGCTGGGGCAGATGTAGTCCTTCAAATTCTAAAATTCACAATTGCATCAGTAGTTGTTTCATGATAACTAAAAATACTTTTTTTCATTTCTTTTCTCTTGTTTTGATGGATTTTTATCAGGAAAGTGAACGGTCCTGGAACTCCTCGGCCGCTGAACCGACCGAAGCTGTCTCTGGCCAACTCACTAGCAGCCAATGGCCTGCCAGACAGCACAGACAACAAAGACCTCAACACAGAGCAAGAAGACGACAAAGACTCCAGGTATGTCAGAGGCTGTAGCGCACCAGAAAATGTATTCTCCAAGTTCAACAAAAACCCACCGGAATCATAATTGTATCTCCCGATTCTTCTTTGTCAGTGAGGTTTCAGCGTCGGGAGGCTCCCTGGGCAGCTCAGTGAAAAACAAACACCCAGAAGACACAGAGGAGGACATGGAAGCTGAGCAGCAGGAAGTGAAGAGACTTAAGTTTAGCAAGGATGACGAGGAAGAGGAAGATGAGGATGATGAAGAGGAAGAGCAGGAGGTGGACACACTGAGGCCTTTACATGCCACCTGCCTGTCAAAAGAGGCAGAAGCCATGGTCCAGGAGGAAGAGGAAGAAGAGAAGGTCGGGTACAGCAAGGAGAATGAAGCCTCCAGCAGTGCTTCTACCACTGAGGACCAAGGTACGGTTGTTTTGTTTTTGTGTGCCGTGTATTAATAAGAAATTTGTTGTTGTGTTTTTTGCATTGCTTACAAGAAATTATAGTACAGGTTGTTCATGCTACACTTCCTAAAAAAGTCATTGTTCACCCAGGTGGTTTAAGCAAAACTGGAGCAATACTGCAATTTCACTGGATTAGTTTGGCTGCAAATGTTTCATGTTTCAAGCTAACTTTGTCATTTCTCCCAACTAAGTGCTACATTGTTCAGGAGAGGCACTATTATTTTCCCTGATAATGTGACATATTGAGCAAGAAGTCGGGTTGAAAATGTAGAAATCTTGTTTTTCTTTTTTTTTTTGTCATGAAAGTGAAACTTGATTTTTGGATTCAATTATCATACTGCATCTGTGCATTTATTGCCTAAAAGGCATAGAATGTGGCAGTGTCAGTGGCACTGCAGAGGACCAACATTAAAAAAACCCTCACATTTTTAGTTTCAGTAAATGTACTTGAATTCACAAATACAAAGGATATTACTACAGACATGTTTGTAATCCCACTATTTGTTCCGTCGTAACGTGACTCTTCTCTATGATGACCTGATGGTGCTTTATTGTTCAGGGGATGTGCTGAAAAAATGTCTTCACCAACGGCCGCATTTTTTTAACTATGTGCATATATCTCATGCAAGATGAGATCCCAGTTTGTTCATAGTTTTAATGAGTGAAAGGGAAACACAGAACCTCCCTTGGAACGAAAGAATACATGTGTAAAATTTCATTTATACAGTAGATTTTTAAGTTTTAATGAAATGATCATATATCACATTTGATTTGCTTGATACTGTGCAGATGATTTTGGTGCTCTGTACTCAAAGTGTGACATCTGTATCGTGTTTTGTACATAGACTATATAAATATACACCTCTATGGTTTTGTAATTAAAGTATTTATATTTGGGATTTTATTTGTTTGATTATCAGATAGATTCTCAACATACATTAATATAATCATAGTGACGGCCACATAACATCAAACAAAAATTAAAAACTAGAATTCATCAAAAAACACAAAGTTTGCGAGTCCTGTGGACTCACGACATTGAGCTTCTAGAAACCTCGCTGCCTTGAGTCCATTTTGGAGCTCGTGAGTGAATGTAAGAAGTTCTGTCGAATAACAAACTAAAAGTGTGTGTTTAAATTTGCTGCCTGACGAGAAGGCAAGCAAACCGGTCATTCATCTGTCTTAAATTGTTTGGAAAGATTTGGGTCATTTCAAAATGGAAAAAGGGCTAAAACATAAATCATATTCTTGTGTTTTGATGTCTTTTTAACCACAGAACCAACTAGCAGCACGCAGGCTGAGGCGTCCGCGAGCCCAGCTCCGGAGGCCGAGCAGGCTGAGAGGGAGGTGCCGTGCGGCTCCCAGGATGAGGGCAGCGACATGGATCAGACAGAGCAGCAGGCCCCCGCAGGCATCCTGGAGAGCCCCGAGACCAGCAGGGACAGTGAGGAGAGCAACAGTGACCCAGTCAGCAGCAGCAGCAGCAGCAGCAGCAGCAGCAGCAGTAGCAGCAGTGGTAGCAGCTGTAGCATAGAGGAGAGCGCAGAAGCGGCCAGAGAAGACGTCGCTCTCGCTCCCTCCAGCAGTACGACTGAACCTCCTACAGAGGGCGCCATGGAAAGTGCCACCTTGAACACTGGGACCACTGAGGAGCCCATGGAGCAGGACTAGACTGAAGGCGCCCCCTGCAGCCATGTGTGACCATAAACCAGCTTGTCCTTGAATCCAGCGTGACTGTCACTGGGAATGAGGATAACTGCACCTCGTACACAAGACGAATGCCTCGTCCCGCTCTTTGGACACTCCTCCGAAATGGCTACCTGGCATTGATGTGGGCATACAAATAAATTTTCATTTGAAGTTTTTTTTTGGTTTTTTTTCTATTAACTGGAATATTTTATTGATCTTCTTATCCTCTGATTTTAAGTTTCCCTTAAAAGGGGTTGGTTTCAGCAGCTTTGAGTTTCTTGGCTGGATTCTTTTTATTTTTTGTGCGTGTTCAATGGGATTCTGATGCTGGGGTGGTCTTTTCTTACACCACTCACTCCACCCATTTGGACATTGCGACAGGATTGGTAGTCTACGTTTTGAACCCTTTAAGCCCAGTATACCAGGGTCAGAACAGAGCCATACCAGCCCCTGGGTATTTATGAAATAGTTCAAGATATTTGAGCCATGGTTTCTGTTCCTGGCTGAAGCTCATGTTAAAATGTTCTTTAGTCAAGCAATGACCTGAAGGCAACACACCACCACTATATTGTTCCACCAGGCTGTTGAGAACATGCATTGTTTTAAAATGTATTACTCCATCCTTGTGAGATGGCAAACTTTCTTTTAATTGTGTCCTTATATTATTTTAACCATATTTCTTTTGCAGTGATACACTACCAATCCCACTAACAATACAATGACATGCTACCTTGTCGAGGCGTCTTCTGTAAAATTATATATTTTGGATGCATAAAAAAACCACCATAATTTATATGATCATTTCAATTCAACTAGTTATTTTGGAGTATGTTTTTGTTTTGTCCGCCAGTTGTAGTTTACAAAAAACCAGCTGTAAGTACAAAGATGACTTCTGCTTTCTTTGTATCGTGATGTCATCATGTTGTTTCACCGACCGATATCCAGAGCAGTTTCTGGTTTCCAGTTCTACACCTGTTTCTGCAGCTGTACTTTTTGATATTTAGAATTTTAAATTTCTGTAAAGTAGATTTTTGTAGGTTGTAATACAGTATGTGTTCACTGCCTTTGTGAAACCATATATAATTGTATAATTTCTGTGTATAATCTGAATGCTTTTGCTTTCAGTGCGGTATTCAGAAACAGCAATAAATGTTAACATTTTTATGCGTGGTGGCCTTACTTACTTTCACACAGCAGCTTGTCAATTTTGTTAATGGTGCATATTAACGGGTGCAGTATAGTTTTATGCTGCTGGCTCACTGAAATGGGACCATTAAGAAAGCAGACTGCTTAATGGCATTAGTTGTACCTATGCTTTTCCTGCTACAACTTCCATAAAAAGACATACATTAGATTTTTATCATTTACAGAACTTCCAGTGCTTTGAAACACTGATTTGGAACGGCCAGTTTTCTCAATTACTATTTTGTAGTATTAACCTGTGACTGAAGCAACACAAAGCTCTTCTGTTCCATACTACATGCTACTTTTTACAATATGTTCCAGTGTACTTCTGTTGTGTTGTATTAATAGATAATGAAGGAATAAGTGTGAAGTGTGAACAGACACCAAACTGGCTTTACTGCCGATGAACCAATTTTAAAGGAAAAGCAAACTGTTTTTCAAAAAATGTAATAACTTATTTTATTGTTTGTTTGTGTTCAAAAGCTTTCTCATTATCTTTACAGCTGTTAGTGGCTCCCGTTTTTGTAATCCATCGTATTGTGAGACAGTAGTGTACACCCCCATGAGCAAACTCAACAGTCAAGTGTTTTATAGTATATATAGTTTGCAGTGTGAACGCTGGACCCTGCAAACCCTCGTTAGTGTATTATTTCCTCCACCAAGAAGGTAATGATGTGTGATCATTATCACAAACAGCTGATTGGCTCCCAGTTTTGACCACAAACACCATGATTAGTAGATATTCTGTGTATTTTAGGCTGTTAGTTTTATGTTGTACACTGAAGGTTTAATATATTAACCCTTTGAAACTTGAGCAAATTGGCTTGATTTCCTAAAAAATTTAAGAAGTTAAGAAGGCAATAAGCAACTTATAAACAAGCCATTCTTTGTAAAAAAAAGTACACAAAAATCATCGAAATTATTAAAAGTGCTTAATAATAATAATAATTTGAATGTAATGTAGATATATATAGATATGTACTTTTGGACTTTTTTACCATAGTGTTAAAAAATAAATAAATTTTTAATTCTTATTTCCTGCAATTTTTAGAGCACTTTTCAAAGGAAATCAATTCAATTTGGCCGGGTTTAAATACCTTCAATACAGCCCAAAAGTGATTGAAAGGGTTAACATATCCTGTCTGGTTGACAATAATAATAGTAATAATACTAGGTCTGTAAACTACATGTAGCCTACAGATGTATCTAACAGGAAGTAAATGACTTCCTGTATATTCTCTGAAGGCTGCTGGAAACTTTCCGACTCGGCTGCAGCTTTTTGTCTCTGCCTCCTGCTGCTGCCGTCTGATCTCATCTGCTTTCTTGGCGAGGCGCAGTGCATCTTAAATGAGCCTATTAAAGACTTTTCACGTAGTTGTTAACTGCACCCCAGGTGTATTATGGTCTCTGATTAGTAGGCTGTAAGTTATCTGAGTCCTGGGCAGCAGAAATGATGTTTTTCACAGACGGTGTAGCCACTAAAATTAACTGTGGCTCCAGTCCATTTAACATCCCAGTAAGCCAATTTGTCTGTGAAGTGTTCCTGTCGGCTTTGATGTCAGTTAGCACATTATTTTCCCAGGTAGCAACGGTGACACAAGCAATATTTAAAAAGAGAGAAAAAAAGGTTTTCTTAAGATATTTTCCAGGAGCATCTCTAACTTTTCAAAGGGCAAAGGAGGCATGATTTAAAAATAAGGAGAAGTTAGGAAAACAGCACGTGATAGAGATGCCTGCCATCTGTGAAAGGGCTCTGGTTCTAATCAGAATATACAGACGAGCCAATTTTTGCCCGTGAAATTCCCAATATCGCCTGTCACTGCTGTCTCTTGGCTGCTGAAATTTGCCATGGCTCTCAGAGGAAATAAAAGCGGACTGCATTAATCCACGCCGCACTGTTTTAACGGTGGGCTTTGAGGACTCGTCTCCAGGGAAACAAATGCCAGGTCAGGAGGGATATTAAAAGCAGCTTGACACCAAATGATTTTTAATCTGACGTTAGCTTTAATGAGTGGCAGATGACATGGACAGAGCACAGGAGGGTGGTGGCTTGAAGGTTTCACTTCTTTTAAGGGACAAATTACAACAATGACCAGCTGACACACTTTATGAATCACAGTATATAGTCTACTTCTCACTTCATGGGTGATTCTTTATGATTCTTTAACTGTGGGGATTTTTTTTTGCCCCTGTCCGAAAAAGAGAAAAAAAATTGTATTTATTTATTTTTTTTATAAATTTTTGTCAAACTTGAAATCAAAAGGGACATACACAAAGTAAATAACAGATTATTCATTTTTGTTATTTAAAAAATTGCCTTTTAGGCATTTTTTTCTATATTTCCCTTTCCCTTAGACAGATTTCATTCATTCAACCCTGCTTAATTTTGAATTGAACATTGATGTCCTGGTCACTTTTAAATACAAACGACACATTAATACCCACTTTAGTCAATTGTATCATGTGCCATAAGATCTGTTGGAATTGTATGTCTTTTCATAGAAAAAACATCTGTCCTTTCTGATTACTTACTAATTTTGTGACTACAACAATAGTCATGTGACTAGTGTTATATTACAGAAAGTATTGTACTAATATTTCTCTAAACGTGTTACATTTCCTAAAAGTTTTCAAAATATGAAATGATCGTAGCTGAAAACCTTACCTTAGCTGAGCCTTATGTGTCATGACTGCATTTACAGATTTTTTTTTTTTTTTTTTGCTTTGGGCCCCGCATTCTATCTTTGCTACTTTCTGTATGTGCAGCCGCAGGGGGCGTGACTCTATTCGAAAAATAACATTTTAGAGAGGTAAATACACCAGTCTGTTGTCAGATCCGCACTAAGAAAAACTGCCTTCGGCCTTCCCGAGAAGCAAAAAATCAAATTAAATTGAAAATGAAAGAAAAAAAAACACACTGCAGGGCTGTTTCTAGAAAGCATGGTTTTTTTTTCTATTTCTACATTCCAGTAATTGTGTTTTTTAAAAATAAAAAACTGCAGATGTTGGTGTTTATTGTCCAAGTCCTATATACTGGCTAACTGTTAGTAGATATTAATATATAATTAAAATTATGAAAGCTGCCCTGTGTGGAGTGAAGCCTTTGATTAAACCAGTCAGTAAAATTACTATGAAATTAAGCTCTTCCTCCTTTTGCTTCTGACCCTTGAGCCACCTCATGGACCCCTGGGGGCCTCTAAATTGCACTCAAAACCCACAGGATGCAACTAGTTATACATGGATTATTATTTCACCACCTGCCTCAAGAGCAGAACTTTTAAAAGGATCTATGGTCAGTAGTAGTGCGTACCAAATCAAACTAATTTTCTCCAGTCATCACGCAAAGAGAAAGCACTTCAGAGCTCGACACACTTGGCGACACTGACAGGATTAAAAGCAGAGAAGCATCAAGTCTTAAGAAAGTCATTTAGTGCATCTGTTGAGAGATTTGAGCATACTAAGTGGTTCAATAGGATTCAAAGTTTCAAAGATGGAGCTGCAGCAGCAGCCAGTCGTGTCCTCTCAGACGGGGTCAGGCACCACCACGCGCAATCTCCGTGTCATCCAATAGAGGGTACTGTTTAGTTTCCAAGGCAGACCACAAACATGCTCAGCACTGCCCTGAAATCAGAATGCACAGCGAGTCCTCCTGCTGCCAGTGAAAGCAGGCGGTGACACATTCAGTATGCCTCCTTACACAGTGCCTTGAATGGCCTGAAAAAGCACACACAGACATCACGACCTCCTTCAGCTCCATCCAGCGCTGCCCGCATGATGAACCCTCGCTTGTCTAATTCAGTCTGCAGGCTGCCAGTGAATGTTAGTGAATGAATACGACATGACATAACTGTCTTTTTCTTTATTGCCCAAATGCCAGATAGAGTGTTAGTTTCAGCTGAACCTGTGACACATTCATCACGCCTCCTCAAGAACCGCAGCCATCAGATCAACTCCCACGTGTCTCATTTCTCACACTTTTATCAGAATGAGCTTGAGTACGCTGCTTGTGATGAATGTTTTAAGAAACAAACCAAGGTGAGACTTTTCTTTACGTTGCCTAAAAGGTTTGTTGGTGTCTCTGCAGACTTTTGGTGACCCAAACCAGGTTTTGGTTTGTAGAGCCCCCCTTATCCTCACATGTTCCTATGGTACTGAACCAACTCATGTATAGCAAATACCAGTTTAAGCACACATAATGTACAATTAAGCATATGGAGACTAAAGTGAGACCTGTTACTAGCAACACTAGGCAACTATAGTTGCCCAAGTGTATGATTGTCATTTTCACTCACAAATACATTTCTAAATGTTATTCATTTTATTTATATTAATGAAATGTAGGCCGACAACTTAGAAAGTGGTCTTAAGAAAAAAAAATCCAAGTACTTCCTGACCCTTCCTTCCTGAGCACACGGTGAAGGCAAACCCTCCCAAGAAAAGGTAAATTTCACATAATAATGATGCTTCTTTTGTTGACATATGTATTCTACTTAATCGTTAAAGTCCAAAGAATCACCCAAATAGCACAAATATTACTTGGGATGTATATTTTTTTGTGTGTGGGCTCATTTGTGCAAGCGGTTGGCACATACCTTGTCAGGAACAATGTGAAAAGTATAAAAACACTGTCTGTGGGATAGCTCATATCTTACTTATTTTTAAGGCAAGATTGATGTCTCATATTCAACTAGAGATATTACCCTTTTCTTGTGCATTAAGCAAGCAAGTATTCAAAGGCATCAGGTGGGGGTTGGTGTCACTGTCAAGTTACATTATTTGGCACACAGCTGGGTCAAACATTCTGAACTACTCTGACAAAATGGCAAACACCAACAGTGGGTGGGACGCTGTCCAGTGTGTTGGCAGACTAGAAAAGTCTGGTGGGAAAAACATTTATTCCCCCTCCCCACATCAAAAATACCAAGCACCTAAAAATGGAGGCAGCAGGGAGGCTCCACCACAGGAGGCCTCTAGACAGACTTCACAAGTGCCGCGTAGCAAAATGGGGACAGTGAGAAATATCTAATGTTCTGAAATGGTCAGTGGAAAAAAGGTAGAGATTCAATTATTCCAGCGCCCAGGCTCCAGTGGGTTTGGGGAGTGGATTTTAATGCGGCTCAGTGAGGGGGCGGCACGCACAGCGGGCACCAACCTCGGGTGGCTGCTGTTTGAATTTCCACTCCTCTGTCAGAATGGCATCATCACACAGAAAGAGAGACAGTAAGTGGAAGACTGCTTTGATTCAGCGGGTCTATTTATGTCATCGCCGATCAGCGTCCCCTTTCAGATCGGCTTCGAGTCCCGTCAGAAATGCCAAGTTGAGAAATTCTAAGACATTACACATTACATGAAGTGGTGACATTTGTGTCTGGCAATAAAATGTTGGCTCTGAGCCCAGCTGGGGAAATGAGGTCAGTGTTAAAAGATCTGTAAGCAAAGGAGCAAGTGTTAGTTTGACTCCTGCAGAAGCACTTAACCTTGTGTTTCCAGGGCATGCATCTTTGTCTCACAGGCACTTGAAAATGCTACACAATAAATAAGAAACAAGCAAGCATAACACAGCTCAGACCTGAGATATCTCATATATAAGCAGGTCAGAGAGGTACTGTGGAGCCAGGTCATGTTAGCTTTATAAGCACAAAGCGAATATTGCAGTAAGCTCTTAAACTCTACGGAAGCCGATGCAGAGATCTGAGGAGCATTTTGAATTAAGCTGAAAACCCTTTTTCAAGTAGACCAATGAGAAGGGCACTGCAACCCAGTCAACAGTTGTATGTTGGGCCCATGAGGGCAATATGTGGGCTGAAAAATGGGTCCTACTATATGGGATTGTCCAGTGATTCCATAATGGGCCAATGCCAACTGGTACCATGAGTTATGCTAGGGCTACCTGGGTACCAAATGGGTATGGGCACAAAATTGGCATCATATCTGGGGCCTACTTGAGGAATGCAGTTTTTCAGCATCTACGATGACAAGAAGTCCCTTACGGCCCTGACACACTAAGCTGAAGTTTGGCATTTGGTTGAAGTTGAACCGTTGGTGAGCATCTGTGACTCTTGTCATTGTGGTCTGTCCTGCACCGTCCGACCTCGTCAGCTTTTTTTTTTTTTTGCTGATTCAGCATGTTAAATCAGCGATGGCTGCCATGAAGCCCATTGGTGAATGACATCACTGACTGGCTGTTCAGCTCAGCGCACAAGTAGAGAAAGTGAAGTGAGGAATGTAAACAAATAGCGAAAGACAAGAGGGAGTGAGGTCAGAACAGACTTTTTATAGAGTTAAGATTGTTTTTCTTTATTTATTGAACATTTTAGCAGAAGCGTTTCCTGGTGGTTTCTCTTCATGTTCTCTGGCGCACAGTAAATATGCTTTGTTCTTTCAATGTTAGATTGTAGTGTTAATGTGCTTACTGCCGCCAAGACGGACTGCAGTGTCCTTTTTTCAATGATGAATACAGACAAACACTGTCTGCAGGTGTGAATTTCCTCTCATATGGGCACAGAATGTACATGTCTGTTGGCAATTGCTTGGGTGTGTATTGTGCAACTTTTTGGCTGAGACACAGTGACGTGAGGTGACACAACAGAAGGCTAGTTCTCTGTTGTTGGTTTGGTGTGTCTGGGCCTTTACTCTCTCATTTTTTTAGGCACACTAGTTGCGTGGTTCTATGGATGACAGGGTCGGTCTTATGTATCTGCACAACTAATCAATGGATTGGCATTCATTTTTATATACAAACCCACAGTGCCCAGAGGATTTATCCCTTAAGAATTTTGTAATTCACTGCATTTTCTTTTAGTGGCACCAGCAGGTCACACTTTTCACCTATTCAATTATATATCTCCACATCACACTCATGGATTGCCACAACATTTTGTACATATATTTATAATCCATAGAAGATGCACCCCAAAGACTTTTGGTATTCCCTGACCTTTCATCTATAGCACCACCATGTGGTTGACCTTTTTTTTTTGGAGTGAAATGTCTCAACAACCTTTACATGTTAGGGCTCAGTGTTTTTGCCCCTTGTCTTTTTCCTGTTTTTTACCCTCTCCCTCATGTGGGTACGTCTGCCCATTGTCTGTTTTTCCCCTATCTCTGTGTGTGTGTGTGTGTGTGTGTGTGTGCATGTGCGTGTGTGTGTTGTTTGTCTGGAGCTGGGTGGAGTCGGGGAGTTTGGCATGCTGATTATCCACACACCTGCAGTTCATCTCTCACCTGCTGCTGATCTTATAATCAAGCTGCCTCCACTGCTGCAGGATAAAAGGAGCAGCTCATTCCTCCTGTCTCCTCCGGATCGTCTGTTACTCACCAGAGGTTCACCGTCAGTCTCTCCTTTTATTCTTATGCTCCTGTTGTGTTGGTTTCATTCTAACCAATATTCTCCATGTTCAGATCCCTAGAATCCTGTCACCAGCTCACCTCCAGCCTTACCTGTTTGCCCTCAGCTTTATCCAGCTGTTCTTGTCCCTGGCTACATGATCCTCTAACCTCCTGCAAACCCGTGAAACCCCCAAGAAACCCCAGAGCCACTTACCTGGATTTCACCCCTCCTCCTGCAAAGAACTCTCAGCCTAATTCCTACTCACCTGAGCACTGTCCTGAAAACTCAACTCCTTCTAACACCACAGGATAAACTAATAACTTTGGTGATCCCTTGATATGTAATTTAGTGCCTTCACCAGGTTGAAATTTAAATTCGTGAGACACTTTGATTCATGAGGAAGTGAGAAATGCCTGCAAAACTAATCACAATATTTTTTTTTAAATTCCAAATTAGCAAATGGTAGCATGGTAACACGGTAGACTAAGATATGTATGGCTGTTTATCAGACTAAATTGTTTTGGTGTGAGTTGCAGAGTGTTGACGATATCTTCTCTCCAAAATAATGGAACTAGATGGCACTCAGCCTGTGGTGCTCAAAGTGCCAAAAAATACATTAGAGAAAAACAATGTCTCTGTCTAGAAATCATGACTTACTCAATATCATCCACAGAGCTTGTGAGCAGTTAAATCTAGGAACTATTTTTATTCTACTAAACTACACCCGTATTACTGCTCCAGGATGCTATTAATGTTTATGTCTCGGGCTGTCTTAAAAAAAAAAGAAAAAAAAAAGAAGAACCTCTCCTCCATGAGTAGATGTGCAAACACGTTTAACCTGCCAGACATCCACATGTTAGCATTGTCATTGCAAGGATGTCCACATTCTGACGTCAGCATTTAGCCCAAAGAACTGCTGTGCCAAACTACAGCCTCACAGCTGATAGTATGGCTGGAGACTCTTAAGTCTTGTTCGATGATAAAGGGCTGTTTTTTTCTCATTCATGATACAGCTCAGGAAAATAAGGTCAGAATCGACAATGATTACCTGTGCGGCGCTCTCTGGGAACAGAGTGGTTAAATGAGAACATATTTCCTGTTGCAGCAGCTCAGCACAACTATATTAATTTCCGTTTTTTTCTCCATCATTAAGTTGCAGGAAATTGTGCTTCATTGACTCTCCTATGTCCTAATGTATTCAATGATGGGTTTCTCCCTTTTGTGTTTTGTACTGCCTCATCTTGACCAACCCAACTCCAGCGTTTTAGAATCATAAATAGGCTACATGTTCCGGATCATACAGAGGGTATAGTAATATAAAAATACTTGATTGTCCTAAAATATTCCCCTAAAATAAGAAACATCACCAGTACTCAACGAGTTATAGCCTTCCTGCAAGTTTACTACACTCTAATGAAGTACACTAATTGACTTTAGGCACCATACTGGCAGCAAAGGCCTTGTCTGCTTCCCCACAGCCACTCTGTCTAATGGCACTGACGGGTCTTGTTTATGGCGGCTTCATGCTTTTAGAGGCCATTTTCGCAGATGCGACCTGCTCTTTGCGCTGGGTTGTAAAAAGTGTGAATGGGAGACTAATAAAGGTGCAATTACAGCAATTGAGTGTGTATGTGGTGATACTGCTGTGGAGTGGGATTGTATGCATGCATCCTGCAGCTGAGGAGGCGGGTTGCTTGGATGCTTTATGATGATGATAATGGATTGTTAGGCCACACTGGAGAGGCACAAGAGAGTGTGAGCTGCTGTTACCTGTCCAAGCAAACACTGACATATAGTCATTTTTCAGGTCCGTGGTTCAAACAGCAAAGACATAAATAAATGAGAGAGTGACTGGGCCGGTTACTTGAGCTCTACGCTAAATAGAATCAGCCTTTATTTATTTGAGCCCCTCAAAAGCAACTAAATGAAATGGACTCTTTTGAGATGGACACTTAAGCTGTATTGATTTGTCTTTCAGCTGGAAGAACATAAAGTTGAAATGTAGCTTGTGAGAACATGCCATGGATGGTTGAGAAGTTCTGTTGCTAGAGGCTTGAAAAAAACCTTGTGCCATAAGCATGGTCCATTCACAACGACAACAGAGCCTTTGTCACATTTAGAGCTGCATGTTGTAATCTCAATCAATGGGCAGGAAATAAGAGTTGCTCATGAAGCCCGTCACACAGCAGAGAGCTCTAGAGATCAGCGTTTTATGTGTGCAGGACTTGAATTATTAGTGATACGTCATGGCACATACATTATAAATGAACAAGCAAGGTGGAGATGGTAAATATTAAAAAGGATGACTGAATTGTAGAATCAAGCGTTCCTGAATATATGAAGTTCAGCCTTACCTCATGCCCTCTAGGGATATCAGTAATGGTCAATAAAAGCCCTACCAAAACTGCACATGTACACATGCGCTCATAGATGCATTATGAAACAGTGGGCCACTGGGCTCAGAAATACAAAGGGCCCTTCCTGCCACCTGTTGTTAGTGTAGTTTTATGCCTCTTTAAGTCAATTCATGCCTCTTTTTGTGGCTTTGTCTTTAGTGTTGATTTCATTTTGTCTTTTTGGTAGTGTGTCTGCAGATATGTTTGTGTTGTTGAAGTTATTTAATGTCTCTTTAAGGGTATTTTGTGTCTTCTTGGGGTACTTTTTGTCTCTGTATTCATTTTCTGTCTTTTTGCATCTCTGAACTAATTTTGTGTCTCTTTGTGGTCATTTTGCATCCTTTTAGTCATGTTTTGCTGTTTCAGATTGTTGTTTTACCTCTCTTTGTGATATTTTTGTGGGTCACTGTAGTCTTTTTGTGTCTTTTTCAGCACAATTTGTCTCTTGAAGGTAATTTTGTGTTGCTTTGTAGTTTTTCTTTTTCTTGAAGTTACTTTGTGTCTTTCTTTCTGTAAATCTGTATCTTTTGTTTTTATATTTCATTGCTCTGTAAAGCACTTTGAATTGCCCTGTTGAAAAAAAATGTGCTACACAAATAAAGCTGCCTTGCCTTGCCTTACATATCTCTGTAGTTTTTGTCTCTTTCTAATTGTGTTGTGTCTGTTTTTAGTCATTTTATGTCTCTTTGAGATCATTTTGTGTCACTCTGATGTCATTTTAAGGCTTTTTTAGTCATTGTTTTCTGTTTTTGGTTATTCTGTGTCACTTTGTAGTTGTTTCAAATTTCTTTGTGGTCTTTTTGTGTGTCATTGTAGTGTTTTGGGGTCTCTTCCTGGTTAGTACCTGTTAATTTCAGCAAAATTTTGCTCTGTGTAGCTCTGTTCCTTATGGGTGAAGACGTGGAAGAGGGACAGCAGCTGGCATAATGTTGCGTGTCTCACTCGGAGCCACTTAATTTGTTTCCTATTTACAGAGCCACTACTGAACCTTGAGTTGAATTTGTCAAAAATGTATTTGATTAGAATCACTGAATGCACCTTTATCAGCATGCTTATACACTGCATAAATGCTAGAAGATCATGTTCATTTTTATCAAAACCACTGATGTTTTTTCATAAACAGACTACAGTTTGAGCACATACTTCCTCTAGCAGCTGCAAATGATGTCGTAATAAAGTCTTTCAATTACGGCTTGCATCACGCTGAGATTCTAATTCCTCACTCCAGTGCTTCTCAAAGTGGAGCCCTTGGTGGGGAGCCTTTGAAAACGAGGAGCAGTTTAATTCTGCCATCATTTCATTTGGCATATTACATCGTTAACTTGTAGAACTCTCAGATGTGTAATCCTTAGATTAGCTAAAAGTTTGACATGTTCAGATACTCCGTGTTGTAAACCTAACCTTGGCTGAAAATGGTCTGATGAAGAGCAAGTGTCCTTGAAATGTCGTTATTTTGGTGCATTAAATTATTTGGAATACTGGAGCCCTGTAGTGTGCAGGGCATCTTTTTCTTCATTTTTTAGTTACACTCACTGTGTAACTCAGATGCCACTTGGTCAACAGTAACTCAATGGGGATCAGGGGTGGTCAGATCAAATCTAGCACAGACCAGCAATGGAGTGTTAACTGGTTACTGAGGAAGTGTCAGTTCACCTCCTGGGCACTGTCAAGGTGCCCCGGAGCAAGGCACTGAATTTCTAACTGCTCAGAGCACCGAAAGCAGTCCCATCATTCCGATGTACGATGTCTGCGTGTGTATCAATGGAGTGCAAAAACTGAATTTCCCCAAGAGCGATTGTTTAGTTGCCCATGACAAACCATAAGCAGACCTGGTGGTTAATATTTTCTGTCTTGCATTATTTGCCCCATTGGGCATCATATCAACAGTAATGTGTGTAATATTTACAAGAAAATCCAACATTAACGTCAAGCAATTGGGTTTTAATAAGGACACAAGTGCTTCTCAGACCGTGAAAAAGAATGCAGAGCTCTGTTGTATCATTTTAATAGGCATTTGTGTATTTTTTTGTCTTCCCAAAGCTAACAGTCCAAAAAGTTACATCTACTCTCCAAAGTTCTGATCATAGCACATTGTCTGTGTACAATTTCTGTAACCAAAACTATCTGCACGCTTCTTGGTGTCTGTGGTTTTTCTACATTGATGCAGTCAGTCTGTTGTGACAGTGCTGCACTTAACACTTAATGATGTTGGTGTTATCAAACCCTGCGCTCTGCAGAGTCTGTTTGAACATGAGCGCTGATACACTGCATGGGGTTGAGGTAAATCCTTTGGATCCAGTGGGAAATGTGGTGGCACAGAAGAATGACAGCATGTCTTTCCCTTCCTTTTTCTCCCTCTCTCCTTCCTTGTTCAGTTGCCGCCATCCTGCTGACTGAAGCCTATAATTTGGAATGTGTATAATGGATAAATTAGCTGTCAACCAATAAATCTGCAGGAAGGGAGCCATAGAGGTTCATGCGATCTGACCCAGGAAACTGCGCTGTGAGAATAGCAGCACAGAGAGGGACGAGCTGTGGGAGGACGGAGCACTGTGAGTTATGGCTCCACTGGGCCATAAACAAAACACAAGCAAAGGGGCCTTTGAAGCTAACAAGACCATGCAAGGGTCAAATACGTAGTTAGAGACATTTATGTGTCTTTGGCATTCAAAGAGTTGGCTCTCTCTCTTTTGCAAGACGAGACAAGAACGGTTTCAAATAAAGGAGGAAAAAGCTAAATTCCATATGTAAAACATATCAATTTTCTTTGAGTGAAGAAGCTATGTGTCTGGATTCATTTTTAACCATTGATGTGCCATTTCTAACAGTCCTTAGGGGAAGGTTAGGTGACAAACTGGTCTTCTAGTTGACCTCTTACCTGCTGCCTCCTGAACTTTGAGTCAAACTGCAAAGAAAAAACTCAAAAACAGGCATCAGGAGCCCACAAGCCTGCAAACAGACATTCATGGTGCCACCATGCACTCCTTTAAGGCCTCTATGAGGGTCATTTAGAGTTAATGGGGAATCTGAACTTCTTTCTTTGACTTTTAAGTCCAATACCTTTTGTCAGATCTAGTTGCTAATGTGGGAGCATATCAATGTTCTTAGTAGTCTTTGTTCCCAGGCTCAATATCCTCTCAATATGACTCATTAAAGAGACCTTTCAAAGAGTTTTCTGTTCTCAACGGTGTTTTATCAGTAGGTCAGATGTTCAATGTATGCCTCTCTGGGCCAGTATGTCGAAATCAGCCTATAGTCTACTGATGTTTTACTCCTTCACACTTACACCCTCTAATTTGTGGGCAAGACATTTTGTTTGACTTTAGACATTTATAGTTTCCACTGTGGCTGATAAGATTTTAACCATTCAAACTGCATTTGAAATATCAATTTCCTTTTGTTCTTTTGCAATTTAAACGGCTAAGCTCACAATTCCTAATCTTTTGTAATTTCAGCAGTTTATATCACTTTAGACATAGGACCCAGGGGACACAGGGATGACCCTGTTGGTACTTTGAATCTCATCAAATACTTTGGTTCATTACCAAATGCTTCCGAAATTAATGACATTCCCATGAGCCTCAGCTGTGTTTGGGTTTAGTCAAAGACAGTATAAATTAATGGGCGTAGCCACGGTGACTTCACCCACTGATTTGTGGACTCCCATTTTGAAGCCTCAAGTTTGACATATTGACTGTTGAGATCTTAATTCTTTTGAGCCAGAAGTGACCAGAAGTTTTGCCATCAAAAAAGACCTAAAAACAGTAAAACAAAATGTATTTACTGGAAAAACTCTTCGGAGGTTCTTTTTGTGCAACTGAAAGCTGAATGAGACTTTTTTAGACAACCAACATTTTTACAATAAAATCTGGGGCTACACCATGGTTCGGTTACCCAGGTTACTCAACCAACATTGTTGCCATGGTAGCAACTTGTCAATGTATGGCACCCACCATCACTTAAAGCAGACATGACCTTGACCTGTTGACTTGTCTTGGAGCCAGCCTCAAGTGGCCATTTAAAGAACTGCAATTTTTACCATTTCCGAGTGGAAGCAGCAGCTTGTGTTTAGTGCTAAGTAGTCCATTAGCATGCTGATGTTAGCATTTAGCGCAAAGCACCAGTTGCCAGAAAACAGCTTCACTGAGTGCATGGCTGTATCCTGTCTTGTTTATGGTTTCTTTTGTTAAAATGAGAAATAAACCAAAGAACCACAACTTATCCATTGTCTTTGTTTTGTTTTGTTTCCACAGGAGAATAATATCTGTAACAGGCTTTCCTTTCAAAACCAGCAACCTGTGCTTTTATATAAAATACAATGTATCTTTGTAACCCATTGGTGTAAATTGACAGGGCAACTGAAAATATGCTCAGTGTCAACAAGTCACAAAATGACCACAAGATCCATCTCATTCCACATTCCAGCTGATAAGTCAGGATCCTGTGTGTTGTTCAGGCTCATATCTCCTGCAGGTAAACAACATGTTCCCCTCCTGCCATTAATCATTGTAATGCCTCTGTGTTCTTCCATCTCGTACTTGTGATAAATCAGAATATCTTGTGGGTTTTATTATTCATTTTACGTATGTGATATATTTAGTTACCTTTGGAGATTTTCTCATCCATCCCAACTGTCACAAATGATTTCACAGCAAACACGTTGCGCTGGATGAAACCAGAGTGATAAAAATGCTGTACAATACAATGAAGTTGTCATTTCTCAAAAACAATCTCCAGCTGGCAACAACGAAATATCCTTGTGTTTCATTGTTGCCAAGTTTGACATTATTACAGCCAGCATGAAGCATAAAGTCAGCAAAGATACAGATGTCAGTATTTTGTAGTTTTTTACAAAGTTGTGCAGCATTACAGGGTTTACATTTCTCCAGTCTATAGCTTGCTTAGAATTTTTACTTCAATATTTTCTTTTACAGATGCCTGATTTTGTCTCTCTAAAAACTAATGTTTGAGGTATTTCTGATAGTTGTATTTTTATTCACACAAACTAAAATGTCTTCACCTTAAGGGACATTTTTTTTTATAGAACAATAAATCTATTGCTGTTAATATCTAGCAAGGTTATCACGGTAATCTTAATACCATGGACTTAGACCACTGATCAGTCATGCAAGTCGATGTCAGACTGATTGCTTTTATCACAAAAATCTACAAATTAAATTTTTTTGGGGAAAATACATCCATCACTATTGAAGACATGTACATGAGTCCAATTAGTAATGAAGGCTAGAAATTTATAGCCTGCAGCTAGAAAGTAATATTTTGCAATATTTCAATTTTCTGTGCTGAACTCCACTTTTACATCAGCAATATTCTTCTGGGTACACTTTTTTTTATTGTCAATATCACATTTTTTGAACAAAACTCTTCAAAGGTCAGATATTAAAAAGCTCTGAGGACATGCCTCCACATCCAAGTGCAATGTTTTGACTGATGTTCAGACACGGCGAGGAGAGTGTGAATATGTGGTTCAGCATTTCTTTCTGTTTATCCGGCAGCTTGTTGTCTTTAATCTAAGATTTGCCAACACAGTCTCGACACCTGCTGAATTGCTGGAGCAAAGCAGTGCCCCCAAGGTGTACTGCATGTGGTTATTTAAAATTTTGGTCATGCAAAAAAGTCAGACAACACAAATTGAGTTTTACCAAGGCGTGCCACAAATGGTCCCCTGAATTGAGTTACACTGGCATCTGTCAAAATGAATGACTATGACAGTAAAAATGGCAATGTATGGGATAATGTCTGGGCTTGTTGAGCAGGTACAAGCCCCTCAGTGCTTCTTCGTCTCCACAGTGAAGCAGCATCACAATCAGCAGAGGAGCCGCCTCCTTATCAGTTAATGGATGAGCGCGCTGGAATGCTGGCCTGGTCTCCGCGCTGACATTTAAACTGATGAGTCCCGCTCTCCAGCCCAAACACAGGGCTGTCAAACGGGTGGGGAGACAAACACTTTCATCCCAAAGATAATAAAAATACACGGGGGTGGTAAAGGCAAGTTTGTGATCAACTAATCTCCTAGCATTCTGTGGTGGTGGTGGTGCAGGGGGTGTCCGGAATACATTGCTGAAGCTTTTTGTTTGCCTTGCATGCCATATTGTTATCTCCCATTAAAAAGAGTGTGTACAGAGACTTGTACCCACACATAAATCACAGGGTTGGGGTTGGGTCGGGCTTAAGGAGGAGTGATCAATTATACCCTATACCGACACAGAGGAAGAACCTGAGCTGGCACCCCGTGCTGCTCTCATTATCATAATCATCCCCCTTAAGTGATTCAAAGTCAAAAATGGAGATGAATGCATGAACTACCAGGTCTGACAAATAATACAAACTGAAGAGTGTACCTTGGATTTCATAATTAACAACATACTTTTAACAAATAATTATTTTATTTTGAATAATGAATGCAAGTGTTTATTGTACTATGAGTTATATGCAGAGGACATTTATTTGGAGAGTGGTAAGCTGTAAGTTTGACGTGAGTCCTCGGACACTATGTGAACAGTTAACCTGATGATAATCCATCTATCACAATTAAACTTTACCAGGCCACTCTACTGGTTTTACATGTCAAAGTACATGTATTAGTTATTGTTATACTGCTGAAATCACTTGTATAATGTCTAATGCTGTATTAGGAAAGTCTAAAAAAATTACTTGAAATTTTCAGATCATTTCAGCATTACAGATTCAGGACATTGGATTTCAATTCTGCTCTATAAAGCCTCATTCCCATTGCATCACATGACTAACGTGCTAATAGGGGTTGAGTAGAAAGTAATATAAAGAGCAAAATTCACCGTAATGAGGTAGGTTTGGGCAATGAATTGGTTAAAGAACACAGGACTCCAGTGTTTGGAGCTATGCAAAATCAAGTTATTTTTGAGTTGTTTTGAGGTAGACTATGTTGTCACCAGATTTAGTTTTCTAAACCTAACCTACGTAACTTGTATTGCCTAAACCTGTGCATGACTTCTGACGCCCAACCATGTTTGTTTTCCTAAACTTTACCTAAACCTTACCTACTTAACTTTGAAAATATATTTGTTTGATTTGTTTATTGTATTTATTTAGTGCATAAAAAACAGCAATATTATACATTTCAATAAAAGGAGAAAACCCTCAAGGGGCTTGACAAGTGAGGTTCCCCATGAAACTGTCAAGTCCGGCTCATTCCCCGGACTCCTCTGACTCTAAACTTAAAGCATGGAAAACTGACCTTCAGGAGGAACTAACATGGCAACAGTGGCGTAGAGCATGCAAAACAGCCCAAACACAGACAGGCAAAACATGCCTAAAACTTTTCTTCCTTTACTTCCTTTCCTTTACTTCGAATTTTTACAATTCAATTGGTTGATGAGAGCGTATATTACGCCTGAAAAATTAAATACATTTAATAGTAATATACCTGATTTATGTATCAGATGCAGTTAAGATAAGGGTACACTTTTCCATTGCTTTTGGTCATGCCCGAGGGTTGAGGAGCTTTGGGAAGAAGTTAAATTAACAATTCAGGAAATTTTATCAATTAGACTAGAACGGGATCCAATTTTTTTTTTTTACTTGGCCTTTACCCAGAGGGGCATAACATAAAACATCACAAACAATTTTTTTCTGAATATGTGTTTACTACAGGCAAAGAGGGTGATTGCCTTAACGTCGAAAAATATGGGCAAACCGAGTATTTCACAGTGGTTTAAGGAATTAGCTCGATGTCTACCCCTGGAAAGAATTACATATACTCTTAAGAGCAAACAAGAGGTGTTTCAAAAAGTATAGGGATGTTACATATACAAGAATAATGACTTGTCTCACCTAATGAATGAACCTGGAGCAGAATAATTGTACCCTCTGCTTGATCATGTTCACCTGTTACACTTTCATGGACTTACTTGCATTATTTGACTGAGCACTCATGAACTCATGCTTTTATCGAATGTGATCTTGTGGCCGCCATGTTCAAATGTTTGAATGTCTGTGTGTCAAGATTTCTAAATTGAAAGTCAATAAACATATTTATGAAGAAAAATGACACAAACACAACTGCTTCATCTATAAGTGAAAGTATTCATCTTTCCACCACTCCTGAAAGCAGTTTCCCTTGCATTTGAGTTTATTCAGTGTGGCTTAAAATTGTTCTGCAGGCCACAGTTGGGCCACAGTTGACCCCTGGGCCAGACTTTAGACAAGATTGGATCCTCACTGCTCATCAGTATGTCAGCAGAACAGAATGGATCTGAGGCAGATTGTCAAATCTTTGTGCTTTAAGCCCCTCCCATACTCCACCTACTTGGCATGAACCATAAGAGCTATTTCTTTAAATGTATTTTTCTACCCTTAGCTGGGGTTCTTCCCCCTTGTTTCAGCGTATAACTTCTCTCACAGCATGAACATTCTTTTAGTTTGATAACAAAACTCAGTGGTGATCATTACTGTCTGTTCTAACACTGTTGAAGTGAGTTTACACTTGGTTTATTCCACCTGAGTCCTCTTTAGTTCAGGTGTGCTCCATCAGTCCTTCCAGCTGACTCCTTGGGAATGTGTGATCTATCAGTCACTGGTGGGAGGACTTTGAACATGCCAGATCTGGCAAACTGCCTCTTTGAAAGCCAGAAGGTGAGTACTGAACTGAACAGAGAACTAAAAATGAGATGAGAGTGTGCACCCACAGTGAAGCCACACTAACACTGTATCTGTTTGATCCTTTGTTTAGTTTTCCGTGACCTTGTGGGTCATCCTCATGGTCCCATATACTATGTCATAAAAAAATCATAAAAACATCATAGTATAGTATGTGAATAAGAAAATGTATAAAATGTTATATAAATTATCTAAAAAGAAAAAAGCAATAAAAATGTTTTCGTATAGTATGTTGCACAACAGATAGCAGATAGCATGTTGATTAAATATAGAAATGTCATAAAATGTCGAATTATAGTATGTTGTGAAACAAATAGAATCATGAAAATGTTATAGTAAAATACGCTATTAAAAAGAATGAGAAAAACATCATAGAATAACGTCATTAAAAATCCTGAAAAAATCACAGTATAGTATATCATTTTTTAAAAAAATCATAAAAATGTCATAGTATTGTATGACTTTCAAAAAACAAAACGTCATAGTGTAGTATTTAGTTAAAAAAATCATAAAAATGTAATAGTATATTAATAAAGAGTAAAATTTTAAAAAGCATCATTGTGTACTATGTATGTCAAAAATACTAAAAATGTCATATGTATGTCATTCAAAACACTTCTAAAAAGTGAAAGAGTAGTCTGTCATTTAAAAGCTATTAAAAGGGCATACCATAATATGTTGTTAAAAAAAATTTGAGATCACCATAGTGTAGTATTTTATACAATAAATAATAAAAATGTCTAGTATATCATTCACATAATCATAAAAATGTCATTGTATCAAATGTAGTTCCAAAAATCATTAAAACATCATAGCCTTAAATACATTTTTTAAAGTGCTATACTGTAGTATGGTGTACAAAAAAATATTGAAATGCCATCCTATACTTAAAGCATAAAACCATAAAAATGCCATGGAATAGTATGTTAATCAAAAAGATAATGACGTCTAAAAACAGCTGAAAACCACACATAACAGCATGCTGACACATGCCATAGCATAGGATATTTCAAAAACAGTCAAAAACATCATGAAATAGCAAAAATGTCAAAATATGACATGTCCAAAAAACAGCTTAAACCCACATAAAACCACATAAAATAGCATGTCGAGACACGCTATAGCACAGGATGTTGCAAAAGCGGCCAAAAACGACATAATATAGCAAGTTGAAAAAAATGGCATACGAAAGCTAGGTGAAAAAATGTCAAAATATGACATGTCCAAAAGAAAGCTGAAAACCACATCAAACCACATAAAATATAATGCCGTGAAACGCCATAGCTTAGAATATTGAAAACACGCCCCAAAACACCATAATATGACATGTCCAAGAAACAGCTTAAACCCAAAAAAACCAACATAAAATAGCATGTCGGGACACATTATAGCATAGGATGATGCAAAAAAGGTCGAAAACACCATAATATAGCATGTCAAAAAAACTACCGAAAATGCCATAGAATAGAATGGCGAAAAATGTCAAAATATGACTAGTCCAAAAAAACAGCTGAAACCACATAATACCACATAAAATAGCATGCTGAGAGAAACCATAGTGTAGAATATTGGAAAAAAAAAACCCCAAAACACCATAATATAGCATGTGGAAAAAAATGAACAAAAACGCCATGCTATACAATGGCCAAAAATGTCAAAATATGACATGTCAAAAAAACAGCTTAAACCCACATAAAACACATAAAATAGCATGCAGAGGCACATTATAGCATAGGATGTTGCAAAAAAGGTCTGGTATCGTATGGTGAAAAATGTGAAAATATGACATGTCCAAATAACTGAAAACCACATAAATCCACATAAAATAGCAGGCTAAGACATGCCATAGCATTGGATGTTGCAAAAACAGCCAAAAACATCACAAAAAAGCATGTCGAAAAAATGACAGAAAATGCCATACTATAGTATGGCAAAAAATGACAAAATATGACTAGTCACAAAAATAGCTTAAACCCATTTAAAGCCACAAAAAATAACATGCAGAGACATGCCATAGGAAAGGATTCTGCAAAAAGGGACCAAAACACCACAATATAGCATGCCAAAAACACTACTGAAAACGTCATCGCATGTTAAACGTTTAGCGTGTCTAAAAATGTCAAAATATGACATGTCCAAAAAACAGCTGAAAACCACAGAGTATAGCATATTTAGACATGTCAGAGTATAGAATTTTCAAAATTCGTCCCAAAACGTCATAATATAGCATGTTGATAAAACAACAGAAAATGTCATAGTATATTCGAGAAATTTCAAAATATGACATGTCCAAAATACAGCTGAAAACCCCAAAAGAAATAGAATGTTGAGACACGTCATGGTATAGAATGTCAAAAACAAAGTATATTATGTCTCCCGAAAATCATCAAAAATGACAGTATAGTATGTCGTCCAGAACTCATCAAAAAAGACAAAGTGTAGTATGTCGTCCAAAAATCATCAAAATAGACATAGTATTGTATGTTGTCTGAAAATCATCAAAAACAACAAAGTGTCAGATGTTGTCTGAAAATCATCAAAAACGGCTGAGTATTTTATGTCGTCCGAAAAATCATGATTATCAACATACTATGGTATGTCATCCAAAAATAATCAAAAATGACATATTATAGTATGTCATCGGAAAATCATCAAAAAGGACACACTATAGTATGTCGTCCGAAAGTTGTCAAAAATGACATACTATATTATGCCATCTGAAAATCAGAAAAAAATGACAAACTATAGTTTGTCTTCCAAAAATCATCAAATGTCCGTCGTCCAAAAATCATCAAAACGACATCGTATAGAATGTTCAAAAATCACCACAATTGACTTACTATAATATGTTGTCCGAATATCATCAAAAACATCATACTTTAGTATGTCCTCCAAAAATCATCAAAAACTTCATACTTAAATATGTTGTCAAATAATCATCAAAAATAACATAGTATAGTATGTCATAGAAAAATAAAAAACAACATATTATAGTATGTCGTCCAAAAACCCTCACAAATGACATAGTATACTGTCGTCCAAAATCATCAATTTTTGTATAGTATGTCATCCAAAATCAGCAAAAACCACAATGTATATTACGTCTCCTGAAAATCATTAAAAATAACAGTGTGTCATCCAAAAATCATAAAAAATGACATAGTATAATATATCGTCCCGAAGATCATCCAACATGAAGCAGTATAGTATGTCCTCAAAAAAAGGTTCAAAAACAACATAGTATATTATGTTGTCCAAAAATGATCAAAAACTACATAGTATAGTATGTAACCCAAAAATCTGTCTGTCTCTGTGCCTTTACAATCTTGCTTTATTAAAATGTATAAAACTAGTAAGTAAAAGTTTAGAAATTAATAATAATAAAATATAAATAAACACATTTTATTTCTATGACGCTTTTCTAAACCATTTACAAAGTGCTTCACAATACCAAACTATACAATATATAAAAACAAAGTACAACAGCATCATTCACATAAAATGCCAATAATCAGCTAAGTTCTTGGCAGGGAAAATTCAGTATCGGCAGAGACGTCTGTCAGAAAGCACAACTGATGAATGAATGAGCCTATATTTTTTTGGAACAGATAAATCAATATCAGTAGAGATGTATGGCATTTTTCTGTTGAAATGTCTTGCTTCCTGTGACAAAGTTATATATATATTTTAAGATGATTTTTTCCCACTTTATTTAACAGTGAGAGCCACAATTTTCAACCTAATGGTGGCATCATTATAATTCATCCTGCAGGGCTCATGTACTGTATGTATATTAAAATGTCCCTACAGACTGCATAGAGGATGCTCATATGTTTCAGTTGCGATCAAAGTGATGTGCTGCATGTGTGTGAAATAAAGAGATCCAGTCTGACATTCAATGAAATGACTTCCATGTGTTTATCTCAAAATCCTAATTTAAGGAATTTATGAGACACTGCATGAAGACAAAAACAGTTGTACTGTCACAGTAAGACAATCAGTGGTAGAATAGCTTGGGTCATGCCATACCATAATAGAAACATCTGATGATGTCATTCTGCATAATAATTAGCCATATGCTTCTGTTTGGGTGTTTGAGTGTGCAGTCCATTTTCGGTAAAGCGGCCCTTTGAAGCAGTGCATGTTTTTTTCATGGGACGCTGGGCTGTCGGACAAATGGCCTTCCTGCACGATGTGACACTTTTCACACTCTTGGGTTTTAAGAATTATGAGTTGTCAGAACAACAGCATGACACTCCATGTAGTGGGCTTGTATGAGCTTGCAGCTGCCTGTATGCTGTTCAAAATGAGGTTGATGAGTAAAAATAATAATCCAAAATAATGAGCTGAATGACACTAAAACACTCCGTAGAGCAGCAGAAACTGGGTCAGGTATTAGTTCTGTTTACTATAGGTTTGTCACATTGCATACAGTCAATTGGCCCATTTTGAGTATAAAAATATTGATTGGTGCAGCTTCAAGCTCAACATAATTGAAGCATTAATTCATGATTAGAGACAAAGGTACAGGTCAAACACATAAATACTGGACGTGCTAATGCAGTCGATGCACTAAAAGCATATTAAGTTGCCTTAATTGTTTCTGCATCAAAAAAAGAAAAACAGAAGGTGTGTTTGATGGAACGTCTCAGCAGAGTCTGAGCTGCCTTTGTCCACAATAATGAGGCACTGAGCTGCTAATTGAAGGATCATATGGGAGTGAGGGTATGAGGTCCTTATAACAGATGGTGGGAGTCTTGAGTCAGATAAATAAACCATTAGCCCAGGGAGGAGATATCGCCATGTTAGTCAGCCTCATGCCAGCCTCACGGACAACTTGGTTCCAACATAAAACGACATATTCACTATGAACTGATGGACCACTTTATAAAAGCAATAAAAGATGATGGAGGGTAGCCACCACTGCAAAGTCTATGTGATGGGGAAGACTGCCACGATGATAAGGGAAGACAAAAGACATAAGACGTGTTTTTTAGCCTTCAACCATCAGATCTGGACAGCAGGGATCTCTGCTGATTGGATTATTTTATGTAAATGCAAGTCTGACATGCTGTTGCCCGACATTGCATAAACAGCCAATAGACTTCTCTTTGCCCCAGGAATACATGCTACAAAAATTACCACAAGTTGGCAAAATCACAGCAACAGAGCATCTGATTCTGTGGTTCCATTAAGAATACATATCCTATGTTTAAAAATATATTAAACACGAGAGCAAGAGGGGCTCTTAGTATTTAGTGTTAAACTCTACATCAATAATGTTGAACAAGCACCAGAAGGAAACAGATTTAAAGTAGGAAGTAAATCCAAACCTGTGTTTACATTTACTTTCAAGCCTGAGTGATATCCTTGTGGGTGTTCAGTCACCTGGACCATCCTCTGATCAATTTATTGGACTCAGTGCTGCTCTACAAAACTTGAAAGAGCTGTGTCATGAAAGCTCTTATACTTAAAAACATTCATCTGAGCAGGTGTAAATGCAGTATAATTAATGTGATACTAACAACAGAAAGTAAGTCTTTACATGAATACATCCCGTTTTAAAGTTAATCTGCATTTATTCAAAAACAAGCAATTGTGCATTTCTCGCTTCACAATATGTATTTACCTAATCCCAGCAAACGTTCCTAAATACACCCAACAAACAATCTGAGCTACAGCCCAGGGTTCATGTTTGAAGTTAGGATGAACGAGTTTCCCCAAAATCAGAGGAAGACAGAAAGATCCCTTATTCCACCCCAGCGAACAAGCAACTACTGCACCACTAGAATAGTAAACCCTGCAGCACCGGTGGCTCCGAATGTTAAAAAGAGTTTAATAAAAACCAGAAGAGTAATCAGTTATCCTGTCAACTGTGTAAATGATTATCATCTCAAGTAATGGCACTTTCAGAAGGTTAAGTAGTTTATACACAGACTGGTCTTGCTTGATCTACATAATAAAATAAAGTTAATTTTAGTTTGAAAATCTATTTTTTTTTGTGTGCAAAAAGTTATGTAGTTTTTACATAAACTAGCCTTGCTTTAAAATTAACTTAAATCGACTGTAAATTTGTTTTTTGCATACAAAAAGTGATGTGGTTTATACACACGCTGGTCTTGCTCTATCTACATCATAATCTGATGCAAAAAGTTGCCTTAATTTTTTAAGTAGATCAAGCTGGATATTTATATCAATGTGTGCACATCCTCACTCATATATACATACAGGGGATTGGAGATTCATGTTTGATTTCGATTGTGTGGTTATACTAGGGCTGGGCAATGTAGAGAAAAATCAAATATCAGGATATTTTTGACCAAATATGTCGATATCGATATTGTGATGATACTGCAGTATAGACATATGGTGCTTTCACCAAAAATGTACACAATAAGAATTCAGATAAATAATTACCAATCATGTGGATATAATGAAAAATTGGGTAAAGGCAAATAATAGAGCATAGAGGAGTCTGGTACGTCCAGAAAATTACATCACTTAACTGTAATGCAGCCTTTAAAATCAGGAAAAGACAACACTCGATATTCGATATCATATCTAAAATCTAAGACGATATCTGGTCTGATATCACCATATCGATATATTATTGCTATATTGCCCAGCCCTAGGACATATTTTCGGTGATCCAACAACTCTTACAAATGACAAATTCCAACACCATTTGAAAGCTCATCATATATAAAACAATAATTTATTATTTCTCTCATTTTACAGGACATCAAATTGTGTGGCTAACTAAGGATTTGTTACGCTGTTATTCTGTCAGATACATAAAACCCTAAGAAAGCAAAAGCAACTACAATGTGTGCTTTAACAAACACAGACATTAAATTCCAATGTGAGAAACATCTTTCTCTAAATACAAACACAATATCATGTTATGATGGTCGCTACATTATGTAACAGATGGTACATCGCTGGTGGTATTAACTCTGGGAAATCAGCACCATTAGAGAGAAATTACAACTAAAAAAGTTGGATTTGTTACAAAAAATTTATTTTTTTAATTTACAAAAGTCCTTTTAAAAGGGACGTGTTCTACCTTGCAGGAAATTAGCATTGTTTCCATAAAAGCATTAAGTATGCATAACAGTAAAATACTGATAAGAGATATATATAGTAGGAACTAAATAATGTAAAATAGTGTAAATGCTGGCTGTTTATGTATGGCACACGGTCTTTACACACTTTCAAAACCTTCCAAAAAAGTCACGTATTGTGTTTTTTGTTTTCAAAATTGTTTCAAAGAGCAAGCACAAGGGTAGAAAAGGTTATTGAAAGAAGTTGAAAAAAAGTTTCCAAAATCATCCTCATGGCCATGTCCCATTCATGTCAAGTCCGACCATCATTATAAAGACCTTCTCTTCACCGCAGCAGTGGAAAATGTTCGTCCAGGAAGGGGCTTTCTTTATTTCCTATTTACAAAATGTTGCCACATTGAACGAGGCAGAAATCTCTACCCCACCGGTAGTGTCCTATGTACAGTCCGTTACACTCTGGTCCGTCCTGCTCTGGCTGGCCCGCCACCTGAACTCAGAGCAGGACTTAGACTGTGGTCACAGACAGGAGTGAGTTGTAAACCCTCGTGCCGTCTGGTGACTTGGTACCGTGGGTCAGCAGTTCCTGGATGGTCATCCAGTTGTCAAATATTTTCTTATTTCTCTTTTTCATCATCTTTTTGTGGCTGAGTTCGATAATGTTGGGCTCTTTTTTGTCCTCCGGGCCGGCCTGCTCCTTCAGACAGTCAGCTCGACTCTGCTTCATGAACTCGCGGCGCTGCCTCTGCTCTTTGGCGCGGACTGCATGCTGCTTCCTCTCCTCCTTGCTCCAGTAGCGGCCCATCTTCAGCTCGCTTATGGCGTCGTCATCTGTGGTCATGCCGCTGCGCTCCTCGTTAATGCGCAAGGCGCGCTCCCTCAGCAGCTTGTCCCGGACGGGCCGCTTGGTGATGTAGCGTGTGCCGTCGCTGCGGATCTTTACCTTCCACTCCATCTTGGGGTCCAGGTCGTTGGGGCTGATGGGGTCCCGGCACATGCTCACCAGACTCATCTGGCTCTGGGCGTACTCCACAGCTGATTTCTGCTGGATCAGCTGCATGTAGCTCTGGTAGTGCTGGGCGTGGGCGGGGATGTGGGCATGCTTGTAGGGTGAATGGGGCTGAGAAAAGTTCCGCCCGGACTTGCTGCACTCCCCAAACTTCCTTTCTTTGCTCTCTGCCTGCAGGGCTCCATCTGGATCTTTGGAGGAGCATCTGCTCCGGCTCGGACCACAGGCTTCCTGGACGGGTGACAGGAGAGGTTTGAGGATCCTGCCGTTGGAGGTGGTGGAGGCGGACGCCCCAGCCTGATTCTCAGCTCCTCGACGGAGTGAGTTGTCTGGAGACAGCTCCAGTGTGAGCGGAGTGCTGCGGCAGCTCTCGCCAGTGTTGTAGGCACTGGAGCTGTCTTTGTCTGATTTCTCCGGCAGCTCTGTGATGTCTGAGAGCTCATGGCGCCGTGCATCGATGCTGGTATTGTAGTTGCGGAAGCCACTGTTGTGGAGCATCCAGGACTCGCGGCACTGCTCCCTCAACTGCTGCATCTTGTGAGCACGGACGATATTCAAGCACTCCAACTCGATGGTGCGCAGCTCCTCGTTGAGCATCTCCAGCTCTTTGTCCACGCACTCCTGGTCCTGACCTCCTGCCCCACCACCCTGGAAGTACAGACCCTGGGCTCCACTGTTCCTCATCTGGCACTTCAGCTCCAGGAGTTCTCTGAAGCGCTCACACTCATCAGCCGGGATGCCCAGGAAGTCAGTGTCGGTGTAGTCTGCCGAGATGAAGGACTCGCCGCTGAAGGGCAGATCGGTGCTGCCGAGGGTGTCCTGGCTGTAGGTGAGCTTTCTGCAGCTGCTCAGCGTGTTGGAGGCCGTGGTCTGGTCGTCACCGAGGTTCTCCTGCTCGGAGCTCTCGTCATTTCGCGTGCTCTCATCTGTGCGACCAACCCCGCTGTCCTTCTCGTGGTGGTTGGACAGCAGTGTGGCCGTGTCTGTCGTGCCTCCGTCCTCCTCATGCTTTTTCTGTAAAAAAATAGACAACTGAGTGACTCAGAAAGTGTCTGAATTGCGCAAGAGTATAAAATTCAATTTTTGTATGGAATCAATCAAAATCAGGAAGACCATTAACAAAAAACTGAAAAAAATCTAAAAATATATAATGTGTTAAATTTGGATTAGGTCTTATTTTTAGTCCATTAAGGTGTATATGTACTGTTTCAGAAATGTATTTACTATTTCTATACTCTGAGAAATAAAAGTTCTAACTAGAGCAAGACTGGGTTCTTCGGCTAGTCCCCATAGCTAATTTGCATTTCCTAGGAAAGTAAAGCAACGGCCCGCCTTATGCCGCCATTGATTGGCTTACCGTGACTTTATCCAATCCAATCTTGCTTAAAACTTAAAGAACCATCTGTGATCTACAAAGAACCCTTCTATGGTGTAATTGTTCGCATTACTCTAAAAGTAATAGTTGACTACATAACCCATAGATTTATATTCCACTAATCATGGTTTCAGTTGAACAGGTTAGCTGGGGGCCAAGGAAACCGTGTCCAGCAGCTTTGGGCTTCATGGGGATCCTAAAGGACTGGGGCTGATGTGGTGCAGCACAACACTCATTGTTCACAACCACGTCTTTAGGGGGTGGAGATTTTGTGAAATCACTACTACTACTGTCTAAACTATTTAATGGTGTAGTGCGTTGGAAACCAACACTCAAATTACTCAATACCATATGGTATTGTATGAAATGAAATGATGGAAAAGATATCAACCATCAACAGAAAATATGTAAAATGAATTGATTTAAGCCCGGTATACACTGTGCGATTTCGGGCCGTCTCAGACAAAAGATAAACATTGTGACAAAAACGTGGTCTGTGTTGTGGCTCAAAAACGGTGGTCCTATGTCGCACAGTGAGAGAGGTGCAAGGATGGCTGTTGTCAAGGTTGTGCAATCAAAGACAGCCTGGGATTAAATTTTGACAGTGTCAGAAATGTCACTGTGTGACAGCTGTTACAACCTACGTCCACTGACCAACCGATAGAAATGAAGCATGAAATGACGCAGTAATCAGAGCTGACTGCTGACTGCTGATAAATGCTAATATTTACACTGAGCTCTCATTGCAACATTGTCATGTAAAAGTTAACCTCTTTTCCCCAACCACGACCACGTCCACATTCTCCTCTTCCTCTTCTTCAGACTATTTCACACACATAAATGCCACTACAGCAAGGACTCGACTTGTTTGTTTACATTTTGCTCTTGCCACTAGAGCCGCATGGATGGATGACGTGTGCCGACGACGATTTGTTCTCGTGTATTTACGTTGTGTATTACTGCGATTCAGTAAGTGATGTCATCGCACAGTAATACATCAAACTTGATGGCATACCCAAGTTTATTAAGATCCAAAGTCGCACAGTGTAGCTGCACTAAACTTATGAGATTGCAAAAATCTCACGGTCTGCAGGAGGCTTAAGGGAAGTACCGATACATCAACATTTAGAAATACTACTTGAAACATGGAGGAAACACTGGCATGTTTGATAATTTGTGAGGATCTTTTAACATCCATGCTTTGAACAATCTTTGTAAAGTTTTTTTTTTCCTTTAAAAAGGGGGATCTTTGGATGACAGGGCTCTTAATAGAACCCTTAGTTTTACAGAGAACCCTTGAAGAACCCTTTCTTCAAAAACAGTTCTTTAGAAGTACATGGTTCTAGGTAGAACCTCAGCCTATCTCTCTTTCGGAAACCTTATTTCTAGGAAAATGCTACTTTGTTTAGAACTGCTGAAAAAACATTTTAATTCCAAATGGAGCTATACAAGTTTTTGTCAGTGAGCATGTGCTTGTCAATATGGCAGTCTTTATTTTTTGCAAGGGGGAATAACATTGCCAAAAACTACTGACAACAACAGCTGTTCCCCTCGGCAACATTGGCTCGGCCAAAATAATCTATAGATGAACATATGTGTTGGTGCTGATTGATTGTGCTAGTTTGTGTCCACAAACTGAGCGTGTGTGTGTGTGTGAGTACCTGCTGCAGCATGCTGGCAGTGAACTGCATGGCCTGATGGTGCTGCTGCTCCAGCATGTCCATGTGGAGGTCATCCAGGAAGTCGTTCCTGTCGTCATCCATCCAGCCCTCGTCCAACTGAGACGCGGCGGGGGGAAGAGACGCCTCATTAGATGCATGTATTCTAAAGTTTCACTCAAAAAGTAAAGCATCTACCAAAAGTCCAACTATTATCTGTTGGCATGAGATTTGTTGGACACCATTTGATTTTAAAAGAGGCCTTAAGACGTTTTAACAAGAATTGCCTTGTTTTCTGACTTCATACACATAATGACATCCTTGTTACCTGGAGTTCTGGTCTGGCCACCAGCAGGGAGATGTTCTGGTTCCCCTCACTGGTTAGCAGCGCTACAGCATCCTCCCGGTTCTGGATCTCAACACCATTGATCTTAAAGGACAAAAGGAAAATTATTGCAATATCTGATCTCTTTAAAGACCTTTTCTTAACATGGGTGAAACTTTTTTGTCAAAACTGTGGATTCATTTACAAGCAAGCAATTGAGGTATAGAGTAATATATGAACTGAGGATTGAAGAGACAAGAAAACTGCTGAAAACTTACCTGAATTATTTTGTCCCCTTCTCTAATTCTGCCATCCTTTGCAGCAATGCTGTTAGGATCAATCTAAAGAAAACAGAATAAAAGAGTAAGAGATAACTGTGACTGTGAGATCACCTTTTCTATTGCATCTATTTCAAAGTGAACACTGACCCTGCTGACAGTCCTGGCAGTTGTTATTTACTAACTGTTGAAGTAAATTTGAGATCCAGCCAACACCACATACCTCACTAATGTAGATCCCAGCCTCGTCCTCATCATCAGTCCTGTAACAGATCGTCAGGCCGAGCTTGTCTTGGATATTGGCTCGGTACAAATCCACCTCCTGGTAAGACAGATGCACAGACTAACACCCCATACATCTAATACAATTATTATCTTTTCTCCCTAAGATTGAGTTGAAAATGGTTGTATATTTGCTCATGTTTTTCTGGACCGACTGAATATTCTGACTACAAAATGGGATCACGGAGCAACAGTGATCCATCAATCACTGTAATGAATCTTTCAGCTGGACACAGGGAAGCCATTGGCTTTCTTCGAGGCCCGCTGACAGAATGAGAGATGATGAGGCGGACTGCAGGCGGGCAGAGTGCCGTTTTTCACTTGTCAACATCTGTAATCTCACAGATACAGATAAAGATACGTGCAGCACTGTTTTTGGAGGGCAGGGGACGGATGCTGCGAAGGATAACCCCTCAGTCTGAATACAGTATACTATTTTTAATACATTTTCTCCTTTGTTTGCACAGAGTTAGATGAGACATGTTGTAAGAACAAATTTCCATGGAGGAACTAGTTTCACTTATAACCAGGCCAAGTTTGAACTTAGAGAAAAACTTAAAAAAGCAAATAAATCTAATAAGCAAAAGTCAAACAATTTTTTGAACATTCTGAATACCAAAATAGTTTCCTAAATTAGCAGTAAGTTGTCTGATTGTCACAAAACCTAATATTTTCTTTTTAATGCAGGTGTCAAAAACGGTCAAAAGTCTTGATCCTACGCAGCTTTAAGTTTTAATGGTCCATGCTGGTTCGAATCCTGAAATTGCTGGTGGCAGCTATATTTTATAATGCATTCTTATGCGCATTAAAAACATTATGATGAATGCCGAGTGGTAGTGAAATGAAACTGATCAAACACAAGCGCATTTGCCATTAGCCGTCCTGAACTTCACCTTCCTGCTCTCAGCCTCACAGCTTTTCCGTGGATATTATTTCATCAAATAGTTGGTGGCTGGGGTTTAATGGGAAGGGGTGTCAGGGTCGGGGGAGGTCACAGTAGGAGCACAACAGAGTCTTGATCACAGCCTCATTATGGCCTCATCCAGGCATTGTGAGCGTGCATCATCAGATTCATCGCTGCAGACGCATTATCTGTGCCATCTAATTATCCACCAGCCATGGAAGACTTATTAGGGTCCTGTCACTAATAAGTAATGATGTCACCGTTGTGCATCTGCTGGAACAAACCAGCAACTCGATTCCTGTCTGCCCTACAGCTCTGTATGTAGAGAGAGTGCCTCATCAATAACTGGGATGTATCAGGACTTGTGGTCACAAGCAAGGACATTGGGCCGGAGACACAAAGGCGACCTCTGATCTGCTTATGTAGTGATAATGCACTGCTGTCTGAACGTACATCTTCGTTGAGAGAAGAATAAGGAAGGGAGTTGATGTTTACCTCATACTCAAGCTCCTCACGCTCTATGTCCTGCTGTATGACCTCCAGGAAGTCATTGGGGTCAAAGTACCCATGTGGAGGAGGCCTGAGGAAAGAAAAAAAAGAGTGTGAGATAAACTGGAAAAGAGTTGAGTACACATTTATTAACACATTTGTCAATCTGGTTTTAATTTTGCCCCAGAGTTTGGAAATTAAATGAGAAGGAAAGAGGAAGTAATAAGAACTCAATGTAGAAATCACTCTTGAATCAGATATAGTGACGCTACACCCCGAGGCTAATCACAAATTAGCATGTTGTGTTATTAATTTGACTGAGAAATCAATTAAAGGAATCACAATCATTCAGTAAAGGGCAACTGCTGCTGCCACGGGGGTGTAAGATGTAGCCAGACTCTCTGAGCTCAAGGGCCTCCCACATACTGGTACACACAAACACACACACACACACACACACACACACATACACACACTCACACAGAGAAACAATAGATGCAATTTGGAAATATGCAAATATTCATGAACTAAACCATCATTTCATGGTGGCTGAGTGCCCTGGAGGAGCTGTCATCTCCAGTAAGTGACAGGGACATTTTCCCTTCAAACCCGAGACACATCCTGTGTGATCACAGCAGTGCGGTCTGGAAAATAAGATAAGATGTCGCTCTCTTAATTATGTATTAAGGTGAAAGGTCTGACTATGACGGAGAGTGATGTGACCTTTTTAGCACTGCTGAGTTCTGACACCAAAGAAATACTCTATCTCCTTAAAGTTGGCTTTCTGGTAACATAATAGGCACATAATATTTTTTTTGTATATTTCCATATTACTAGAAGAAGTTGAATAATTGTGTTAGTCCGACTAAAACTGGACTTGCATGTAAACATGTTAGCCAAAGTCAAATTTCTCTTGAATTCGGACACCCTTTGATAATGCAGTTAGGGGTCAATTTACTTTTTCATGTATACGCCTCAACCGGACCTAAAATGGCCTTGGCATTCTGTGCATGCTCCATGTCCCTGCGCCAGGGTTTGACAAATGAAGAATAAGTAGGGAAGAAAAGAAAACAAGACTATACGAACTGTACAGCGCTGAAAAGTTATCCATATTGTTGCCATCTGACATGCAATAAGTTTGCCGCTTGCTAACTTGTTTGGTGTGTGATAGGTAAATAGGAAGATGATCCAATAGCAACTAGCTGAGAGAGGGCATATTGCCACCTTTCCAAATCGATTTATTGACACACTTCCATCAGCAAATCGATTCTCCCCGGCGCTTGTATACTGGGACATGGACAGTAATCCAATTAAACTCCCTAATCGAGCTATGACCATAGTTCCACTTAACTGTGCATATAAAAAAACTGACTGACTACCACTAAAAAATGCTTTAAAAAATCAGTCTCAGGTACACCAGTAACTTTGTGGTTAAAATACTAGCAAGTCTCAGCACACTCAGCTGTGTTCTGGCACCAGAGGACCAAAAACGGCCCAGATTAAGTTAGATTTGGTGGGTGTAGACTGGGCAGATTTGAGCTCAAAATTAGAATCAATACTACTTTAAGTCAGAGGTTTCTGTAGAATTGAGCCTCAATGAGCATTCACAACAAAAAAATGCAGGCTGCGTTGGTGTATTCTAGGGCTTGGATACTGCTTGATACCTTAAAGGTATTGACCAAAATAACTTAGACTTAGACGACTTTATTGATCCCCGGAGGGAAATTTAGTAACCCATCTAATAACCCAGTGCAAAGTAATGTAAAAACAAGCAAAAAATTGTTTCTGTTACCACATCAAGACAATATTTATATGGTTTTGTATTTGACAGAGTTGGCAGTTCAGCATTCCAAGAGGCCACCAATATGTTTGAAATGGCTTTACTACACAATGTGGTGTCCATGATGGGCTTCACATGAAGTATTAAAAAACAAGGATAATTGCCACAGGGTTGTATGTTTCTGCAAACCAGTAAGTTGTGTGTAAGTGTAAGTGTAAGTTGCACTTACAGTTTACATCCATGTCTGTAAAAACATGAATGCTTCACACACATCTTCCCCTTGCAGCAAAAAAGATCTATACAATCTGCATAGTTTCAAGGTGGACACCCAAGATTAGTGTCCCCAATTCAGTATCCGACCAAATGTCTTCACTTCTGTTCCTGTGCTATGACACTGAGTAATGGCCAGAAAAGTATTTCTATTAAGCAGTATGATATTACAGTGAAGAGGACCTCCGACCTTTTGGATCTAAAATGCCATTACTTCATCACCAAATTAAATCACTTCATTCTTGAGGCTAAGTGGATGTTTGTGCCAAATTTGAGGTAAAAAAACAAGCAAAAAACATCCTCAAGTGGTTCTTGAGATATTGCGTTCACAACAACGAGATTGATATTCTTGTTCAGATCATATTCCTGCTGGAAAACAAATAGTTGTGTTAAGAAGCTTATATTGATGATTTTTCACAGTAGAAAGTGCCGCCACATCCTGTTACAGACAGTCCCCTGACTTCAATGACGGTGCAGAGATCCAGAAAACTTGGACACAATGACAAATGGTCTGGACTTTTTTAAAGAGGTGGCCTTAGAGAGACAGGTGCTAAAATGTAATTTCTCTGACAGACGGTGAATACAGGTGTTCCAGCACTGACAGTATGAGGAAAATATATATTTTTTTAAGATTATAGTATGTAAACATGTTCTAGTAGAAACTCAAAACACAAGTATAAAACTAAAAATGAGCCTAACAGGTCCCCTTTAATGATCTGAGTTGGTACTTACTCCTCTGGGAGCATGTACTCCTCTAGCTCGGTCATGGGGGGTGAAGAGGGTGGCAGCTTTGTGAGGGCCATGATGTGGTGGAGGGTGATGTCAGTCTGGGTGCTGATGTCTGTAACCTGGGTGTCAGCGGCCGCGCTGACCACTTTGGGATGCGGGGCTCTGCGCAGAACCTGGACCATGATGGGCTCCTTGGCGGTGCGGAAGGCCTCCACCGCCTGGTCGTGGGTGGCTTTGGAGAGGTCCTTGCCATTGACCTGAAGGAAGACACAAATTACAGTTGAGATGATGGAGACGAAACAAGAAGGAAATCAGCAGGACGCAAACGCTGCAAGTTTTTTTTTTTCCATTCTGTGTTGTGATCTCTTCAACTGAAGAGGATATCCATTATATCAAACTGATGAAATCATTATCTCTGCTGATTAAAGTCTCACATGAAGCGCTGCGCCCACACAAACTCAGCAGCGAGATCCTGTCGGAGAACTGACTCATTACCGCCTCGGCTTGTTTTACAGGGTCACAGTCGGACCAAGTCGAGTAAGACCTTAATTAGGATGAGTCTTTCTTTAATTAATCAAGGTCATTACCCAAGGCTGCATGAAGGAACCCTCATTTAGCTGAGTAATTTCTCAGCAGAGGATAAATTTGACCTCCCGTCAGAGACAGTGGAGCGGATGCCGTGCGTTAACCTGAGATTAATTTGCGCAAAAAGGCCGCGGCATGTCACAGAGAAGAGGCTAATTAAGTTCGGTTGAGCCACTTAGAGGCGTCTGTGTGCTGATGGGAGATGAGTGCAGACCCTGGAAAGTCTTGATGGAACGTGTCAGCAGATCAGACAAGACTTAATATTAAAAACGGAAGATTTAAGTCAGCACACAGATCCATCCAAAATGTCACACTGAGCAGACGGATTAAATTTTGATTTGGCCCAAATGCCAGTGTAAGTTCACCAAAGCAACTACTGAGGGAGGCGCTAACCCAAAACAAGCATTAAGTATTTAAACCTCTGTACTCCTACCTTAAAAAAAAAAGCCCTAGAAATGTCCTGCAAATTTCAGGAAACTAGTAGATTTAGATTATTATTAAAAAAAAATTAAAAAGAGGAAAAAAACTACATTTTTCAACATAAGTATCTTAATTTTCCACAGTTGTTACCTTTGCTTTTTATTTATTTATTTATTTTTTGTTTGTTTGAGGCTTTTTGGGGGTGGTTTTTGTTTTTGTTGCTAATTTTCAGGTAATTTTCTTGTACATTTTTAAAACATGTCTTGCTCTTCTCTGGGTCTTTTCTTGCATGGCCTTTTTGAATGAAATCAAGCCAATTTGCCCAGGTTCTATAGGGTTATACCCCGGTGAATTTTACAGCCGCCTGCATGCATATTGCATCCTGGGTCATCACACTGGCCCTGCGATTTTTTTTATTTTTTTTTATCAGCATTTACACAGAGCTGCTGTTCCACTTTCAATCACCACATCATACACACTTTGTTGCTTTGTGATTCCTGGATGTGCTGATAGCTTTGATAGCATCTCAGCCTGAGGCTCTTCTCATTTCACAGACTCAACTGCGCCTGCCTCTCAAATGCACACACACTCACTCAAAGCTCTCTTAGAATTTAGAAGTTACTTTCCAGTGCATGGAGTTGCAGGTCATTTTGCGTCAATCTTTAGCGTCCTTTCTCACTCCTCCTGGCATCTAACAAACATGCAAGTCTGTGTTTGATGATTAATTTTCTGATAAACATGAGGCTCAATGGTGCGGCTGCCTCCGGCTACGCTCCTCTCATTCCAATTCACGGCACACTTTGCAGACTCAACTGGAGTGCTGCGCATCAGGAGTAGCAGCAGTATTAAATCTCAAGGGAATGAACGCTGTATATACCCTGACTTTGACCCAGACAATGTAAAAGCTGCGTACATATTTTTAAAAAGAAGACATAAAGAAACCAAAGGCACTTGGCTCTTGTGTGTGTGTGTTTAGAGGAAGGACAAAAAAAAAGGAGGGAAGTTAATGCAAAGTGAGAAGAGGCTATGTGCCCGCTAATAAGCAGAGCAGATTAATGCTAATCCTGGACCTGCAGGATAATTGGATCATCTCAGCGGACTTAAACTTTCTACTTCTTCCACATCAAAAATTAATAGCTCATCTATTTGCAGTTTGCTCGGAATAATTCAACATTGAGCAGGTTATCTTACCACGGAATACTAATGTAATAAAAAAAAAAAAAATAACCTTGAGTTTTAAGACCACTGATGTCTCCTGCAAAAGAAAAAACTGGCCTTGACTGTGAGCTGAAACACAAAAACAAGTATCATCAAAAGAAGATGTCCACATTCCTATCTTCCTATCTTACTGGTATCAGTAATAAGCCTTCCTACAATCACACAGGACCTCACATCCTCAACCATCTGTGTTTCCCACAGCGAGCCCGTGATGTTGTACATCAGCTGAGGAATACAAGCGCCTTTGTGTTTTCTCCTCTCTACATGAGGCTGCTCCAACAGCCAAACCTGGTTGCCAGGAATCCTGGGGCTACTTGAAGGCAGCGGAGCAGAGACAAAGCCTTTAGCCCCCGTCTTGTTGAGCCCCGAAGCATTCTGCCTCAGTGCTCTCAATGGGGGAAGTCTCCTCCCAGCTGTGGAGGGGTCCCACGACCTCCATTCACCGTGCTCACCTCTGACACAGAGCGGCCCTTTGCAGCACACTGGGGAAAAAACACACAACACTCCCCTGACACAATACACAATGCTACGCCACCGCTGAGTTCTCCGACTACGCCGTGTTAACCCTGTGTCTTAACACAGCCGAGGCTCAGCTAGCTGTGAAGAACACAAAACTCAAGCTGATGCAGTAATGAGCCAAAGAAACTGGACTTTCATGGTTTCAGTACACACTGAATGCCTCCTTAAAGGGATAGATCAGATTTTTTAAAGTGAGGTTGTATGAGGAACTTATTCATGGACAGTAAAATACAAAGAGTAGATGTCAATCGGCAGGCCCCCAGTTTGGAGAAGCAAGCTGGTGTCTGACACAAAAGCGACACACCGTACTGCTGCAGATGTAAACCACAAACAAACGAAAAAAAAAGGATTTTAGTCACTTAAAAGATCCCCACCTAAAACAAATCAATAGCGTATAACTGTACGCTATATATGGCATTTTTTCACTGCTTTATCTTCCTGTCACACATTGATTTCCACAGGAAAATGAAATGGTTACATTGCTCCCATCAAAGCCAGACTCCATTCAGAAAAACAGGGAATAACAATGTTGAAAACAGGAGCTGCTGGTCTTCAGCTGCCTCGATCATTTTGTTAGTTTACATTACTGTGTGAGTTTAGTGTTTGTAAGGATTATTTTGGATTCACCAAAGTCGCACATTAACACAGACTGATTAACTGATCGCAGCAGATGCAGACCAGCAGCTCAGCTAAACTGAGTGTTTATGTCAATGGAGTGTGCTGGCTTTAACGAGAGTATAGATAGAGAAGCCGTTCACAGCTTTCCTGTCAGGATCAGGCTGTCTGACAGAAAGATAAAGTGGTAAAAAATACTCTCAGTATGGAGAACACTTAAAATGATAAGGTAAGACTTTTTTTAGGCAGCTAAAATAAATTTTGTCGCTGGCCCCCATCCACAGCAGTACATTGCATTGCAGTACAAGTTGCCGTGTTGAACTTCTGTATGCTTCACCAAACTTGGGGCCTGCTGACTGACATCTGCTGTATGTCACACGCTCACTATGCTTAAGTACCTCATACAACCCCACTTCAAAAAAATACAAACTTTCCCTTTAACTGTAATCTATGGCCACATTATTCTTTGCAAATACCAAACACTTGAGCTTTTTCACGTTGACACTACACTACAATGACTGACACGCAGAAATGAATGTCAACCTCTGGTGCATCCTCAAAGAGTGGTCTTTTTTAAATCCATTCAGGGCAGCGAGGCCCTACTTAAAGGAATACTAATTAGGTCTAAATCACACACGTCTGCTGTGTCGCTGTTTGGTGAGGAATTTACACAGCTGTGGCTTTGTTATTCACAGCCTATTTTCTTTAATTAAAATATCACGTTTGACCTCTAATCGGGTGCCTGTATCCCTGTGCAGGATTTTGGCTGGTTCCATTCAGTTTTCATGAGATATCTATGCCAGTCTTCAGCCCTCTGGATAATAATTAGGGGCAGCAGGGGTGAGCCCTGCCGTGAGCCCCAGCGCGGTATCTTTCATGGAACGCAAATCAAGCTGGATTGAGATGCTGATGTGAGAATCTACGTGTGTGTGTGTGTGTGTGTGTGTGTGTGTTTATGCAGCGATTGCTAACCTGCTGCCAAAGATGCTTATCTGCCAGGCAGCGAGCTCAGTCTCTTTCATTATTATCTTTGTATTACGGTAGATGGGGAGGTGAGGCTGCCTCAGCTGCCCATTTATTCTGTATTTAATTAGGTAGTCTCACTGAAATTGAGCTCCTCATTCATGAAAACCCTGATATGAAAAAGTAACAAATACAATAATCACTCTTAGATCAAATGAAACTGAATCGCGGTGCCAAGTCTCAACCCCCTTAGTTACTGTTGCTATGACTGTCAAACTCTCTGCTGTAACATGCCACATACAATGTTTATAGTGATAGATTTACTATTTATAATTCATAGTACGTCTTTTGAGACAAATTTCAGACAGAGGTAGATAGAATCAGGTTGTAATTTTTGATATTTTACTCGCTTAAATAGTGAGTTGAAAACACTGTCTTCAGTTACCATTTACTACTCTCACTGATTTGACTGATAAACTGTAGAAGTGATCTTAAATATGAGCTTGATCCTGTACTAAAAGACTGAGGCTAATGTCTAATTTTTACAGGACAAAAGTAAGTGATGATCAGTATAGAAGGCTTGAAAGTAAATGACTACCACTACTTGTGGTGTGTCTGAGCTGCTCTGCAATCATACCTCCAAAACACTAGTTGGCAATGGGGTTTCTATGCTGCTTTTTTTAGTTTCTGTGAAGTGCAGTTAAGTGTTTATTGATTCAACTTACACACACAATACATGGCTTAACAGCAACATTAAAGTACAATACTTGGCTCCATTACAACTCACATGGTTTCACAGACAAAACAATTGTCTTTTGCTAGAAATGTTTTCCCAAAGAATACAACAAACTAATATTATTAGCATAAGCCTGTGACATTTTACAATGCATAAATTAGCCTCTTGGCTTGCAGACTCTTCCTCTTCTAATGAATCCGAGAGAATAATTACTCGACGTGTTTTTCCCACATATACACCAGGCTTAGACATTTCAAACTGCACAAACTAGCTGACCTTTCCTCTACTGAAGCAAGGACAAATCTCACACAAGACTTCAAATGCTATTTTGTGGGAGCTTTATTACAATATATTGTCTCTTATCTTTGAAATTAAGGTCAATAAAAGCTTTGTTTCCTCTGAGGGAAATGGTTTTCACTTTCCAAAAATAAACAGGAGGCGTTGCCGTGGAGGTGTCGGTCAGATTATGTTATATGGCATAGGGAGTGCATTGACACAGAGCCTACGCCATCAGTATGGTGTTGATTCAACGCAAAAGAATAAATCGCTTTATCTCACATAGGCCTCCTTGAAAAATCAATATAGAAGTCAGATCCTTTGTTTTTCATATATTTGAACAGCAAGTCTCACTCGGTGTTCTTCGCAGCTTGTACAAAACAAGAGTGAGTTTAATGAATGATCGTTTGGCCTGGTTAAGTGTGGAAAGAAGGTTGCATTATTCTTTATGAGTTTTAGTAGAAATATTATCAAAACTAGAACTCCAGAAATTGTTTAAAATAAGTTCCCCTTTTTTTTTGGACAGACATCATTAATCTACTCTACAGTCGTCAGAGAGCTGTTTTCTGTTGTCTCTCCGTAGAGATAATACAGAGGACAGCGTGTTATAGAGCAATAATGGCATGGAATTCATTGCCAAGTTGTTTGATTTCTGAAAGAAATACAGTTTTTCTTGTGATTTAGTGAATAAGTTTCCAGATATTTTATTTTCTCAACTATTGAAGAGAAAATCATCATGTAGAGCTCCTGTATGTATCAGACGGTCTTTGAGTTTGTGTTAGTTGTATGTTGTTTTGGTGTTATAATGTGTTTAGTCATACTGTGAGTATGACTGTTAAGGATGTATGCTAATCTAGTTAATGAAATATTGTTAATAATGGGACCCTCGGAAGAGTAGCTTATGTTAATACAGGAGCTAATGGGGATCTTAATAAACAAACAAACTTTTAACTTTATAAGTCAAAATGCTTTGTTTTGTGATGGTGACACCAGGGTTGCCGGAGCATAAATTTGCCCAACACCAGAACCAGTTCCCACACATTGGGTAAATACTACTCAGTGGAGGCTGCTCGGCCTTGGAAGAAATGCTGAGTTTGTTGCTAAGTGAAGTTGCTACTTCAGGTATCGAGCTAGTTAGCCAGATGTACTAACATGCATGTAATTTTTTGATGCATTATTGTGGTTCACCACTGAGACAAATTGGTAGCAAGGCATAATAGCAATAAAAAAAGAGATAAAAAGAAAGAAATATAAGTATTATTTAAAGAAGCCATCAAAAAATCCCCACACTCCCAACCCTCATTCTTATCATCATACAGAAAAGCCTTTGCAGGATATTAAGTCAATTCACTGACTGTGTTGTGTAACATTAGTCTTTGATACAGCCATTCAATCACCACCTAATCCTTTAATAAAGAGGAGAAGAACATCATTAAAGAGCCAGTGTTTCTGTTCCTTGGGGAAGCGCAGTGAGGTGAACAGAGTGGAAACTCTGCCAGGCAAACGGTGCCTTTCAGAGGCGGGCGGAGGAAACCCTGGGAACTTCACTCTATGGACGAGCATTTTAAAGAGCCTTGAGAGCCGGGCCACTTGCCTCCTCTTTCTGCTCGGATACACTTCTTAGACGAATTCTTCAAAGTTTGTATTTCGGAACAGAGAGCAGCGCTGACGTGATAGAAAGCATGAAGACTGGAAGGCTTATTTTCGGGAGCGCCTATGTATCATTTGAGTGGCAGTCTGAATTTGGGTCATTCGACTTGAAAAAACACACTTAATCCCTCTTTTATTTCACTTTAAACCATTTTAAGAAAGAAGTAAAATTCAAGCACCAGCCAATGATTTCTCAGCGTATGTGTGTTTGGATGAGCACACTTCTGAGTGTGTCTTGAAATCTGCACGTTGTTCTTTTGTCTGAGTGGACAGAAAACTCTCCAAGGTGTGAGGCTTGAAAACACAGCAGTCTTTATTTGCCACAGTGTGCGAGCTTACTGAGGATTAGAGAACAAACAGCTGAAAACTTAATGCTGACTGAAAGAGACACCACTGTTCACTACTAATCTGATTTAAGCATGGGACATTGTGTTATCCACAGTTGATCAATTAAGAACCCAAATCACTTCCAGTGCTTTCTGCTACCTAATTGGAGGTGTGATGTGAGTCTAAGGGAGCGGCTGAACTTTACTTGACTTGGAATACCTTTTTTTAACTTTAAACCCTGTAACAGTCATCTGTTTCATCCATTGTATTTTTGAGTGAGCTGTGAAAATGATGAAGTCAAACTTAAATGGATGATTTTTCACTCTCTCTGAGGGATTTGTAAAACACCCCAGCACCCTGGCTCTAACCCACTATCAATCATGCAAAAACAGAGACTCAGTCTCAAAGCGAGTTTGTAAAAACCCTGAACTGAAAGCAGACAATATGCCAGATTTTTATTTGGGTATTTTGGCTAAAAAAAACTCTAATGACTATGTATTAAAAAAGGGTGCAATACGTCATGCTTTAACACCCCAAATTCACATTTTTCTGAGTCACATGCCACGTGACCTGAGAAATTCACTGATCTAAACTAACTGTCAGCTAAACTTGGAGTAAATATCCTTGCTCTGCCAGGACCTGTACATAAATCAAAATGCCAGAAAAGAAAGGAGAAGAAAAACAGGGAGCTGGAAGGGGCTTTAAACCCAAATTATAATGTAACAACTCATTTGAAAAAAGTCAGCTCAGAAAGCTGCTCTCAGCCATGCTGGGCTGTTTTAGGGGCAGGGTCATTTCTGGGTTTGGGCCTCGCTGAAAGAAATTATGGTGATGGGAAAGAGTACCCAGATATGAAGAATAAAATCAACAAAGGTATATAGCTAGCTGGTTTGGCTTGACATGCCTTGACTGATGAGACCCAATTAGGAAGCAAACAGGGGAGTCTGCGTTTCTAAAAGCCTGTCAAGACTAAAATGCAACCCTAGAGTCCTGAGACTAAAATAGGGCAAGCTGCATTTTCAAAGGGTGTTTTAGGGGGTTAAAAAATGCCAGATAAGTGTGGGCACAAGACGGGAAGGTAGCATAAAAAATGATGATTAGTGTGATTGTAGCTTCGTAGCTGATAATTTGTAGCATGTTAAGGCTGCCTGAAGAAGGCTGGAAGAGATTACCTGAGCAGAGTGCAGCTGGACTACATCATTCTCTGCCCCTCAGTGCAGATATGAGAACAGCGGTGTTGAGTTTAATTAAGGGTGGAGTTCACAGGGAATCAGTAAACAGGCCGAACCTGGGGTTGTGTCTAGTTTCATTAGCACCGTTATCTCACAGAGCTACCCTGGGCTTCCCTTTCTCTGTCCAGCCTTCACACACACACACACACACACACACACACGATAAACATACACACCTATTACTTGTGAGGAATCACACTGCGCTCTATGCCAGGGCCAAGTGTGTTTTTTCAAGTCAGCAAAGTCAACTGAGCTCCATCAAATGGAGCTACACAGAGATAAACTCCTCTTGAGAAAGGAGGAGAGGATGCATGCATGACTTGCGCGTCAATCACACACAACAAAACATGAAATAAGTCTTGTCTGATCCCTATAGAAGCATCACAGCTCCGTCCATGCAAGTGGCATCCACAGTTGAGTCTAAAATCACGCTGTTACTGACACATAATGCCAGACTGAATCAGAAGCTCCTGGTCAACACACTGCTGAGAGGCTGCCTCTTACAGTCTGATAATGAGACTTCATAATCATCCTTAATCAGTCAAATGTGACTGCTCAACAGCGGTCACATTTTATTCACGTTTTATTCATTACGAGGTGAATGCAATGCACTTATAAAGCACTAACAAGGTGCATGTACATGCATTTTACAATCAGCAAACTTTTAATCATGAACCTACTGTGACAATCAGGTTAATGCACCAGTGCTCTTGTAAAACAGCAGCTAATTCATGCAAATTAATAGCTCTCTACAACAGGATAAAAAGCTCTTACTGAGAAAATTATTCTAACAAAAACTACTTGAGTTGAGGTCACCTCCAATCTCTTGATGCAGTATACGACACTAAGGCTTGTCTGCTTGTCTGGTACAAGTGTGTTTTTTGTAGGGCAAGTAGAAGAGAAGTGTATTCCTCCCAAAAGTCATAACAAAAAAAAAAATACTGAGTGTCTTCAGCCCCTTTTACACTGCCAGGTCAAGGTGGGAAAATCGAACCTTTATGCTGCCTCGTTGTTCTGTATAAAAGGCACAGAAAGGGGGGACAGAGATGTCTCGCTTTTAACTCGCCATTGGAGGTAGTAACAGTGCTGAAATATTGTCTGTATGGAAGGGACAGTCTGCATGATGGGTGTGACATTTTGTCTTTGTGTTATGTGTGTGTCCCACCATGGCAGATTTAAAATGCAGCTAATAGGGGCTAACTTAAAGGAGAACAGAGGCAGCAAATTGGGAAAACAACGAGTTTTGGGAGCTCCTTACCCTCTGAGCAGAGGATAAAACCAGCTGCTACGTAACAGAGACAGTAAATAATTGTTGTTGTCATGTTATGCCAGCGTTATTGTTTAGAAGGTGCGGCTTATGTGTGTGTTATATGCCACAAGAGAGTCTGACACTATTACACTAAACATCACAATATTACCCCTGTTTTGACATAAAAAAAGCCCAAAAAAGTAGAACATGGTTGCTCGCTAACTGTCCACATTTAAGGCTGCTGACCTTAACCATGTACACTTCTCTAAATGCATTCTGCATTTGCAAACAACAACAACAACAAAAAAGTCAAATTCTTGATAACTCATCTGAAGGAACAGTGCCTTAAAAGTTAATGTGAAGCCCTGCTTTATGTATCTGCACAAGGTTAAACCCCAAGCCTCCTTAGAAAAGGTTTAGACAGACTCATCTATACAGCACATTGCAAACAAACATCTGTGACGTATGTGATGTAATTAGCATTGTGCTGACTTTTCATTAAGTCAATGAGTTTGAAAAGTGCTTAGCAAATGTAATTATCTCTGTCACTTATCTAAGTGGTGTTTGTGCTTGTTGGTGGCGAACCTGAGCGACCTGTCAGCCAGGCGTTCATAAAGAGCTTTGCCAGATTGGACTCATGGGACTTTATAATTATGACTGACATCCATGAGCAGAGTGCCACCAAGCCATTTGTTATCATTAGTGTGTCTACACCCAGTGACATCTATATGTGGTGGGGGTGGTAGATACACTCTGATAAACTAACGTGCTACACCAATGTTACATTTCAATATGTTCCCAAAGCTCACTTACAGTTTGGTTTGCACATCAGTCACTGCTGGTTTCTTCAGTCTTTTCCTGCTGTATTGTCAGGACGTTTTTATACCTCTGCTGTGCCTGTGATCGCTCTTTGTCATTGGCTTTGGACTGGCGTTAAATACACGGGGCTCCTGTGAGTGCTCCCCTGTGGCAGCCAGCCACCTGCTCCAGCGTTTAACAGATGTGATGGCGCACCAGGGCCGATCTTAGCCGTTATTAAAAACACACAGTGTCAGGCTCTGGTGGCCGCGCTCGCTCCGATGATCCCTGCTTTGTCTCTGTACGCCGTCTGTGTCAAGCCTCATTACAGGGGCTGGGGCCGCTCGGGGCCGAGCTGCATCTTTGCAGGTTCCTCTTTTTCTGGTGACTGCTTTGATGACAGGGGTCTGTGACAGTGGAGGAGCAGAGGGCACAGGGTTGAAGGGATGACGGGCTGTCTTGTACAAACATTTCCATCTAATTTCTCTGTCTGTCTGGTCCAGGAGATGTCACACTGAGACCATCTGGCGCTGTGACAACTTGGCTTCTTGAGCTGAGCTTGACATCTTTGCAGCCTTCAATCAGAAATATGGCTAATTAGGCAGTGAGAACGCTTCAGATCGGAAATGTTCCAGCGGGCTCATTTGTTAACTTCTATTACTCAGCAGATCAATGGTTTTTGGGTTAAGATGCTGTTCCTCCGCAGGGAACAGGGAGAAAAAATCAACAGATACAGAGCACTTAGAAAGCAAAGGACTTAGCAGACAAACAATAGTCCAGATCAGTTCGGCATGGATCAGAGCTCCAATAGCCAGCTTGTGCTGAGGCTCTAATTAAGCTCTGGGTCTTGTAAGAGCCGCAGCACGGCGCCACAGCCATTACAGAGTGCTTCTGGACAGATTAAGAGCCCTAGGACTGTCAAACAGAGTTTCCAAGGCTTCTACCTTAAAGTCCCTGACAAAAGCAGCTGAGCTTACATCTCCACATGGCGCTTACCTTTAACTTTGAAGACAGGACCGAGGGGGTTCACTGCTGTCAGAGGGGTCAAGTTTAAAAGGGAGCGCTGAGCTTGCTGCAGCTCAGGCCTTTTAATGATCACAACAAAAAGGAAAAACGCTTATCTAAATGCCATGTTGGCTGCGTTTAATAGACCTTAAAGATGTTTGATCTCCAGTATGACTCTACTGACAATCCAACAAAAATGTGCATTCCTTCAAGAAAATAATATGCAGAAACAAAAGCTCTTAATTCATTCTAACTAAATAGCTTAAGTTATACAAAGTCAAACAAGTGTTTCTAATCGTGCCAGGATTGATAAAATGCCTTCAGGTAAAAAAAACAACAAAAAAAACTGCAGTCTGTTGACTTTTATAAAACAGTGTAAAAGCATATTTTTCATGCCTCCAACATAGGAGTTGAAGCTAAGGTGTCTAATGAACTGGAATGATTTCAAGTGTTCATGGATTATTAAGTCCTCTGAGAGATGAAGGGGAGAGCAGTGTGGGCGCTGTGCCAGGCTCACTGAAGAGGATCTGCCTGTATTATCAGTAGTGAGAAAAAAGACCTCCCAGAATCCCCCTAGAGGTACAAGTGAGGGATGTGCTCACACAGATCTCATTCAGCAGCCTCTACTGTAACAAGGCAAAGCATCATGGAAATGCTTAATGCGGTGAATGCAAAGAAAAAAGTTTATGTATGAGTCCTGTGGCCACGACCAGAGAAAACCTGACGTCCAATACGCTTCATGACGCTCTCATCGTAGACCAGTGCTCATGTGTGATATTAAATGAGCACCCAGTCATCATCAGAAGCTGATCACAGAGCTGCTTCACCTCTCACTTTGTAAGATGCAAGTTACAAAGTTGTTGTCTTGGCAAATATAACATGCTAGTTGTGACCATAATACTGCAGCACTGGGTTGAGCTGACTTTGAACATTTACCTTCAAAGTGTTTTGCATGAGCAGCTGAGACTTTAATGTAGTTCATAAAAACTACAGAATGCACATAAGGTTCTTATGTGCATTCACACCACAACTGCAAAAGCTTTATGGTAACCTACATGTTGAATGCAGGACGCATCAGCCATCATTAACCAGCACTAGTGGCTGCACATTATGAATGCTCCTTCTAGTAGGATGTATATAATGATTAAACATACAATGCGTGTCAGGGGGCCTGACAAGTTATGTCTGCTCTGTAATGTGTGCTGTCCTAGATGGAACATTGTGGTGGTACTGGCCAAAGGCCATGAAACTCGTATTTTTACTGTAATTGAGTCTCTGCTTGAGTTAAAGGAAAGTACTTTCACAAGCAAGATATGGGCTTGGTAGTCTACTGGGTCAAAACTTATCAAGATGTTGTTTTAAAAGGGACATTTAACCCCCCAAATCAAAAATATATATTTTTCCTTTTACAGATAGGGCTATTTATCAATCTAGTTTGTTTTGGTGTTAGTTGCCAAGTGTAGGAGATGTTTTCTTTCTATCAAACTACACCTGCCAACTGTGTCACCATGCAGAAGGAAGCGTGCATCTTTTTAAGAGGCTCGTGCTTGTGACAGCATGAGATGTAAACATAATTATTATTTAATCGTCCTCCTCGCTTGAGTTATGTTGGCCAATTCATTAGTAGATGTACGCTTCCTCCTGCGTGGTGATAGCATTAGTGGGTGAAGTTCAGTAGAAAGAAAATAGTTCCTACATAAAACTGCTCACAACAAGGTCTGTGGATTATCTTGAGTAACTGGGTCAAAATTTCTGGAAAGAGACATTGCTGTCGAGTTCTTTCAAATGTAATTTTTTTGGCGTTCTGAGCACCAAAAGCCAAGTGCCATTTAGTTCCATTATAATCAAAAGAAGGCAGACATCTCTACAGACAATACCTCCATCACTTGCCAACTGACACCAATACAATCTAGACTCATAAAAAGCACTACAGGTGAGAGAAAATACGTGTTTCTGATTTGGAGGTGCACCATCACTATTAAGTCTCAAGTGAGTCAAATTTCACAGTTGCAAGTCTACAGCTTTGACTGAGAAATTAGAGACATCCAGACTAGAGCAGCTTCTCTGCACCTGACTGACAAGAGGAAAACTTGTGTACAGCTTTTAAGTCTCTTGTGTCGCACATCTGAGGAAACGTTGGCAGTCAAATGTTCGGCTCAAGTTTTGAAAATGAAAGACAGAAGAGTTGCAGCCTTAAAGAAAAGGTTTACAGGGTTGCCACTGTAAAAAACAAAAAACAGGCAAGTATGAAAAGAAAAGGTGTACCAGCAGCTTTTGGGTGGAATGACAAATTCCTTTCACGACTCCTTCAAGAGCATCACAATCATTAACCTTTTACAACAGAAAATACATCCACACAGTGCATCAGAAATCCTCTGTGTTATCTCTGCCATCATGTGGGCCGGCTGCTCGGCTTGTCTGAGGGCAGCAAAGTGACAAATGACTTGTCATGTTAAACCCAGCGCGCTGACTGTCTCCACAGAGCCTCAGCGGCAGACGGAGTAACTGACAAAAGTAAAGACTGCTGTGAGACAAACAGAAGACGGCGAGCGGCCTGCAGATACTAGATAACTGACAGGCCCGATGACACTGTGACTGAAGAGACAGCAGAACAAAAGAAGTGACAGCCGTCTTCCATACACCATGTTTCTGCTGTTATTAGTGATCTGTTGGGGGTGACGGAGGAGTGGAGGGCTTTGTGAACCCAACATCAGCACCCATAATCCATTTATTAAGCCATCTTTTCTTTGAGACAAGCAAAACCTTTTAGTGTTTTTTTTTTCCTTCATGAAGAGACCTGATCAAAGCGGAACTATTTGCAGACACAATGTCAGGCTCCCCCTGTTATCTTCCCCTGACGGGAGGGAGAATAATGAGCGAGATCCACAGAGAGCTTGATCATTACGTTCATTTAAACCAGCCACTAGCCACCCGGCACCCTGTGCAGTAAATGGAGATGTAATTTGGTGTGATTGGAGGATAACACTTGGCTGGGGTCCATTATGGATGAAAAGGGGAGTAAAAAAAAATCCCAAGAGATTTGAGCGTAGTACAAAAAACAGTCCTCAAAGATGTGCAAGACACACAGTCTGTCGGATGAATCCAAACACTCTCACATGAATAAGCCAGCGCTCTGAGTGAGCCGTCTCAATTAAAGTTGATGACACTGCAAAGAATGGCAACATACTGTGGGTTTGTTAAGGGTACCGCATGCCAGTCACAGAGCAAATGATACACACACTTTCTTCACTGAAGGAATATATAATAACTCAGCCAGCAAGTTTTTATGACTACAATATCAAACATCTTCTTTTTTTAAATGCTATGATTGAAAATCAAATGATTTTGAGAACAGAGCTGGAGAAGCAGGGTTCATACTGAGTTCGCCTGACAGCGGAGAAGATTCAGGCAGAAAGCCAGAAGATGGTTCATTGCTTTGAAATTATGAACAACTTCTGGGGGAAAAATGCATCTGATCATTTTTCAACGAGAGAAGTTAAAAATCCATCATGTTTTACTCCTCTGTTCCAACATGCAAATTAAAAAAACACGATTGTATTTTCAATTTGAGGACTGGGACAACTAATTATTTTCATCCAGGACTGGAAGATATGGAGAAAAAATAAGGTTCACTTTTGGTGCTTCCACGAAATATTTACCCCATTAGATTTTTGATCAATAATCAATATTAAGATATTCAAAATCAAAGACAATATTGAGTCTTATATCATAGTATCTATATAATATGAATATATTACCCAATGCAAATCACCTTTTAATTGGCAATTGTTATAAAACTGTGAAATCACAATCTCCTAAAGTCCATGTCTATGTATTGAAATTGTTTTGTCTGACCAGAATTTAGATTTAAAAAAAAAAAAAGAAAATGACTCAAACCATGAATCAATTATCAAATTAGTTGCTGACTAATTTAATAGGTGACAACTGGTCAAACAGTTGTTGCAGCTCCACTTACCAAATGTTTAAAATCCAATTTACAATAACGGCATAACAAAAACAAGAAGTAAATCTTCACATTTGATATGCTCAAATCTGAAAATCTTTGCAATTTTTGCTCATTCAAAGTCGATTAATCAACTAATCAATTACTTGTTGCAGCTCCACTTACCAACGGTAAAAAATCCAAGATATTTAATTAACAACAATATAACAAATATAAGAAGTAGATTTTTACATTTGAGAAGCTCAAACCTGAAATTGTTTGTTTATAACTTTTGCTCAATAAAAGTCGATTAATCACCTAATCGATCATTGTTTCAGCACTTATCCGGGTTGCATTGTTTAAAGACACTTAAACAAGACAGAGAACCTGTTGTGTTGTTGCCCTTGTGAAAACATCCCCCCTATGTGTTAATGGTGCATCTATAACACGCCTGCTCTATTTTCTTTGGTTGAAAAAAAAATGTGCAAAACAAGCAGCGGAGTGTTAAATATAAACTTTAGTGAAAGTCAAACAGGGGTTAAAGCTGGAAAGCTCCAAGTCAGCATTCAGCTGACAATGAGGAGGTGGGCAGTGATCGGCACACACTAGCAGACACATTGAGAGAGCTGTCACCTCTTCATCACCCCCTCCTTTAAAGCACAGCGCGCCACCTCTCGCTGACCCCTGCGGCCAGAGTTCAGGCTGCTCAGCTGCGGGAGCTCCGGCCGGCAACAACTCCACTCCACTCGGCTCTACTCCCACTCAGCCGGTGACCCCCCACAGACACCAGCAGAGCAAAGTCTGAATAAAGTACCAAAACTGACTTGCTGAAAGAGTTAAAAGTACAATAAAACAAGCTGAGAAGAGTGTGAAAACTCTTCCTGAGGTCTGAAGAGGCTTGGTCACAGTACCTGGCAGACTTCATAGAGTAGTTTATATTGCTCCTCGGGCTTCTGCAGGGTACAGAGGCTGCATCCCATGGTGGAGGAGATCTCACCATCCAGGCTCTCCCTCCGGCCACTCGCACAGGAAGAGAGTGGAGGCAGATTTCTCCTTTTTCTCCTCTGACTTGACTCCCTCTGTCCGCTCACAGTCACACGACGACTTTGGCTGACAGGATTGACTTCCCCCCAGCTTGTGGCTGTATCTCTCTGCTCAGCCTTGTCTCTCTCACACACACTCCCCCCCTCCTCCTCACATGCTCCCTCCCTCTCCAACGCTCTCCAGCCTTCTGCTGAGCTTACGGGGGCCAGTGCCAGAGCTCGGCTATATACACCCCCTTATGTTTATTAAGCGGATGCTCATTGATTATTCATGAGGGGGGCTAACTCATGAATGGGGCTTACCAAAGACATCAGATGAAGTCTTCTTAATTAATAAGCATCATTAGACCCATTGTGCAGAAACAAGTCGAGCGACAGAAAGGCTTTTCTTTTCATGACAAGACTAATATGTTTCTCTCAAGAGGCCCCCAAATCTTATTTGTTAACAGATCCAGACTTTTAATCTGAAAGTGTGACAAGAAGACATTCATCTATGACGACAGATTAAGCGCTAAATATTTGATTTATGCACCCAAAGCTTCGCTCTGCAGCTTTGTTGCAGCATACCCTTTCCGTGCCCCAGTTAAATTAGCACTTGGTGACCTCTGCTTTACTAATCCAGCAGAGAGAGACACTGAGCATTCTTTCCTCATGTATGTCTCTGCAACTACACAGGCCCACAGCCAGGGAAAACAAACAAACCAGATAAATATTTATGCTGGCCCTCTCCAGTGCAGCCGGACAAGCCGTCACCCAGTGGAGCATCTTGTGCGCAGTGTCATACAGTACAGTTGTCTGGGTCCTTTTCTGTGTCTGCTGCCCTGTGTGCAGACAACAGGGGATGGCTCCATAAAACCAGACCTGGCATCTGTCCTGCTGTTTGCTCTGGTGCCACACAGCCAACCAAAGATAAATGTCCCATAAGGGGTTAGAAGGGCAACAAATGCTGTTTCTGGTTACAAGCTGTTTGTTTTTAGGGGTCAGAGACGGGTAAGTTTACATTTCCACAAGCAGAAGATGGGATGCAGTGTCAGTGTAGCCGGAGTGCAGTATTTGTCCCTTCATATATTGATTTTTCGAAATGCAAAGGATTTGTTCAATTAAGTCCAAGGTAATGAGGAACATACCTGCAGTGGTGGGTAGAGTACTGAAAATTTATTCTCAAGTTAAAGTACAATTACTCCCATAAATGTGTCTAAAGTAAAAGTGAAAATTACCATCTGAAAAGCCTACTCAATAAAAGCGAAAAAAGATCCTGGCTAATGTTATGCATGTTATGCATGTTATGCAAAGTACAAGACAATATTATTTTGAGTCTGAGAACATTTTATGCCACTAATATAATGGTAATATGATTATATAATGATGCAAGTACACCCTTTTTAAGAGCTATGAACTTTATGTTCAGACATTGGAATTACAATATTACATTTTTAAAACAGACTTTTTAAAAGTAACTTAAACCTGTTAAGATATACAATAAAGTTTATATAATTCAGCCAAAAATAAATGAAACCAAGTGATGCCTCGTGACTACTAAACAAGTCTAGTGAAGCTTCGGGAATATCAGTTACCTCCATATATCAGCCATAGCGCAGTCGTCGACTCGCGGGGATGGACAGTCTGGGAACCCAGTGTTTTGCTGGTGGATTTACAGAGTGAAGGATGAAGCTCCTGAAGGGTAAACCTACAGATGACATTCTTTTTGGCTTGTTGCTAGGGGCTGATAAGTTTTCAACAACTATCTGGACTGTGCATCTCTCACTCTAAAAGTGCAGCTGCAGGCTACCGGTAAGCTATGCTGTGTTGTTTTTTAGTTGTGGGTAGGCTGGTGTGGAGAGAAGAAAAAAAGGAGAATCGCTGCACCCAAGATTTAGAATGGTCAAAAAAACCTGGCTGCTGATTCTGGCATCATGTTGGCTAAATGCTAGTGACATTCTCATATAAGCAAACACGCATGTACACACATCGGGCAATAATGAAGTCAGCAAAGTGATTGAGGTCACATTAATATACGTATTGTAGATATGTCAATAGTGTAATTACTGTGACAGGCCAAGCAATAATTATCACTGCAATTATTAAGGTGACGTCAATGCTGAAGTTGGTATTAAATAAGGTTAACTGCTCAACAAATTTTAAAACCCAACAGGTTGGATTAGAAGAGGAGTTTTTGAAAGCAGAGATTTCTTTTTTTTTTTTTTTGGGAAGTACAGCAAGCACTTTATCATGTTACAGATGTCCTTTTTGGATGTTGCTATAAAAAGTGTGTCCTGGCATTGAGAGCAGACTTGTTGTTAGGATGGTATAAATGGCAAATGTAGTGAAGTTAATGTAGATTACTGACTAAGACAGAAAAGAGCGCAGTTTTGAAAAAAAAAGGAATATAAAAAGGTCTTGTTCCTTACCAATGCTACTTTTTAACTCGTGTGTTTCTTGTAATGCGTTACTACCCAGCCCGGAATACCGGGAGAGATTTCATGGATGAAGGGGGATGGTCCTGTGGGAGAAACCCTGGCTGCTGGTGATAGTGATATTTCCTCCTGCCAGATGTGTCCACTGATCCCTATCTATCAGCACATCCACACTTCCTGCGCTTCTCCAAGAATGCCGCATTATTAGCAGAGCTCGAAGGTTTCCAGTCAAATGTCAAGCAAATTCTATGTTAATTTTTTCAAATGCCACAGAAAACACAATGTAAAGCCTGAATGTGGAATGAAAATACATCAGTCCAACCACACAAAAATGAAAGCTGTTCTATGATGTCAACTAATGTTGGCCATATACTGTCCAAAGATAATGATAATCTGTTAATGGATAAATTGATGACTCCGAAGTTGTTACTCATAATGTACAATATTATGACAGTATGTGCAGTATTTCCTAAAGGTTTTGGCAGTCTTAATGCAGTTTTTGGCTGCAAACACTGTAACATTATGATGTTAAATGCACTGCCACAGGTTGTTTTGCCATAATTTATGTATTGGCAAAGACACTCCTGCCTCAAGCAAATTTTATCAGAATTTACCATTTCTATTCAGCTTCCCCAATTTCTAATTTACATAAAAAACACTTGGACAGGAATTCGGCTAATGAAATTCCACTTTTGCATTTAATCTTTTAGGATTTTGTCCAACAGCTATTAACCAAAGGCTGTCTCCAAATAAATTCCCACCTTTTTTCCCCACAAATATAACCAAACAGAATATAGGACAACATAAAAAAAAAGAAGAAAAAAAAAAAGAGAGCGATCAATTTGCGATAAATTAAGATCCTCCAGGCAGGATAAGTGACAAAAAGCAGCCTCAGGCAAATAATGAAGGTATCTGTGTGTGAACTTAACAATCATTCATAATTACTATGGGCTTTGTCTGGGTGCGAGGCTCAAACTTTCATCTAGAGTAGCATGAAAAACTAATTCTACGCTCACATTAGCCGGACTGTTGTGCCTGGGGCTGGGATCAGTGGAGAGTTTTTAGCCGGCGCTCTTGCCCAGCTAATCTTTCCTTCACACTGAGATTATCCTATTCACACAGTCAAAACTGAGACAGCGCTCCGATATGAACAACTGCTCCAAAGGTTATGGCAGCTGTTGCAGGGAAAAATGTGTGGATTAATGAGTAATCAGTAGCAGTAAAATATGAAGCAGAAAAGTCAACTGAGGACCTGTTCAACCACAAACAGAGTGTCTGCACGCTGGCCGCCATCGTGTTCAGAGATTTAATTTCAGTGGTGCTGATTAAATTTCTTGCCATCACTGGCGGCAAAACCTTTCTCCTCCGTCCCTGCGGTGTGGTTTGATCTGTGGGCTCAGCAGACACACTTCAGCTTTTATTCATTACTGGTCTAGACGGTGACACAGTGTCGGAGGTTGCTATCTCGGTGGGAGCGAGACCAAACGATAATAATGTCATGTGGTTTGTTATAATAAACATCAACATTTTTTTTTTTAACAAAGACGAGGTCCAGAGGTTACTAAATGTCCTCCCAATTAGCAATGCAGTGCTTGGATCCTGTGCATTTGATCCATGCTCGGTTGGGTCATTCATATTCATAGAGGCTGCCTGGTGTTGTTTCAGCGTCCCACTGGGCCCAGTTTAAGAGTCATGGCATTAACTAGAGCCACAGTGGGATCAGGTGGCGATTGCTGTGGCGTACCCCAACCATGTTTGGTTTTGAACTCTTGAACACGCCGTCTTTCCACCCTCTGAGCTCTTTACGCTCCTCGCATAATTTATAAAAATGGGCGATTTAACTAGAAGAATATTTCTTCATTAAACAAAGCTTACAGTTGCTACATGGGCTGTGAGTATTAAATATATGTTTTAAATAATTTTCCTTGATTAACAGTTTACTCAAAAAAATGCAAAATAATTCATCATAATTTTCTCAGACCACAAGGTAACGACTTAAAATTGCTTGTCAACCAACAGTCCAAAACTCCAATATATTATTCAATACATAATTATATGATGCTGGAGTTGAGAATGTACTCTGGGCACAGACAGAGCAGTAGAACACCAGGTGCACTGAAAGTGAAGCTTAAGCAGTTGGGTCTAAAAGTTTGCTTTTAACTAACAAACAGCTGCTCCTCTCATCCATGGATCTGCTCGGATCAGCTGTGATTGCATCAACTAAACAATTACCCACCCTGCAACTTAAAACTCCACAAAGCGCTGCTGATGGAACACAAATGCCTGTGCTGCATACACAGAGCTGAAAAAGACTCCACATTTAGAGAGGATACAGACAGTGAAACACTGAAATATGCTGACACGCTTTCTTGCTTAGAGTTCAGCTCTGTTGCCTCAATAAAATTTAAGCATTTTGTGTTTCTGCAAACCACAAATAATTTACACTTGCATGTTTGATATTTAACAGATCCACATTTCTAAAGTGATGTAGTATCTGAGGCACCTTTGTCAATGGAAGGAGGAGGGGATGGTGGACAGCCTGTCACCTCGGTAACACGCCTGTCAGGCTGCAGACCACTCTTCAACACCAACAAACAACAAAACCAATTGTGATTTAATGAGCCGTCACTGTGTTTTCAGTAATATTTTAAGCACCAAACTTGTGTATTTTGTAGTGACCTGTCATTTTTATTTTATTTTTTGCGGATCTAGTGCCACAAAAAACAGTTGTGTTGTACCAAGACATCAATGCTTTTCCAGCAGAGATTGTGCCCCCAAAACTGGGTATTTTAAGCCGAAACAACTTTTCCTAACCATAACCAAGTAGTTTTTAAGCCTAAATTTAAGTACACATAAACCACAGTACTGTTGAAAAAGTGTCAACGTATCCAATACACAATAATATAGTGTAATGTATTTGTGGTTTGCAGAAATGTACAATAACAACATTTCTTCTGGTGACTGAGTTGGCGATTTAGATGAAGAGAGTCTGTACCATAAATATGAAGCTGCAGCCAGCAGTCAGTTAGACTCATAAAGGCTAATTAATATGCTACATGTCATTCCAAATTGCTGTTTTTTTGCTTCTTTTTTATTTTTACAGCTCATCATTAAACTCTGGGCAAGAAAGCGAATAAGCCTGTACGTATTCCCTTTTATTGACTATCTGAAGATTTACAGTGTGCAACTGAAGAGTAATTGCATATACATGACCCTCGCCTTCAGTCGACATGATGGCATCAGTGCAGATCAACTGAAATTAACATAAACTGACCTCAACATTTCAGCCTGCCAAATGGAAAAATGCCAAGCAATTTATCTCTTTATCGTGGGAAGCGAGATCTCAGTGATCAGAACAGAGATCTTTTATTTTTTTAAAAGTTGGACTTAACAGGGCGTGGAGACAAAGTCTGCAGAAGGTGACGATGTGGCAACATGAAGAAACAGGACACTGATGGCTGATAGTGATAACACAAGGAAAAAGCATGATGTCCTGGTCCTCTCGCACGACTCTAATGCACTGTCCAGACGGCAGGATGAGGGGGAGAGGGAGGGAGGAGGGGCGCAAGACGGAGAACGATAGAGTGACGGGGAAACCTAAATTGGCTACATATTGTGAATCCATAAGGAGATTGTCCTAGTGTGGTCTGTCTGTTTTATAGAGTGTCATTGTTCGGTGCATCAGCCCAGGCTGGATTAACGTCACTTCTCGTCTTGTTATTTGAGGTCAGAAGAGGAAAAACGTTCCGCTGTCCTCAACTGATCACTCTTTTGTGGGGTGACACCACAAATGCTGAATAACATCAACATGCAGATGCTTTAATTTTCCTTTTTTCCGACATGACTGGATGGACAGACTTGTCTGAAGTGAGAGGCTACTGAAAGCAAAGGGTACCACTTTCTAAAAAGGCTCCCTTTATGAAGAGTTTATAGGTTGAGTGAGTCATTAGGAGTCATGGTTTTCTCACTTTTCTAACCAATTAGCCATCTAGCCAACAGAAATGGTTAGGAAGTCATACGTACTTACATATGTTAAAGGTTTCCTACATAGTTTTCTTGTAAACAGAGTTTCTGTTTACATTTGATGTTACTCACCAAAATGCATTGGCGGAAAAAATGAATACATATTTAATTGTTTTACACCCATGTTTACGGGCTAGCAGTCCTTGCCTATGGTGGCTCATTGCTGCTAATTGTTGATCAGAGTTATAATGTTAAAACATTGGCAGGAAAGCGTATATACTGTAGTGACAAGCTCATGCACATGAGGTTGGTTTTGGCATTTGCATTTGGTTACGTTTCAAGGTTAACACCCAGTAAGTAACTGTCAAAAGTTTGTATTACTGGCTTATAATGAACCCATAAAGCCTTGGAATCTATTATCAAATAACTATGACTAAAACTGTCAGTATAAAAATGGATTGGAGCATGAATTTTCTCAGGCAATGTCGACAGGTTTGGTCCACACAGACAGGGATTAAGACACCTCCACTTTGGCCTTAGTCCCCCTTCATATGGTCTGGTTTGAGCCCTGATATCAGCCCTCTAATCTGCAGAGGATATGGGAGGAGAAGGCAGCTTCAATGCCGCCATGTTAATGGAGACACCAGATGAGCAAACAGGAGCGGCAAGAGGGAACGAGAGCTAACACGAGGGATGTTAAAAGAAGGTGTGAAGAAGACAGACACACGAGACGGAGAGAGAGAGAGAGAGAATCCACAGAGGAGGGACAGGAACTAAATGTGTGGAGGAGTTTAATGAGTCTCCAGTCCCTCTCAACTGTACCGCTGGGGCCTGAGCAGCGTGAGGATCAGTGTATGTATGTGGGTGCGAGTGAGTATGTGTGTGTGTGTGTGTGTGTATCCACCTCTGAAACACTGGGCTGTGCATAATTTATCAGACAGCTGTCAGCTTTGTACTCCTATTTACTCTGCGAGCCAGATCTTGTGCCAACAGGGAGCCTAGCCAGCAGGAGCGACAGCCACCGAAACAGTTTAATTGGAGACTCAAACAACTAATAATGCCATCACTATCACTACAGTGTAATTACTTAAGTATGAGGGGAGTGATATCTTAAAATGCTGTGATAATGCTCTGTCCACACACAAATCCAAACGTATGACACTGGATATTTCTGGGGATTTAGATTGTTAACAGAAAATGTAAATCTGTAAACCTTATTTCGAGCTCCCTGTGGCTGTTTCCCATTATCAACAGCCTGACAGTAAAAATGCACAGACTTCTGTTTTGTGCTGTATAAAATCATCTTAATTTTTCAGGGTTTGGGATAAAAAAACAGCTTCAGGCATTTGTTGTGATGCGGTCGCCGAGGTGGTTTACACAAATGTTACAACGCAAAAGCAATTATCAGTTTTCCTGTGTTTTCATCAGCCTGGGACCCCGGTCTCTCTGCCAACTTGTGGGAACGTTACTGACTTTTTAATACCACCAAATTCTGTCAAGTTTTTCCAGTAAAAACAAACATCATTCACAAAGGATTGGGACAGCTTTCTGGCTTTCTAAACAAGCCGGCACTGGTGCCAAGTGGATGCAGGCACGGACAGTTGAAGTGTAAATTAATTAGTCTTGGTGCAGACAGACGAGCTCCTGCAGTGATTCTCTTGGCCTGGACCCACCATCACCTATGAGAGACCTGAATTTGGCTTCATAATGAGGCTAGTAAAATTACCACCTAACCTTTGCTACTATAAAAACGTCTCCACCACCGTGCGATGGTGAGGTATAATAAAATACTATTTACAGCTAATTATCCAAATGCCATGACATTCCTGAAGAAGGTAACTCATGGCGCTTGTCAACACAGTTATTAGGCGGGATATTAAAAGGAGTTCATATTTCATCCCCTCGCCCCGTACTGAGAGCAGGGCCTGATGATGTGACTCCACCCGGAGGCTCCCTGTAGGGCTCTGCCAACTCTGGAGTCCACACAGAGTTCCTGTCACCAGCTAATTCCCTGAGCCTTCATTGCTCCTGGCTGCTCCAGCATGTTGGCAGCCAAAGTCACCAACGTAAGCCTCCAGCTACACTGGTTGCAGAGTGAGGAAGCGTGGGTGCACACACTGATACAGTAAACAGAGGCGGGAGCTTACACAGTGAAATGGCCCTGGACTGAGACTGTAGAGAGGCAATCAAAAAAGATACCTTGGACAAAGGGTTTTTATAGTTTTGAGGAAGGAGTTCATCAAAAATAATGTTGTCTTTGTTAGTCGAGAGTTAACCCCAAAAACCCATTAATCACTGGGTTGATGGGTGGATCTCTGCTTCTTTCTGCATTGGTGTCTTTGAGGAAGACACACTGTGCCCCAGATGCTCCCAATAGTTGGATGTGAACATGGCAGGAAGTGACTGGAGGGTCAGAGCCAGTGTTACACGTCATTGGGGTGCCTAATACAGAGCCACTGATGCTAAACACCTAGGTGATGCCAGGGGTCTTCAAAAAAGTCAAGTCAGACAGCTACATGAACAGTACAGGGATAAAACAGACACAAGTCCTGCGGTTCAGATTCAAACCTGTCCCCACCAAAACCAGGGACACACAGAAAACACTCAATATGGGACAAACAAGAACATCCTTACAACTAACTTGCAACATAACTGTAGGCGATATGTTCCCATTTTCCACACACAGAGGCAGCACTGCAGAAAGAACTTGCAACTTATTATCACCTCCTGAGTTCTTCCTAAAGCACATAACTGATAATGGGAATAATAGTAGATCAATTGATCCATTGGGCCATTTTCAGCTCTTATTATAGAGTAGGTGCTGTTATGTTACAAGAGGAACCTTGAGCGACATACGTAAGTGTGCAATGATTGGTAAAATACATGAGCAAATGCATCACCAGCAAACGTCCATTTTTAAAAACTATTAGCTGAGTAAATAACAGACAACTCAAAACAAAAACAGGAGGTTATAACGCAAATAATGCAAGAAAACATGAATAAATAGACAGTGAAGTCCAGGTTTTGTTGGGCATATACGTAGGCGAAAGTGATGTTCTATACCAGCTGCTGGCCGGCTTACATCACTTTTGGTTTCCATTTCCATTTAGTCCTTTGGAACTCCAAGTTTTTTGGACCAGTCCATGTGAAGACGTGCAACACTGACTGAAATGCAATCTCAGAACCCCTCTTACAAGTAAGCTTCATATAAGCTTTAAAAAAGTATCTGAACTCACATGCAGATATCTGTTTACAGAGATTAGCTGAAATGACTAGTACACAAAGGAGGAAGTCTTGGCTTGGATGTCAGTTGACGACAGCGGATAATTCCAAAATATTGGCCCTCGCACCCAGAAGGTTCTCACGTCAGACTAATATTCTATGGGTTTCGGGATTGTTGAGAATGCAAACAAAACAAAAAAAAGCCCTTGCAGGTATGTAGTTGTCAGTTCTCCAGCAGGAAGTTCCTCTCGGTGAGATCCCTGAACTGGTCCGACAGCACCTAATAACCAACCGTTACAGTACATCTGGTTTAGCTCCGGTAGTGCAAAATGGAGAACATGTCAGCCCGTTTGAGTGAAAGGTTCCAAAGAATGAGTTATAGCCAAAGGCCCATGTTCAGCCCTCAATCTCATTACATTACAGTGCTCTTCTAAATGAAAAGCTCGGAGTGAGAACTGAGGGTCATTGAGAGGTAACTGACTGACATGTTGGTTGACATCACTCAAATGTTTCACTAAGCAGACGGATAGCCGGGTTTAACTGCCCAAAGTCAGCTGTGATGAATGAGAACACCGCTCCGGAGAGGGAAATGTTATTTTTATACACAGTCACGTCTTTAGCACTTCACGGGTATTTGATGAAATGGCTGGCCATGCTAACTGGACGTCTTGACCAGCGAGGGGATCTCTTTACTATGTGACCCCTTCAGCCCTCAGCCCATCAGTCAGGGGCAAGGCAGTGACCTCAGAAGCCTTATGGGCGGGGAGGACTGATTCAAGGCCTCCCTGTTGTTTTTGCTGAGCCAGTCAGAAATTTGAAAGCGAGATGTCTGCTATTCTTTAGATGTGTCAGGCTCCAGTGGCTGTCAGCTGACACTTATTCTAAACATTCCTTTGACTGATGGCCAGCTTCATACATGGCCAAATAAACCTAGAGGGGTAACACACAGGCAGAATGTAAGAGCTGTAAGCTATGTCACAGTTCTTCATGTTTCCTTTGAAGAAAATAATTAATAGTTCATAGTAAATATAGTAAATAATAATAATAGTAAATAATAGTTCAGACAATTTAATTTCTAAGCACTAAGATAAATCCAAATATTGGAAGCCTCCAACATTAATGTATTAGCTGGTGACATTATGGTTTAGACAGATACTGTCTCTTTTACTATTCCAGGATTTTGAAGAGGTGTGAAATGACAAGTTGTACAGCAGATATCTTCATTAACCAAGAAATCCCACGGGATACCTGAGACAATCTGGTTTGATGGTGACGGCTGACCTTTTGGATTAGAAAAACTACAGACTTCATTTCCTCTGTAACCAGCACTTTGAATGTCTTTGAGCAACACATTAAGCGCTGATATGGTGACTTCGTCTTATCTGTCCTTGCTGTTCTTGCTTTATCCTTCCCATATAGCCCCAGGGTTGGGACTTAAAAGATTATATATCGCAAGATTGCATTGTTCTAATTGAAAAAAAAAAAAAGAATCAGGCTGTAAAGGTCAAACTAGAACTGGTATATAAAATGAAGAAAATCTGTTGAATTTCCTAAAAAACTGCTGTTTTTATTACAAATTTCTTAACCGTAAATATGAATAATTGCCACAGAAGCAAGTAGTAATTTGCATGTGGCAGGATTTTACATGACTGATTATGCAAACAGTCATGAGTACCCTATAATGAATTAGATTTCGCCAATAAACTCCTCTCAAATGTTTCCCATGACACATCTGCTCATGACAATACAAACCAGATTTGCCCAAAGTAAATTTAATTATCAACTCCCAGAGAATCCAAGTGTGTACAATGTCCCCATTCTCAGCTACTGATCCAATGATTACCCCCAAACAGTGGGGCTTTTAACGATGGGAATGCTAATGCCATTAGCCCAAATGGAAAATTAATTTGTGACATATGTCAATAGATGTTCTGAGATGATTGCTCAAAGTGGTTCTTAGAGTGCAAACAGAGGCGTTTAGTGTGCCAGCGTGTTATTCAGGCAGTGGCCTAATGCTATGCAAAGCTTGCACAGAGTTATGAATTAAAATGGAAATATGGATGGCATCTGCAAGAAGATGTTTATGCTGTTTATTTACCAAACAAACAAGGCTATTAGAGCCTTTACCAAACAACTCAGCAGATCATAATGAAGCCCTTTTATAATGTGCACGTCTTTCAGAATGAAAGACATTACATGCTTCAATTATGGTGTCATGCTTGGCTGCCAGAATAAAAAAATACTAATGTCAATATGAGGCCCTGGTTGAAAACATTTCTTTTGTGATCCAACCAGAGGGCTGGGTGTATTTCACATCAAACTGGGAATTGGAAAATGGCCCCAAAGTGCAGTTTTTTTCCTTTGATGCTCTGAGCATCATTAACCCAAATATAATTTCTCAAGAACTGTTTCCACCAACACATCTTCAAATGGAGTGTGTTTGATTGGAAATAACAAGAACTGCCTCCGACCCCTCCCACACTTCTCCCCCTGTACACCCCATTCCCTTCCAAATGGAATGAGAGAAAAATAGACGCATGCTTTTAAGGAACCCAAGCCTGTAATTTCCATCTCGTACCAACTTCATTTGCACTGAAGTACCCTGCAAATGCCGCCTTTACAGAGCACAATGCTCTGGCGATGCTAAGAGTAGCCAGTCCATTAAGAGACAGCGAGAGAGAACGATCTTCTCTTTGGAGGAGAGCAGGGGAGCAAGGGGGAAGAGACAAAAGAGCAACAGCAAGGGGAATGGTGGATGGAGGGAGCGGGAACAGGGTTGCTAATGCAGAGAAAAGGAGGGAGAGAAGGAAAAGAGACAGAGAAGGCTGGAGTTTAATGAGGAGACAGTGATTTTAGGAGCCAGCAGAGGGGGATGGTTTGATCTTTGACCTCTCAGATCCCTTGGTGCGTGTGACAGGCTTGAGTTCAGACGGAGGATTAAGGTAATCAAGGGTAGTAATGAGAACAGAGCACACATTCATGAGGCTCCCCGAAAGCAACAATTATGCACCTTGCTCGCCTTTCTCCTGCATGTGTGTGTGTGTGTGCGCGCGCGCGTGCGCGCGCCTGTCCCTAAGACATCATCTTTGCCTGTGGTGGTTTACTTCATGACAGAAGGGGGCCACTGCAGACAGATATAGATGTGTGAAATATTGCCCAAGGATAACCCCACCCTTCCATTAATAGGATACCTAGCCTTTGTCCCAATTTTTGAGAACACTTGTCTTTCAGTTGCTACAGACGACACTTCAATCCAACTTGACAAGAATGAGTAATTGGAAAGAAGATATTTGATGTACAAAATTCACCTGTTTGCCAAGGGGTACGTCGTGGTGCTGACACACAAAGCTGATTAAACAACTTACATTCAATCAGCAACAATTCTGATGACTGATTATCAGACCAAAACGGTATCTACAGATTTTTTGTTGTTTTTGTAAAAGAAAAAATGTAATAGTCAACATTCATTTTATTTATTTATTTATTTAAATTTTTTTCCAAGTAAAATCTTTATCTACATAGAAGATCTTGATGGAGGCAAAGAAGTGAAATACATACCATTAGGTTATTCATTTCATCACACTCTTGGATGGCATAGTGCATTCTGGGCACAGATGGAGCAGCAAAACTCTAGTCACAATGAAATTGAAACTTATTGTTCATTCTGCTGGGTCTAAAAGTTTGCATTCCCTTGCAGCAACTGCTCCTCTCATCCATCGATCTGATCTGATCAGATCAACTCTGAACGCCAGATCAATCAAAGATAATAGGTCGATCATTTGGACTATAAATCATCAGAAAACTGTGAAAAAAGTGTCCATTGTCAAACCATGATCACATCTCTTATTTAGTATGAACAGTACAACAGCTGAAGATACTGAAGTTACTATGGCAAGACAAGGAAAATGTTAGTATTTTTGTGTGAGAAATGACTTAAATGATTACACAACTATCAAAACAGTTGTAGATAATCTTAGGTTTTTGTTAATTCATTCATAGTTTCCACTCTAAAATGAATGACATCCACAGAATTCTATAGTAATCCTTCCACCTAAAAGTGGGCAGACTATCCACCCCAATGTCTTTATAAGAGTAAAATATTTTCTCCTGATAAGGTACATTACATATCTCCATTACTCCTGGCCAATCCCAAGCTAGAGGCGATAAACATGCACCAAAAGTTTGGTTGAAAACAGTGCTGAGAAAAAGCTCAGTTATTATAGAACATTTTTGCAAAATCATGTGATAAGCTACAAGGGCAGGAATGAACCAACTCAGTGTTAGGAAATCCTGAAAACATTGTTTTGGCACTTAAAACTGGACCAGTATCTGTAGTTTGGATTGGTTTGGATTAGGGATTTGCTAGTAAAGATGCAATATAAAGAAATGAGATATCCCTCCCAAAAATCCAACATAATCAACAATATTACAAAAAGAGAGAACCTGGACTTTGTAGACCTTTTCCAAATCCTTCCACTCACAGCTGCACAGTAGCATGAGGAGGCATAACAGTCTTTCTGTATCCAAGCAGCAGACACCCTGACAAGGCCAAGAGTGAGGAGGCACCTTAAAAGGATACGCTCTGTCTGCAGCCGACCGGTGGAACATGACTTCATTTTGAGGTCGGCACAATCCCTTCAATCACTTCAAAAATCCTGGCTCCGGTCTTAACACCTACAAAGGGGACGTTTAAGTCCTCATAATGAGGATGCCACATGCCGATATCATCTTTCACAGGCGCCATTTGACCGGTGCTCCTGTTGGATGGAGTCACGTTCAGTGGTGCACATCCCTGCCTTTTTTTAATCACATGTTTCCAATTACTCCGGGAGTGCACAGAACCAACTTGTGCTGTAATTCAATAAGGACACAAAGAGGCAGGTCGAGAGGGCGGGACAGTCGGGCATTGTCCTGGGACAGCTGAGTGACAGGGGTGAGTTGAGGACCTCAGTGCACACAGTGGTTACTTTGTACCCGTCAGTCAAACTGTGACATTGGCAGCCTGCCAAGGGACCTCTCACCTCGCTCAAGAGGCGAGCGAGGTGAGAGGTCCTCCGGCACAGGGCAGTCCCCTGCCAGCAGGTGACTCCCACCCTCTGGCTTAAAAAAACTTAACAATAAGAGGGACAGAGCAGCTGGCTACTGCATCACAACAGTCGAGTGTGCAGGGATGAGCATAAGCTCAGGTCCTTAAAGACCTTCAGCGATGCTACCAGAACAGCCACAAATTTCAGCAGCAGCAAAGACTTCACTTTATGTCATTAGCCAGCATCAAAAAAGCACATTGTGATTTTGTTTTCACAAAAAACCCTGTTAATTTATGTCGTAGCACATCTTTAGTTTCCAGAATTTTCCAAGATGTTATAAGGATTTGGTACCACACTTTTCCAGCAATAATTGGCTGATTAAAATTCACTGTTTTAAAATCCACGGCTGGTAAAAGAGCAGAGATGGACAGATGGTACATTTTTGAGTCTTATACAAATACACAGTAATATTTTGTGTGATCGGACTACAATTGGATAGTGCTTGACATAATGAAAGTACAGGTGTAAATGCACCTGTACCGGGGGGTGTGGCTGTAGCCTGACTGACTGATTGACAGCGTGCACACGTCTCCTAGCTTAGAATGATTCTGAATCACTAACATATGCACAATGGTAAGAACAAAATCAGCAATTCTTACATGGCATTTCATGGCATGAATGTGGTAATTTTGTATGATAGCATATTTTATGTGCATAGTAAGAACATTTCTTTGTACATTTTTGTCAGTAAGGCCCATTGTGACCACATTGAACAAAAATGTAAATGTAATTACATTTTCAATCCACATATAATTCAACTACACAAAACACACCCAACAGCATGGGTGAAAATACCTTTTGGGTGCGACCATGCTGTTGCCTTCTTAATCTCTTTGACTGCTCAGACCAGGATTTTCTTTTTTAAATATTTGTTTGTAGACGCTGTACTAAAAACAAAAATGTTAACACATTTTTATTAAACAACATTGATGCCACTGGTTTTGAAAATGAGATGTTCAGTAATCAAAGAAGGATGTAATATCTACTGTCCACAAACTTTTGGCCCTGTAGTTAACGGTTCAGTGGTAATTACACCAGGCGCAGTCCAACTGAAATATTACAAACATAGAACTCTTAAGCAAAGACCAATCAAATTAATATTAATATTTCCCTGCTGCAGCTGAACATAGTGCTGCTAAAACCATCACTATCTGGAGTATCCAAACGCACCGCTCTGCCAGGAGAAACCTTTCCACTGAAGCACACACTCCAAGCTCTTTCAGCCCCATCTATCTCTGTCAAAGCCCCTCACTACAAAGTACTCCTTCCTCAGTCCACCACTGACTACTTCCTTATCTACCGCTCTCAGCTAATACACCATTATTCAGACTGCTTCCGAGCCAGTGGACGTCTCTCAGCCAAGGAAAAAAAAAACAAAAGAAAAAAAAAATCGATTTTTGCCGCTGAGTGTTGGAGGTGAGGAGGTATTACGTGCCAGTCACGGCTGGCTGTGCTGCCAGCTGGAGGGAACGGCTGCGGACAGCAGATCACACAGGCGGAGGCCCCTGAATAACACTAACAAACCTCAAGATCAAAGCTGAATACAAAAGCAAAATGTAAAGCAGAAAACCTTAGACAGGAAACACTGGTGGATTTACTGCCTGAGATTCCAGACAAACAAGACTGTGATTATTCACAAAATACAGGCATGAGAGTTGATAACAGACTATTGATGTACTTATAATGACAATCAAAAGAGCGGTTTTAAAGAAAATGTCTTAAATTTGGGTAAAGAAAGCCACAGACATGTTCCAAAAATGAGATGAGAGGAATACGTCACAGGACAGAAACAAAATTTTACAAAATTCATTCTCTGGTGGTAAGGTTAATAGTGGTATATGCACCCTCACAGTTTTTATTATCAAGTTGAGTTGCACTTGTTTTAACAAATAAACACAAATTTAAAAAGCATTCATTGAGTTTTGTAAATTGAAACATTATTATTTTGTTGTGAAAGTGGTATTAAAGTTGGTCAAAAGCGGATTATGACTTGTTTAGGAGTCAAAAGTAAAAGTCAAAAGTCACTCAAGCAGACCCGCCCTTAAATATGCATAACTTCATAAAATGTCAATGCATGATGAACATAAAAATTCACTCCCTGTACAGTTGTCATAATTGTTGAAATTAGATATAGAGACCCAAACCGTTTTCTGTACCAGGCTGTAAACATGTTTATTTCTGCTGTAAATTTGGGAATTTTAACATGGGGGTCTGTGGGGATTGACTTTGTTCTGGAGATGGTTGGCCTTGACTCTGGACTTGAGATTTGAGACATACTGTATTTGCGACTTGCAAAACAATGACTTGGCCCCACTTGTGACAGTTCCTCATTTAATGCAAATATAAAATGGCTTTTTTTATGCATTCATTGAGTAATCTGCCACAGCAGTCTCTGACCTGATATTACCTCACATAAGAATGATCTAAGTGAGGTAAATGCAGTGCGGCATACAGACTTTACATTTTTTGGGGGAAAAAGCCATTGTATCAAATAGGGACTCTGTATTCAGACATCCTGAGCTGTATAAGAAGTGGAAAAAATAAAAAGTTGGTGCATTCCTCAAGAGTTTGCAGTATAATTGTGTTATTGTCAGCGAGAACAATCCTCTGACACAGCTTTAGAGAGCACAAAAGCTTTGCACTGAAGCCAACTATAATTCTTTAAGTGTAAGCGGCTCTTTAAGGCAGAGAGTGTCTATTTATTCAGCTGCAGAGGAAACTCTGGGACTTCATATATAGAAAAAATGAAACTTGAATGAAAACTCAACTGAATAAAATATTCAATTTACATAACAATTCATCAGAGATTTTACAGATTGAGGTGGACAGCGTGACAAGCAAGTTATAAGCTTCAGGAAAAGGCCCAAATCACATCCAAGCAAGCCAAAAGAAAAAAAATGGAGAGCATGATTACATTTATGACCCTGCATGTCTCTTCTCTCCTCCCCCTCCCAGGTCCCAGGTCCCAGTGGGCTGTCATTAGTTGTCCCACAGTAACGTCTCCCCCAGCTCCTAATTGAGAGCCACAGGTTGACATGGTGTCTAACTATCCCCCCTGCTTTGATGCTGTTGTTTCACCTTTGCCTCAACACACAGAGGCGCCCAATGGGGGAAAAAGGTGAGCAGGAAGAACCATTAAACCTCAGTATCACTCAAAAAATACTGAAAAACACATGAAGGTAAAGAAAGACAGAAAGACATTTTTTAGAAACTGAGGATCAGGGCTGGAGATGGACAAAGAATTATTTTTACGATATAGCCATAATGACCTTGGTGAAAGTTTTTTTTTTTCTCCAAAAACACTGTGTGTGTGTGTGTGTGTGGGAGATGAAGAGGCAGGCAGCGTCTAAGGCAACAATGAAGGTAGTGCACATGCCGGTCAAGACCCTGGTCGTCAAGGAAACACAACCTGCTTCTGACCGTTGCCATGGCAACCCGCATCCCAAAAGTGTCAGGAGCTCTTTTTGAGGGGCGATGTCCCATTGTTAAGAGATTTCTCTCTTGAGGTTATCTGTCTTCAAAAAAAGTGCATGTTATGAAATGAAAATACAGGACTGTTCTTTATTTATCAGAGAAGGGGGGTGGCTGGGGTGTGATATATATATATATATATATATATATATATATATTGACCCTCTCCAAAGTGACAAAGATTTTTACTTGAGCCTCCCTGAGTGACAGGGGGACAATGCATGACCCTTCCTACACAATAAATAACCATATTGTTTTAATATTCACACCAATTTTAGGTAGTGTTGAAGCGAATGCAGCAAGCAAACAGCATGGAAGGGAGTTATCACCAAAACAAAGTCCTCGTCAAAATGGATGTGTTGAAGGACCTTTAGAAACGTACAGTTTCTGGCTATGATAAATGGTGTGATCTGTGTGACTTTTAAGGAAAACATGCCGTTATAACCCAGACAGCAGGTTTGGGGATTCTGATGATTCTGACACACACGCATGCCCGCACACACACACACACACACACACACACACACACACACACACACACGCACACAAACACATACACACACACATACACACACACACACACACACAAAACAAAAGCTAAAATTAAAAAAAAAAAAAAAACAAGTCCCTCCCCAGAGCTTAAAAAAGTACTTGACTTGTTTTGCACCAAGCCTCACATAAATAACGAACAGCAAACGAAATGGAAGAATCAGATTTTCTATCAAAATGATTAAAGATTGTGCAAACTCAACTAACCCTCTGAGGTCACACCATCCTTTCAAATATATAATAATCGCAGATAATCCTTTCCGAGCAGCAAGAAAAGAATTTGGATGCTGAAATATCACTAAATGTGCCAAAAAGAAGGTAATTCGGATGTTTTTTTTTTTATGTTGTCCCTCCCTAAATGAGAATGAAAAGCAGAGCTCATTGGGCAACCCTGTCTACATCAGCATGCCTGGCCCTGAGCACCGGCTTTGGTGGCTGTTCAACCAGCTCAGCTAGTCATGTTATGCAACGCGATCTGGGCCGAGAATGTGATTTCGTCCGTCCAGCGGACTCTAATGCTGCTCTTGATGTGTAATGAGTACGAGAGGTTCAGGTGAACCAGAGCTTTTGTTCTCTCCCTAGAGCGCTCGCTTTGGTAATGAGATTATTGGTTCAGATGGGAGCTGGACAGGCTGCAGGAAGGCAAAGCTGCAGATATATGGAGTGTGTGTGTTTTGGGGGGGGGTGAGGTTTACATGCATGCCTGGGTTGACTGCCCTGAGGGGGCCTGATCAGCAAGCAACAGGGCACAGATTAACTCCCGATTACATCACAAATCTGCCCCGAGCCGCTGCCCTCTGCCAATACATGCAGCACTGAGATTTGGATCGCAGAATCCACCCCGGGTGACATATACACACACAAACACACACACGCTCTCTGGCATGCACTTTCGCTCACATTCCGGCACCGATGGGGAAACAACAAACAGCTTGCCCATGAAAAACATACACAATAAGTGTGAGGCGAGGCCAGCGAGAGTTCAGCTGCTGTCCAGACTAAACAGCCCTCGGAGGGCTGAGAGCTACAGTCGACAGAGAGGTTGTGTCACTTGAGAGGGGTAGAATGAGAGGGTTACGTCAACAGGGTCAGACCACTCACAGACAGCAAGAAAGAGAGAGGAAACAAACGCATGATAATCAAAAGATTGCCAAATAATGAAACACCTGGATTCTCCAAAGACACTCCATCAGGATGATATCTGTCAATACAGCTAACCTAACGTCAAAGTGTAGCACATACCCATCGCAGTCTACTCCTACGAGGATTTCTTCATATATACTGTGAAATACACCCATCAGCCAAAACATTAAAACCACTGACAGGTGAAGTGGACAACACTGATCACCTCCTTACAATGTAATGTTCTGCTGGAAAATCTTGAATCCTGATTTTCACATACCTGATTTCCAAGTACTCCCCTTATGGCACTTCCTGATGGCAGTGCCCCCCAACAGGACAATGCACCGTGTCACACTGCAAAAACTGCTAAAGAAAGACCTAAATAACATGACAGCCAATTTAAGGCATCAACTTGGTCTCCAAATTCCCCAGATCCCTATCTGATCGCGCATCTATGGCAAGTGCTGATACTCCACCTTACAAGCCACAGAACTCAAAGGATCCAAAGCCAAAACATTGGTGCCAGACACCACAGGACATGTTCCAGAGGTCAAGTGTCTATGCATCGACAAGTCAGAGCCAAGTCCGATCCACGATGGGGCCACTGACTTGTTGAGGCCTCAACCACTGCCACCAGGGAGCACTTTTGCCATGAAGGGGTGTATATTGGTGCAGTGGTGTCTGGGTGGGTGGAGTGTGTCAGCTGGCGTCCACATTAAAGCCAGAACCCAAGGTTTCCCAAAAGAACACTGACTTTTTAGAGGATGATCAATGTTATTCACTTCATCTGTCTGTGGTTTTAACATTTTGGCTGATCTGGATGTACTGTACTGTGTGAGAACATGCTGTGAATAATTCAGTGTGAGATATCCATAATCTAATTTGTCTACACACACAGCTGGCCTTCGCTTCATTGGCAAAGCATTTTTTATCCTCACATACTACCAACATAGTTAAAGCATGGGGGACTGCATGTGCCCCACTTTCAAATATATATTCATCGATCTCATTACAAGCAGACAAGCAGCCCAAAGAAAAATAGAAAAAATGAAGCATTTGGGAATCTTTCTGAGACATCCAGGTTTTTTTTTTTTTTTAAATCTCACAGAGCAGTAACAAGACATTGTTTTGCTGAAGGGAGGTGGGATCAAACAAGGGCATGAAGTGAGGATATTTATTAAAGAGAGTTCCAAGGGGGGCTTTTAAAGAGTCACATCACCACCTACTGGTGATGTTTAAAAGTCTGGGAGTGAACCCACTGATGCTGAGCAGCAGCCTCAAAGCGTTCTGTTTTGCTTTGCACATGTTACACTGTAATGACTTTCACAAATGTTCAGTGAGGCAAAGAAAAATGAAGAGAGGAGACAGTGAGGTAGGGATGGGAAGTGGAAGAGAAAAACATGAACAAGAAGACAGAAGTGAGAGTGAGAGGGGGTGTGTGGCTTTTAGCAAACTGAGAATTTGTGGAAACGACTTCAACAAGTGGCCTAATCCTAGAGTGGGGTACTGTGGGGGAGGAGGGGCCACACTGGTGTTTACCTGCTAGATTCTACAGCAGGTCATCAATCTCAATGAGGGCCTGACACCACCCGCCCCTACTCCTGCTGGCATTTCATCACTCCCACTGTCCTCCCATCAAGCACCTCTTCAATGTGTGTGTTTGGATGTTTCAGGAGCGCAGCTGGTTGTGTCGGTAGTGGGAGGAGAGGTAGGGAGAAAAAGAGGGAAAGGAGCTTAAGGAGCCGGAGCCGTGGCTCCAGTCTAGCATGACTCAGTCTGGGTGCATCCATGCCCCTGGGGAAAACACACAAAACATGTACGAATACACACTGCTCCCTCTCCGCTCCTCACTCTCTGTAATCAGTGTTCAGATGCTCACTTTCCCCTCTTTAACAAGCATTTCCATGTCTCTTAGTCCAGCTGCTCGGAGCGGTAATAACAGCAATGACAGGGGGTGACTGGAAAAGCATTAGTGACTTTCCTGCAGAAAGAGAGAGCCGGGAAGAGAGATCTCTTCCCTGCTTCAGAGGCTCTGACGTTCTGTGGACTTAAGAATGCGACGCCCAGGAGAGAGAGCACAAACTGGACGACATGAGAGAGGGGGCCGGAGCCTTTACAGCCCCAAGGGGGAATGGCCCACCTGTTCAAACAACCAGAGCTATCCTGAGGAAATGAAAACTTCCATCTCCGCAGAGCTGCGCACCAAATCCCTTTCACTTCCTCACCGGTTTGCTCACTATCTTCTGTTTCCACAGCTGGCTCCAGGACAGCCTTTCCCCTGCCTATCTGCACATCTAGACCCAGCACAGAACCAAAATAAAAATCCCTCAACTCACTCAGGTGGAAAATGAAAGCCCTAAAATGTCAATGTTTTCTGCAGCATGTCACACGTGTCTATAAAAGCTATGGTATGTGAGACAACTTAAAAAGTGGGTCACAGTTATTATTCAGCAGCTCTCTCACTCAGGTACGGTGACAGATCCTCCTATAGGCGACATGAAAAGAAGGCCGCCCAAAGAGGGGGGCACAACCCCCCTCTCCCAAAAAAATATATATATTTAAAAAAAAAATGTAAAAAAATATATATAAAAAAATGCAACAAAGCAAACAAATACAAAAATCTGATCCTATGATCTTCTGTTAGAGCTTTGATGGGTATAGATGAGTAGAGAAAGCCATAGATGGTGCAGTACAAAAAAAAAAGTTCAAACTTACCGCACATTTAAAAAAAAAAAACAAACCTTTTTATTGTTTGTTAGCTTATTATTGTTTATTTGAGCTGATTTATAATTATCTCTTGTTGGTTTGCTATTAATAAAATACATAGAACAGATAATAATACTTTTATTAATAATAACTTTCTTATACTTTTTAAATTTTTTTCTCATAAAAATTATACAAAAGAGGAAAGAATTATCTGATCCTCAGCTCTAATGTGAAAGCCTTGATGGTATGATGGAGAAGAGTCTATTTGAAGTGCATGAGAGTAAGAGAAAGCCTCCTTCCAGGGCGCAATGCAAACCTCGCCCCCAGAAAAGATCAAATGTACCATAGTGTTTTGTTGTTTTATATTTATTGTTTTTTAAGCTAAGTTGTCTATGTGCTGATATCTAATCAGCTCTTGAGTTTTGTTTATTATCATTACAATAAAGATAATCCAATAATATTTTGTTTTGAGGGAGGGGTGGGGAGGGCAGGGGAAACTTTCCTAGGGCACTAAATATGATAGGTCCAGCCCTGCAAAGAAAGACTTCATTGAAACAGAGGTTGAAATCTTGCAGAGTACTATGCATTAGTCGAAGGGAGGAGGACGGTGACAAATGTGAACTGTGACCAACCTTGGCTGGTCATTGCTCAGGTCACCACTCACACACACACCACTCAAGCTGGGTATGACCCTCCTGACCTCACGTTAACATCCTGTTTGTGCTTCAGACAGTAAAGTATATGTGCGTTATGTAGCAATAACAAATAAAACTCTACAAGAAAAAAACTTTTTTTATGAATGATTTCTTATTTAACTTGAATGACTTATTAAATGGTGTCATCCCCGCCATAAACTAGTTCACAAGGCTGTTGGTAAATACAGTAATTTACTCTACTGTTCCATTGGACAAATGGTAATAAAGTTTGCACAACTTCACCCTAAAGCAAACGTCTCCCAGACTGTGCGTATTAACCTTGAGTCCCTGTCTCTTCCCCAGCCAGTCTCGGGCCTTATCAGCACACGCAGACTCCTGGCGTCGGACAGGGCAGACAGAGGTACGAAGAAATAAACACCACCTTAACTGCACCCATTGCCATGGAGATACCCTCAGGGGGGAGGCCAATGAAACACCTGACAATGGGAGAACAGCCTGCCAGCGGGTGCCATCAGCTCTTTTTTACAAGCCACTAATATACTCTCGTGCCTGTGTCGGGGCTGTCCGTTATTACTGCTGTTCACTTAGCCCTCTAATCTGATGACTCACGGTGCAGGAGATGGAGGAGGAAAAGTGTTGTTCATGTATTTTGTCACCTCTTCACTTCACCGCAGGTTGAAAAGCATGAACCTTGAGGTGTCGGAAGGTGCAAATGATCACAGCTCCGTCTGGTACCTGCATGACTTGACAGCAAAGGTTTTTTTGTTGTTTTTTTTTTCCGCCAGAAACCTCAAATTACACCTTTCAGACAAGTCATAAATCAGAGCTTGTTGGTTAAATGCTTTTGTGTCAGACATAAAACATAAGCATGACAGGTGGGATAAGTGAGTCAGCTAGTAAAAAGAAAGGGAATGAATGTAAGTGCGGTGGGGAGCCATCAAACTAAAAACTCACAACGACCACCAGTGACATGTTCCTCTCACCAGGACTTATCACTTTTGACAGGCTGCTTTGTGTAGAGAAATTGGAGTAGGGGGTTGTGAGTGCAAGCTGTGGCCACCAGGGGTCGCTCCATCCCTCTGGTGTTGTGTTAAACAGATTAGGGCAAGGCCAGCTGGACAGGAGTTAAGAATGATCTTCACAGAACTGAGCCTCTATGCAACATGCTCGACCTGCGCTCTCTTTAACAGATGACAGCTCCAGTTGCATATAAAATGCATATTTTAGAGAGCATATAAATACTTTATAGAACTGCCACAGCTGGCACTAAAACTTGTAAATCCCCTCTCATTTGTGAAAACATCTGCCAAAATATTCCTTTGTCTCGGGATTATTGCCCAAGTACAAGTGCGGGGCTGCTTTTGGAGAACAATGCGAGAAATAAAGCGTGCATTGAACAATACACTGTCGGGCTGCTTTGCAACAGGCCACACCTGAGCGGAGGGAGAAACACACACAGCGAAATGAGAAATGCAAAGCTCCCTGCTTAACATTTAACTCGCTCTGCAGATGTTGGTGACAAATTTTACTTCTTTCATTAGTCCGAGAGAACAGCAGAGAGCGTGGGAGGTGGAGGAGCAGGAAAATAGACACAGAGAAAAAAAAAGTTGGATGTTTAAAGCCCTTTTGCTGGTCCCTCAGGGCTTTGTCGGAGAAGCAACGGCGCAAAGCTTCTGGTTGACTTGGTCCATCACGGTCATACTTTACCAGCAGGCAGACAGGAAGCACCTGGGTCCAAGGGACGTAGAAGTGGCCCCTCTACCGGCCCCACCCAGCGCAACACATCATCAGCCTGACTCGAAGGATCCTGTGCTGACTCTCTAAACTCCCTGGCTGCCTGTGTGTAAACAAACATCCCTTCTCTGTACGGGCAGTGGCGGCACAGGGGAGTACGCTCTTTCATTCAACCCTCAGGCGCATGGAGGAAAAAAAAAAACGGCTGGCTCTAAGATCTGCCTCTTTACACTTTCAGCGAATTAAATGGTTTTCCCCCAGCAGGGCTTGATATCCAAACTGTAGAGAGCTGCCACTAGAAAGGGGAGGAAAAGCTATGAGTGATGGAGCTCTGTTTGGGTTTTTGGGTGGAGCACAAGTGTCTGGGTAGGAGCCTTGGTGAGCCGGGGCCTGGCGGGCACTGGGTCGCGCTGGGTTGCTTTTTGGTGACTGTGTGGCTGCTCCTGCTGGGCTCAATGGGGGATGAGAGGCCGGCCACAGCAGCCAGAGGCAAGTGGCCCAATGTAAACAGCTCGTTCTGGCGGTGAGGCTGAGGAGCTGCTGTAATTACTGCTGGTCATGAGAAGATGAATAGAGATTTAGAGAAAGGGAGGAGGATGAAAATGGGGAGCTGGAGTAAGAAGTTGAGGCAGGGTGGTGGGGGGTGGTTCCAGCCTTCACATCGATCTTTATCTATCGCAGATTCCCAGGGAAAGAATTATACAGAGAACAGGCCCCGGGCAGGGAGTGCAGTTCACACCAGCGCTGCACTGTGGAGCCAAACACTACTTGTTACATTCTCCGTTCCAGAGGCCCTTGGCAAATCAACTCTAATGCTGCTGAGAGCCAGAGCGCTGAAAATCAAGTTAGTGGAAATTCATTTTCCTGTTACAATGGACTACCATAAAAATATGTAAAATCCGTTCCAAGTTTCGTCCGTGCTCTAGTTCTATGCATGTGACCTGATGTGCCTTAAAGAAAGCTCCATGCAGTGGATTCCTTGAATGAAATAGAAATGGAGACAGCTAGACCTAAAAAAAAGTACACTGACTTTTGCACCTATGTTGTTGTTTGGGATGTTTTTCTGCTCCTCATATAACAACAGCCCCTTATCAAACCCCACAATGCCAGTCAATTAGCAGCTGCCTTTTCGCAGCATGCAAACCTTGATCTGAGGAGAAAAACAAGTGAAAACCACTCAGGGGGGCTATTTATTCCTTGAAGGAGCTTCTACAGCCGACGATTATGGGTTAGTCTTTAACTCTGAGTTACAACTTCTGTGTGAATGATAAAATGGCTCTTTTGTCAAACATTTCTCTGGAACCCTGAGTGTTTTCAAGACTGCTCACAGTGTGAAACAAGTTGGAGAAAAATCCCAAACTTGGGAAGCTGTATTCATATTGGGGTAGCAACAAAGGATTTTCTTCTAACTCAACTAATTGTAAAACAAGTATTCCACTGCTGGAGAGATGGTCTTTTCACAAAAGTGAGCAGTAAAAAGACTCAAATCGATTGACATTGGTTTTACATAACCAGTGAAAATAGAGACAAAGGACTGTGGCATTTGCTTTCGCTCAAGAAGTAAAAACCTACAACTTCCAGAATGCAATGCGCTGCATCTGACGAATAAATGCTTCTGCTGGTGAGTGATGCAATGCTGCTGCAACAAGGACACTGCCTTTATTCACCCAGCCACCGACACCCCTGGTTCATATTTTATCAGTGCTGTTGGTTTTACCATTTGACCTCCATTTTGTTTTACAATACAGAAAGCAGTACCGCACTAAATTTCTGTGCACAAATTCTCATATTGCAGCCAAACAGTGCACTAAAATGTGTTTCTGAAGACATTTCATACATTTTTCTCTCAATCTGCCTCTATACTCTTTGTGTTTATGATGGCGGGCATACATAAATTAGTAAATACAATCTGTAGTAGGAGCAACAGCCCAAGATCCAGCACAATAATAAATAACAGTCCCTGCGCTGATGAGATTAAGGAAAGTTAGACATACTACCCACATTATTATGATACAAAGCTGGTTGAAAATCTGTAAAATATCCCAGTAAGTTGATCAAAATGTCAAAAAGTTAAGGTGACATTTTGTCCTAATAACAGTCCAAAACTTAAGCAACTTGCATTAGGCATAGTGGCAGGCCATAGGGTATTTTTACCAAATGTATTTCTGTTTTATCAATCCACTACTATAAGTGTCTTAAAATGTCACACATGCCCTCATGCATAGGTCAGAGGTTGTAACTTCCCCTCAGACTAACAACTACTCGGACTCATCCTCTGATCCCTGCGAGGCCTTTCCTCAAACCCAGCTCTGATTAACAAATTAACAAGCTCTGGAATTTATCCCGGCTTCAGGTAGCGGTGCGGGAGTACGAGACCCGACTGCTGAGGATTAAGGCTCTTTTATTCCAAGATTACACAGCATTTAGCCCCCCTGGCTGAAAGAAAAGGTGGGGAGGGTGTGCGTTTGTGGGAGTCAGAGAGAGAGAGGAGGGGCATCAGGTGTGCCCTTGCAGATTAGCGTAAAGCTCCTGGTAATGAAAGAAACGATGACCGCCATTCCCTCTGCCGCCTTTGAAGTCTGATCAGGGGAATAAAAGGCACACCCCCTCCCAAAAGGAGCCCCGAGAGGATCAGGATCACAACCTCCCAGAGGTCGGCACTGATAAGGAGTACTGGGATTAGACCCATCCGGCCTTGAGTTCCCCGTGTCTCTCACTTTCACTTGCCACTCAGCCCTATACAGTCTTCCTGCCCTTGCACCCGCTAATTGAATTTGATTTTCTCACATCGGAGCAAAAGTCTCGCCAACAGCCAGAGGTGACAAGAGAAAATCTTGTTCTTAACTTTCTCGCTGTTGATTGAGTTTGCCAGTTACAGAAAGGCAGCAGCAGCTGCTGAGGTTTAGTGGTGCTACTGAAACTACAAAAAAAAGAAAAAAAAAAGAGGTCTAGGATGTGTGAGAGGGTGTCATACAAAGTTTGGCTTGATCTGACATTTGTTTTTGTGTGTTTGGTTGTTTCCAGAAAAGCACACCAATGCTGGCAGGCAGAGAAGGTCAGAAAAAAATTCCACCACAGCATCCTTATACACCTTAAATAAGGAGTTTTTGAAAAAACAAAAACAGTGTTAAGACTCAGTGAATCCCAGGGCTCGCCTAAGGAGCAGCAAGGGATGTCGCTGATGGACATGTCTGACATTGTACTAACAAGCAGCCTGTGGATTGTGCAGCACACATATAAACACATTCCACATCACATATGCATGTGAGAACATACTGTACAGCGCATAGAGATAAATACATATGGAAGTTTTGACAGCAAACATGGTGGAGTGCAGTTGTAAACCGAACCCTGGAGCTTTCTTCACCAATTTACAGAATCTACCCCATCACAGCAGATATTGTTATGTTTCACAACCACCAGTCAGCCACTGCCAATTAGCCTCCAAGCTAACAAACAAGACACAAAATATATTTACTACACTTATCATTCTGATATGTCTGCTATATTCAAATTTTGGCACACAACAGGCTCCTCATCTGAGTCTGGGTTAGACTGAGGCTAAAACATGTATGGCTGAATCTCTCCGAGGTTTCCTTCAATGCTAGCGCTAATGCTAGCCATCTTGGTGCACACTGCATTTTCACTGGTCAACCTTGCGTGAGCAGTGCCATAGAAAACACCAAGCAAAACTGAATCCTACCTGAAGCAAATTTCTCCATGAGGAAGAAAGAGTAGATCTGCTTTCAAATCCTTTTCAGAGTTTTTTTTCTTTAAAACTATTATACAGGAAAACAATGTTTACACTCTTAAAAACATGTCTGGAGATGATGTTATTAAGGCTTTCTTGATTTAAACTCAATATCAGATATTTCTATGAGAAAGCCTGTGTTTCAAATGTTGTCTGTGGAGGTTAAAAGACTTGAGAGTTTACCATGTATAAATGGTCTAGGGAAAGATGCTATCTAATTGCAGTAAGGGAAATTTAAGATCCACAGTGTTTGGAGCTGATGGATGAAACCTTAACCTTCAGACTTATTGCTACACTTACCTCAATTTTAGAAGAAGTACAACTATAAAAAAATCTAAAGTCCAACGCCTTTTAGAAGACCTTAACCCAAAAAATACAAACAGCTATGAAGACAGGTTATGTCTTAAGGCTAGAATAATTTGTTGAACAACTTATGGTTCTCATAAAGGCAGACAACAACAGACATACACATAAACACATTTTCTCCTCTGGGCAACTCCACCTGATCCAAAGTTGGGTTAAGTTGCTACATAAAGGGGGTTTTAAATAGGGTGATGGAGCCTCAGACCAATCCCTGCTCTGGGTAAGAGGAATGCACCCTTGTGTGTGAGCTGCCTTTGGGCGGGGAGTGGGGGGTGTTACACATTCTAGTACAGGATTTGTATCCAGTGAACAGTGCTCCCTCCAGCTGTGCTGCAGTCCAACGGGGTTAAATTAAAGGCAAGCTCCACAGCTCGCTGTGTTAGCACTCTCGTTAAACCCAGGATCTCGTAGTTGTAACAGCCTGGCTCATTTTCAAATGATCTCCCAGATAAATGTCAGTGACCCCACGTTCATTGCCAAAAGGCTTTAACTAGCAATGCTTCACTGACTTTTGAAGCTGGATTTAGCGGTTTTGAAGGGTAAAGTGGCATTTGAGCCAGCTCTGTCAGTATGCTGCCAGCCAGTTACGACTTGCTGTCATTTCACATTTATGCCCTCCCCCTCCTCCCAGATCTACAGATGCCAGGACACTGCCATCATGTGCCCTGATGAGCTGGAGCTGCTAGCTCATCATGACTCGAGCTGTAATCCCCCGTTCTTCTGACCCTTTGTGAAAGTCATCAGCTGATCAGCGAATGCCCGCTCTCTGCATCTTCACTTGACTCTGGGCTGATTGAGGGGATTTGGAGAGAGAGAGAGAGTACTGGAAGAAACGCTGAGAGAGAGAATACAATGGGTAGAAAGAGAGAGGTTGATGAAGAACACATGCTTATTCACAGAGACAACCCAGAGGAGAGAGGAAGGGCTGCCAGCCGGTTTAGTCATTGGTACTGTAGACGAAGCACAATCAGAACAGCAGATGGCACCGGTAGTGTGGAAGTGTTGTGGAGGGGGGTGTGTGGAAGGCTAAGACAAGGCTCATTATCACCTCTCTCTGCATCACATTGCACATGAACTCCCCCTTCCATGACTACTCGTACCTCTCGCTTCTCGTCTGATAACGCTGCATTACTCCCTCAGCACGGCCTCTCGGCTTCTGCAGTGAGCAGCATCGAGCCTCGACCCTCTCCATATCACTAATGTGTTTGATCGCACCGATTAGAAAGGAAATAAAACACTATTTCTGACAAGTCTGAAATTTGAAAACAACAACAGGAACGTTCTGTGGATCTGATTTGCTGCTGAGGTTTATATTGTGGGGTGCAAATTTCCAAAATTGCCTTTAAATTTCCATGCCTCCCAGCCAAAGATATCTCAAGAACACCTTGAGGGAATTTGTTCAAATTTGGCATAAATGTCCACATGGTCTTAATCATGAACTGATTAAGCATTTGTGGTCATAGGTCAAAGGTAAAGGTCACTGTCTGCTTGTCTGTCTCATGTGAATGCAATAATTCAGTGCCTTTAGGAAATTTCTTCAAATTTGGCACAAATGTTCACTTGGACTCAGTGATGAACTGTTAAGATTTTAGTGGTCACAGATCAAAGGTCAAGGTACACCGTAACCTTGCATCCGTCTCATTCTCATGAATGCTCAAGAGCACCTTCAGTGAATTTTATCAAATTTGGCAGAAACATCCACTCCAAATCAAGGATTAACTGATTAAAATTTGATGAACAAAGGTCAAGGGTCACTGTGCCTGTGTCTGATTCATTTCATAAATATGACATCTCAAGAAGGTCTTGAAGGAATTTCCTAAACTTTGGCACAAACTTGGACTCAAAAATGAAGTCATTAGAATTTGGTGGTCAAAGGTGAAAGCTGACCTCATAAAATATTATAAATATAGAATTTTTATATGCATATGCATTTTGCACAAATGTGACATCATAATATTATGCAAAAACACTTTTCTTGTCATTATTTACCATATATCAGGAAGAGGAGGGGAGACATTTGGTCAGATACTGAATTGGTGACACTAATCTTGGGTGTCCACCGTGAAACACTGCTGAGTGTATAGATATGCGCTGCTGATTGGGGGAAGATGTTTGAAGCATCCATGCTTTTACAAACATGTATGTAAAATGAAAGAGCAATTTGATGGGTTTTGCAGTGGCGTACAACTGCGAGGCAGAAATTCTAGTCTGTTCTCTTATCTGAAAAATTATTGTTTCTGTCTTAGCCTTTGCAGCTGCAATGCATGCCTTCTCCTGAGGTACAATGTAATTTTAAAGCTCATAAACTTCCACAACAGGATCTCTGATTCCACCATGACCTTCTAAGCCACCCTTACTCAGGGCCCTTAACACCCCAAAAACAGGCCTGGATTTATCAGTCCAAGAAGGGCCGGGCTGTGCACTTTACCAGCTGCCCACATGATGTTTTATCACGGCGGCTGCAGCCCTTCATAACCTCCTGCTCAACCCAACCATTTTTACTGGCAGCCCGGCCAATACCAAACCGCACAAACAGCACGACTTTAGAATGTGCAGTGCAAAGTCGGTCTACTTGACTCTCCTGTTGACCTTCCAAAAAAATACTAATTTCAGATTATTTCATAGAGCAAATGCGATCATAGCTGTTTATAAATACTGAGGGGTACCTCAAGCTCTGCTCGGTTGTAAAACCCTAAATGCAATTGAGGGCAGTTAGCAGCCAAGCGAGGCTGAATGTGATCCCTATCTGAGGTCGTGACTGCGCGGTTGTGTGTGAAGTAAAATATAAGCAAGCCAGCAGAACTATCAACGGTTAAGGATGTGTGGTCTGGCCAAAGTGGATGAAGGTTTGGAAGGGAAATGAGGTTGAATGTGAGACTGCACAACATGCTCTGTTCTTCAATCCCCAACAGTCGGGTTGGCTGGCCCTCGAGAGAACCGAGTTCAAATGTTCTATTTAACCGAGGAACCGAAATACACCCTCAACGTGGTCTCTGGGTGACGCAGCTGTTTCTTCTCAAGAGAGGCTAACCTAATGGGCAAAACAGTGATGATGTCAACCATCACGGGCGATGCAAGGATAGAATTTGGTCACGGAGGAATGTCCCTTGGTTTGAAATATGGTGAGATCAGGGGTCAAAATGTAGGATATTAACAAGAGTTCCTTACAGCATGCAGCCCTACTCTTACTCCTGTGCTTGGCACCTTTTTTTGAATGGAAAGACGTGTTATGGTAGAGTAGCAATTTCCACTTCTGCTCTTGAGGTTGTGCACAGACGGCACCATTGGGATTTACCATTTAGACCATCATAGACCACTAC